>NC_086448.1:161624020-161992447 GCF_028390025.1 Pseudophryne corroboree
AGTAGCAAAGGAAAGCAAAGCGAATCCTGAAAAATTCTTTAAATACATTAATAGCAAGAGATTAAAGAAGGAGAGTATAGGCCCTTTAAAAGACAAGTTGGGAGTCTTAAGCAAAAATTATAATGACATAGCGGACACACAGTGAGTTTTTTTCAACAGTATTTACTAGAGAGGACCCAATTCAGGGACTAACACAAAATCTCAATAATGAGAATATCCCACTAATAGGTACTTATTTAAGCAAGGAAGTAGACTGTGACCAATTAAAACATTTAAAGATTAATAAGTCACCAAGTCCCGATGGTATTCACTAGTGATGTGCACCGGACATTTTTCGGGTTTTGGTTTTGGATTCGGTTCCGCGGCCGTGTTTTGGATTCGGACGCCTTTTGGCAAAACCTCCCTGAAATTTTTTTTGTCGGATTCGGGCGTGTTTTGGATTCGTTTTTTTTTTTACAAAAAACCCTCAAAAACAGCTTAAATCATAGAATTTGAGGGTAATTTTGATCCCATAGTATTATTAACCTCAATAACCATAATTTACACTCATTTTCAGTCTATTCTGAACACCTCACACCTCACACCTCACAATATTATTTTTAGTCCTAAAATTTGCACCGAGGTCGCTGGATGGCTAAGCTAAGCGACACAAGTGGCCTACACAAACACCTGGCCCATCTAGGAGTGGCACTGCAGTGTCAGGCAGGATGGCACTTCAAAAAAATAGTCCCCAAACAGCACACGATGCAAAGAAAAAAAGAGGCGCACCAAGGTCGCTGTGTGACTAAGCTAAGCGACCCAAGTGGCCGACACAAACACCTGGCCCATCTAGGAGTGGCACTGCAGTGTCAGACAGGATGGCAGATTAAAAAAATTGTCCCCAAACAGCACATGATGCAAAGAAAAAAAGAGGCGCAATGAGGTAGCTGTGTGACTAAGCTAAGCGACCCAAGTGGCCGACACAAACACCTGGCCCATCTAGGAGTGGCATTGCAGTGTCAGACAGGATGGCACGTCAAAAAAATAGTCCCCAAACAGCACATGATGCAAAGAAAAAAAGAGGCGCAATGAGGTAGCTGTGTCACTAAGTAAAGCGACCCAAGTGGCCGACACAAACACCTGGCCCATCTAGGAGTGGCACTGCAGTGTCAGACAGGATGGCAGATTAAAAAAATTGTCCCCAAACAGCACATGATGCAAAGAAAAAAAGAGGCGCACCAAGGTCGCTGTGTGACTAAGCTAAGCGACCCAAGCGGCCGACACAAACACCTGGCCCATCTAGGAGTGGCACTGCAGTGTCAGGCAGGATGGCACTTCAAAAAAATTGTCCCCAAACTGCACATGATGCAAAGAAAAATGAAAGAAAAAAGAGATGCAAGATGGAATTGTCCTTGGGCCCTCCCACCCACCCTTATGTTGTATAAACAGGACATGCACACTTTAACGAACCCATCATTTCAGCGACAGGGTCTGCCACACGACTGTGACTGAAATGACTGGTTGGTTTGGGCCAACACCAAAAAAAGAAGCAATCAATCTCTCCTTGCACAAATTGGCTCTACAGAGGCCACTTCATCATCATCCTCTGATTCCTCACCCCTTTCACTGTGTACATCCCCCTCCTCACAGATTATTAATTCGTCCCCACTGGAATCCACCATCTCAGGTCCCTGTGTACTTTCTGGAGGCAATTGCTGGTGAATGTCTCCACGAAGGAATTGATTATAATTCATTTTGATGAACATCATCTTCTCCACATTTTCTGGAAGTAACCTCGTACGCCGATTGCTGACAAGGTGAGCGGCTGCACTAAACACTCTTTCGGATTACACACTGGAGGGAGGGCAATTTAGGTAGAATAATGCCAGTTTGTGCAAGGGCCTCCAAATTGCCTCTTTTTCCTGCCAGTATACGTACGGACTGTCTGACGTGCCTACTTGGATGCGGTCACTCATATAATCCTCCACCATTCTTTCAATGGTGAGAGAATCATATGCAGTGACAGTAGACGACATGTCAGTAATCGTTGGCAGGTCCTTCAGTCTGGACCAGATGTCAGCACTCGCTCCAGACTGCCCTGCATCACCGCCTGCGGGTGGGCTCGGAATTCTTAGCCTTTTCCTCGCACCCCCAGTTGCGGGAGAATGTGAAGGAGGAGATGTTGACAGGTCACGTTCCGCTTGACTTGACAATTTTCTCACCAGCAGGTCTTTGAACCTCTGCAGACTTGTGTCTGTCGGAAAGAGAGATACAACGTAGCTTTTAAATCTAGGATCGAGCACGGTGGCCAAAATGTAGTGCTCTGATTTCAACAGATTGACCACCCGTGAATCCTGGTTAAGCGAATTAAGGGCTCCACCCACAAGTCCCACATGCCTAGCGGAATCGCTCTGTTTTAGCTCCTCCTTCAATGTCTCCAGCTTCTTCTGCAAAAGCCTGATGAGGAAAATGACCTGACTCAGACTGGCAGTGTCTGAACTGACTTCACGTGTGGCAAGTTCAAAGGGTTGCAGAACCTTGCACAACGTTGAAATCATTCTCCACTGCGCTTGAGTCAGGTGCATTCCCCCTCCTTTGCCTATATCGTGGGCAGATATATATGCTTGAATGGCCTTTTGCTGCTCCTCCATCCTCTGAAGCATATAGAGGGTTGAATTCCACCTCGTTACCACCTCTTGCTTCAGATGATGGGAGGGCAGGTTCAGGAATGTTTGGTGGTGCTCCAGTCTTCGGCACGCGGTGGCTGAATGCCGAAAGTGGCCCGCAATTCTTCGGGCCACCGATAGCATCTCTTGCACGCCCCTGTCGTTTTTTAAATAATTCTGCACCACCAAATTCAATGTATGTGCAAAACATGGGACGTGCTGGAATTTGCCCACATGTAATGCACGCACAATATTGGTGGCGTTGTCCGATGTCACAAATCCCCAGGAGAGTCCAATTGGGGTAAGCCATTCTGCGATGATGTTCCTCAGTTTTCGTAAGAGGTTGTCAGCTGTGTGCCTCTTCTGGAAAGCAGTGATACAAAGCGTAGCCTGCCTAGGAACGAGTTGGCATTTGCGAGATGCTGCTACTGGTGCCGCCGCTGCTGTTCTTGCTGCGGGAGGCAATACATCTACCCAGTGGGCTGTCACAGTCATATAGTCCTGAGTCTGCCCTGCTCCACTTGTCCACACGTCCGTGGTTAAGTGGACATTGGGTACAACTGCATTTTTTAGGACACTGGTGACTCTTTTTCTGACGTCTGTGTACATTTTCGGTATCGCCTGCCTAAAGAAATGGAACCTAGATGGTATTTGGCACCGGGGACACAGTACCTCAATCAAGTCTCTAGTTGCCTCTGAATTAACGGTGGATACCGGAACCACGTTTCTCACCGCCCAGGCTACCAAGGCCTGAGTTATCCGCTTTGCAGCAGGATGATTGCTGTGATATTTCATCTTCCTCGCAAAGGACTGTTGGACAGTCAATTGCTTACTGGAAGTAGTACAAGTGGTCTTCCGACTTCCCCTCTGGGATGACGATCGACTCCCAGCAGCAACAACAGCAGCACCAGCAGCAGTAGGCGTTACACTCAAGGATGCATCGGAGGAATCCCAGGCAGGAGAGGACTCGTCAGACTTGCCAGTGACATGGCCTGCAGGACTATTGGCTTTCCTGTGTAAGGAGGGAATTGACACTGAGGGAGTTGGTGGTGTGGTTTGCAGGAGCTTGGTTACAAGAGGAAGGGATTTAGTGGTCAGTGGACTCCTTCCACTGTCACCCAAAGTTTTTGAACTTGTCACTTACTTCTGATGAATGCGGTCCAGGTGACGTATAAGGGAGGATGTTCCTAGGTGGTTAACGTCCTTACCCCTACTTATTACAACTTGACAAAGGTAACACAGGGCTTGACACCTGTTGTCCGCATTTGTGTTGAAATAATTCCACACCGAAGAGCTGATTTTTTTTGTATTTTGACCAGGCATGTCAATGGCCATATTCGTCCCACGGACAACAGGTGTCTCCCCGGGTGCCTGACTTAAACAAACCACCTCACCATCAGAATCCTCCTGGTCAATTTCCTCCCCAGCGCCAGCAACACCCATATCCTCATCCTGGTGTACTTCAACAGTGACATCTTCAATTTGACTATCAGGAACTGGACTGCGGGTGCTCCTTCCAGCACTTGCAGGGGGCGTGCAAATGGTGGAAGGCGCAAGCTCTTCCCGTCCAGTGTTGGGAAGGTCAGGCATCGTAACCGACACAATTGGACTCTCCTTGGGGATTTGTGATTTAGAAGAACGCACAGTTCTTTGCTGTGCTTTGCCAGCTTAAGTCTTTTCATTTTTCTAGCGAGAGGATGAGTGCTTCCATCCTCATGTGAATCTGAACCACTAGCCATGAACATAGGCCAGGGCCTCAGCCGTTCCTTGCCACTCCGTGTCGCAAATGGCATATTGGCAAGCTTACGCTTCTCTTCAGACGCTTTCATTTTTGATTTTTGGGTCATTTTACTGAACTTTTGTTTTTTGGATTTTACATGCTCTCTACTATGACATTGGGCATCGGCCTTGGCAGACGACGTTGATGGCATTTCATCGTCTCGGCCATGACTAGTGGCAGCAGCTTCAGCACGAGGTGGAAGTGGATCTTGATCTTTCCCTATTTTAACCTCCACATTTTTGTTCTCCATTTTTTAATGTTTGGAATTATATGCCAGTATCAATAGGAATGGCCTACTACTATATATACTGCGCACAACTGAAATGCACCACAGGTATGGATGGATAGTATACTTGACGACAAAGAGGTAGGTACAGCAGTGGCCTACTGTACCGTACTGCTATATATTATATACTGGTGGTCAGCAAACTGTGCAAAACTGAAATGCACCACAGGTATGGATGGATAGTATACTTGACGACACAGAGGTAGGTACAGCAGTGGCCTACTGTACCGTAATTGTTACGCACACCAGTGCTAACAGGAGTAGACCGGTGTATGAACAGAGAGGGAAGCGAAGCAAACGAACTCACAGACAGTATAACATAACATACACAGGAGGTGATGGAATAACTAATAAACACAAAGTGAATGGAGAAGCCCAAAGGCTCAGGAATTGGGTGTCTCCCTAGTGTCAGGAATGCTCAGATGGAATAGAGCGGACAATGAAGCGAGGTGTAGTGATTTAACATGTGGAGCACCTGAAATGATGTTGCTAAGAGCAACAGAAAAAACCCCAAAGGGTTACCAACGGGTGTGGGAATAAACTCCTTGGTCAGAGATAGAAATATAGACACAAGGAGAGTATCCACAATCCTAACCCCCACTTGCAGGGCACAGGTTCAGCTTACTGCCACTAAACTGACACCTGGACGCCCTGCACAGTGAGGGAGGATTAAGCAAGCAGGTCTAAGAGTACAGCCGCAAACCTGCTGGGTTCACAGAATAGCAAAAGAACCCCAGCAGGTCAAACAACTGACTCCAGTCTTACTGCTAGGTCCGGATTGGCAGAATGAAGTACCGAATCCCAAGGCCTATTCGCAGTAAGCAACAAGTAAATACAAAGTCACACAGTACTAGCTAACTCTCTGGAACTGACTAACAAACAAAGATTCAGCTGCATTTGCCTAGCCTGAGAGGATGGTTTATATAGCAGGTGCTGTCCACGCCCCACTCAGACCTCACAGACTGTGAGCACAAAACCAGCGCCGGATTCCCTGCCGTGCACAGAGCCTGTAACCACTACACAGTAAAAACCCGGACCGGAGTATCAGCTGCGCTCAGGTTACTTCGCTAACACTTGCCTCCCGGTTGCCATGGCGATGTGGTAGCACAGAGCAGGAGATCCTAACAGTACCCCCCCTCTGACGAGGGGTCAAAGAACCCCTACCACCGGGTTTATCGGGGAACTGCGAGAAGAAAGAGCGTATCAGTCTGGGGGCATGAAGATCACAACTGCGCACCCACGACCGCTCCTCCGGGCCATACCCCTTCCAGTGCACCAAAAATGACAGCCGACCCCGAACCATCTTGGAGTCAAGAACCCTTTCAACCACAAACTCCCTCTGACCCCGTATCAGAAGAGGAGAAGGTCTACCACTGGAAGAAGGATTACTAACCGCCAGTTTTAAAAGGGAACAATGAAATGTTTTATTGATACCCAATGAACGGGGCAGATCTAACTGAAATGCCACCGGATTGATAACCCTGGTGATCTTATAAGGGCCGATGAACCGGGGGCCTAACTTATGAGATGGCTGTCTCAACTTCAAATTCTTGGTGGACAACCAGACGTAGTCTCCTAATTTGAAGCTGCAGGGTCTTCTCCGCTTATCAAAAACCCTTTTGGTCACTAATGACAAAGACACAAGGGCTTTCTTCACTTTCCTCCAAATACCCCTAAGGACCGAAACAACAGAGGAACCACCAGACGTGGAATCCAGGGGGTCAAAAGAATTGGCCTTAGGATGATGCCCATACACACAAAGGAAAGGAGAGATCCCTGTAGCAGAGTGAGCCGCGTTGTTATAGGACAACTCCGCCATGGACAGATGAGCAACCCAGTCAGTATGACACTTGGAGACATAACACCTGAGGAACTGCTCCAAGGACTGGTTCACCCTCTCAGTCTGCCCATTAGACTGTAGATGGTAGCCTGACGACAAGCTCACAGAAATCTGGAGATCAGAACAAAATGCCCTCCAGAATTTGGCCACAAACTGGGATCCACGGTCAGAGACCACATCAAGTGGCAACCCGTGGAGGCGCACAACATGCTGCATAAATAACTCAGACAGGCGTCTGGCCGATGGCAACCCAACCAGTGGAACGAAATGCGCCATCTTCGAAAACCTGTCAACGACAACCCAAATGGCTGTCATCCCCGAGGATTTGGGCAAGTCCACCACAAAATCCATGGAAATGTGGGTCCATGGCTTAGACGGAATAGAGAGTGGATGTAATGGGCCGACAGGAACCCCTCTAGGAGTTTTATTTCGGGCACAAACTTCACATGCCCGAACCCACTGATCCACATCCCTAGCCACCGAGGGCCACCACACCGCCCTAGACAGCAACTCCCGAGTTCTGGCAATACCCGGATGCCCTGCCGACCTCTTGGCATGGAATTCCAGGAACACTCGCTGTCTTAACCTAGGAGGCACAAACAAGAGACCTACCGGAAGGTCTGGAGGAGCCTGCTCCTGTGCTCTAAGGACTAATGACAAGAGGTCCTGGGTAATGCCCACTTTAATACATGATGGGGACACAATGGGCAATGGCTCCTCGGTGGTCTCTTGAACTGGAGCAAAACTCTGCAAGAGCGCATCAGCCTTGATGTTTTTTGACCCAGGGCGATATGTTATCAAAAAATTAAAGCGAGCAAAAAACAAAGCCCATCGTGCCTGCCTGGCATTGAGCCGCTTCGCTGACTCTAAATATGCCAGATTCTTATGGTCGGTGAGAATTGAGACCACAAACTTAGCCCCCTCAAGCCAGTGTCTCCACTCCCCGAGTGCATCCTTTATAGCCAACAATTCCCGGTTACCCACATCATAATTCATCTCGACAGACGAAAATTTACGGGAAAAGTAAGCACAGGGATGAAGGCGATTATCAGACACCCCCATCTGAGAGAGCACTGCCCCAATACCTATCTCAGAGGCATCCACTTCTACCACAAAAGGACGCTCTGGATCTGGGTGTCGCAGCACCTTGGCTGAGACAAATGCCCTTTTGAGACGGCCAAAGGCCGCTTTGGCCTCACAAGACCAGTGAGCAACATCCGCCCCTTTCTTAGTGAGTGCCACCAAGGGGGCCACTATAGACGAAAATCCAGCGATAAACCGTCTATAAAAATTCGCAAAGCCCAGAAAACGCTGAAGCGCCTTCAAACTAGTGGGCTGCACCCAATCCAGGACTGCCTGTACCTTAGAACCCTCCATTTGGAAACCTTCTGAGGAGATAATATACCCTAGAAATGTGATTTGCTGGACTTCAAACTCGCACTTCTCCAGCTTCGCCCCAAGCTGGTGGTCTCTGAGTTTCTGGAGGACTAAGCGTACATGCTTCCGATGTTCCTCCAGGGAATGAGAGAAGATTAGGATGTCATCTAGATAAACAACTAAGAATCTATCCAAATATTCCCTGAGCACATCGTTCATGAATTCCTGGAAGACTGCCGGGGCATTAGAGAGCCCAAAAGGCATCACCAAATATTCATAATGCCCTGAGTGGGTATTAAAGGCAGTCTTCCATTCATCCCCCTCTCTTATTCGGATTAGATTGTAAGCACCGCGTAGGTCAATCTTAGAAAAAATGGTGGCAGTACGAAGCTGGTCAAACAAAACCGAAATGAGAGGCAGTGGGTACGAGTTTTTAATCGTGATACGGTTCAATTCCCTGAAGTCGATGCAGGGTCGCAACGAACCGTCCTTTTTACCCACGAAGAAGAACCCCGACCCAACTGGGGACTGTGAGGGTCTAATAAATCCCTTAGCCAAGTTCTCCTGAATGTACTCTGCCATAGCCTGAGTCTCAGGACGTGACAGGGAGTACAACCTGCTCTTGGGAAGCTTAGCATCCGGCAACAAATCAATGGCACAGTCATAGGGGCGATGGGGAGGTAGTACCTCCGCAACTTTTTTGGAGAACACATCCGCAAAATCTGCATAACATCCTGGCAATCCTGGCAAACTTAGCTGCGAGAGCCTGACTGGAAGGCTCAAGCAACTCCTGAAACAATCACTACCCCAACTAAGAATCTCCCCAGAGACCCAGTCAAATTGAGGGTTATGGGCCCTTAACCAGGGTAACCCCAAAACCAATGGGGCAAAAGAACAGACAGTCACACAAAAAGACAATTTTTCAGAGTGTGTGGCTCCAATAAACAAATGAATTTGGCTGGTGCAGGAGGTAAATTTACCCTGGGACAATGGTTCCCCGTTTAACCCACAGATCTCAATCTCTGATGCCAAAGGTACTGAGGGAACAGAGTGTTCCAGGGCGAATTGACGGTCCATGAAAACCCCATCGGCCCCACTGTCAACAAAGGCCTCAGTCTTGACAGTTTGACCGAGGATCTCTAAAGTCACCGGAATGAGAAAAGTCTTTTTGGGAAATTCTGACTTCTGGCCTGACAGGATATTTCCCATCACCCTCAGGCCCTGAAGTTTTCCGGTTTTTCTGGGCATGATACTACAACATGACCTTTATTCCCACAGTACAAACACAAACCCTGCTGTCTCCTCCGCGTCTTCTCACGCGAGGAGAGGCGGGTAGCCCCAATCTGCATAGGCTCCTTGGAATATTCCTCAGAGTCTGAGGTTCCCTTGGGAAAAAAGGAAACTGCGGCCTCCCTTTCAAGCCTACGCTCTCTCAGCCGTCTATCCACCCGGGTGGATAACTGCATGAGCTGATCTAAGCTATCAGGCGAGGGATATTGTACCAGTTGGTCCTTTATCTGGTCAGAAAGGCCCCTTCGGTACTGGTTTCTCAGGGCTGGGTCATTCCACTGGGTATCATGAGCCAACCTCCGAAACTCTGTACTATAAACCTCAGCTGGCCGTCGCCCTTGCTTAAGAACCGTAATCTGAGCCTCGGCTGAAGCCATCTTGTCAGGGTCATCATACAAAATGCCCAGTGCCGTAAAAAAAGCATCAACACTTTTAAGCGACGGACAGTCAGGCTGTAACCCATATGCCCAGACCTGTGGGTCTCCTTGTAGCAAGGAAATCACCATGCCCACCCGCTGAATCTCCGACCCAGAAGACTGGGGCCTATGCCTGAAATATAGCTTACAGCTCTCCTTGAAACAAAAGAACTGCGAGCGATCTCCAGAAAAACGATCCGGGAGATTTACTTTCGGCTCCTTAACACCTGAACTTGCCGCTGCTGCTGCGGGAGCTCCGCTAGCGGCCTGCGGGGTGTTCATTTTAATGGACATCTCATTAAATTGTCGAGTCAGGACCTGCACCTGATCGACCACCTGTTGCAAAGTATTTTGAGGGGTATGCTCCATATTCCCACAAAATTTAAACAGGAGTAGGGTTGCTGAATATGTTACGCACACCAGTGCTAACAGGAGTATACCGGTGTATGAACAGAGAGGGAAGCGAAGCAAACGAACTCACAGACAGTATAACATAACATACACAGGAGGTGATGGAATAACTAATAAACACAAAGTGAACGGAGAAGCCCAAAGGCTCAGGAATTGGGTGTCTCCCTAGCGTCAGGAATGCTCAGATGGAATAGAGCGGACAATGAAGCGAGGTGTAGTGATTTAACATGTGGAGCACCTGAAATGATGTTGCTAAGAGCAACAGAAAAAAACCACAAAGGGTTACCAACGGGTGTGGGAATAAACTCCTTGGTCAGAGATAGAAATATAGACACAAGGAGAGTATCCACAATCCTAACCCCCACTTGCAGGGCACAGGTTCAGCTTACTGCCACTAAACTGACACCTGGACGCCCTGCACAGTGAGGGAGGATTAAGCAAGCAGGTCTGAGAGTACAGCCGCAAACCTGCTGGGTTCACAGAATAGCAAAAGAACCCCAGCAGGTCAAACAACTGACTCCAGTCTTACTGCTAGGTCCGGATTGGCAGAATGAAGTACCGAATCCCAAGGCCTATTCGCAGTAAGCAACAAGTAAATACAAAGTCACACAGTACTAGCTAACTCTCTGGAACTGACTAACAAACAAAGATTCAGCAGCATTTGCCTAGCCTGAGAGGATGGTTTATATAGCAGGTGCTGTCCACGCCCCACTCAGACCTCACAGACTGTGAGCACAAAACCAGCGCTGGATTCCCTGCCGTGCACAGAGCCTGTAACCACTACACAGTAAAAACCCGGACCGGAGTATCAGCTGCGCTCAGGTTACTTCGCTAACACTTGCCTCCCGGTTGCCATGGCGACGTGGCAGCACAGAGCAGGAGATCCTAACAGTAATGCTATATATTATATACTGGTGGTCAGCAAACTGTGCAAAAATGAAATGCACCACAGGTATGGATGGATAGTATACTTGACGACACAGAGGTAGGTACAGCAGTGGCGTACTGTACAGTAATGCTATATATTATATACTGGTGGTCAGCAAACTGTGCAAAAATGAAATGCACCACAGGTATGGATGGATAGTATACTTGACGACACAGAGGTAGGTACAGCAGTGGCCTACTGTACCGTAATGCTATATATTATATACTGGTGGTCAGCAAACTGTGCAAAAATGAAATGCATCACAGGTATGGATGGATAGTATACTTGACGACACAGAGGTAGGTACAGCAGTGGCCTACTGTACCGTAATGCTATATATTATATACTGGTGGTCAGCAAACTGTGCAAAACTGAAATGCACCACAGGTATGGATGGATAGTATACTTGACGACACAGAGGTAGGTACAGCAGTGGCCTACTGTACCGTAATGCTATATATTATATACTGGTGGTCAGCAAACTGTGCAAAACTGAAATGCACCACAGGTATGGATGGATAGTATACTTGACGACACAGAGGTAGGTATAGCAGTGGCCTTCTGTACCGTACTCCTATATATTATATACTGGTGGTCAGCAAAATTATGCACTGTACTCCTACTATATACTGTCTACAATGCAGCACAGATATGGAGTGTTTTTCAGGCAGACAACGTATACTGATGGTCACTGGTCAGCAAAACTCTGCACTGTACTCCTCCTAT
Source organism: Pseudophryne corroboree (assembly GCF_028390025.1). Lineage (NCBI taxonomy): Eukaryota > Metazoa > Chordata > Amphibia > Anura > Myobatrachidae > Pseudophryne > Pseudophryne corroboree. The sequence continues at coordinate 161,635,720 of NC_086448.1, forward strand.
ACAATATTATACTGGTGGTCCCCAGTCCCCACAATAAAGTAGTACACTGAGCACAGATATGGAGTGTTTTTTAGGCAGACAACGTATACTGGTGGTCACTGTCAGCAAAACTCTGCACTGTACTCCTGCTATATAATACAGCTGCTCCCCAGTCCCCACAATTAAGCAGTGTGAGCACAGATATATGCAGCTCACTGAGCACAGATAAGGAGCGTTTGTTTCAGGCAGAGAACGGATAAAACTGGTGGTCACTGATCAGCAAAACTCTGCACTGTACTCCTCCTATATTATACAGCTGCTCCCCAGTCCTCCCCACAATTAAGCAATAAAGCACAATCAAGTTCAACAATAAACGGAGAGGACGACAGCCACGTCCTCTCCCTAACATTTCCAATGCACGAGTGAAAATGGCGGCGACGCGCGGCTGCTTATATAGAATCCGAATCTCGCGAGAATCCGACAGCGGGATGATGGCGTTCGGGCGCGCTCGGGTTAACCGAGTAATACAGGAGAATCCGAGTATGCCTCGGACCCGTGTAAAAAGGGGGGGGTTCGGTTTCCGAGAAACCGAACCCGCTCATCACTAGTATTCACCCAAGGGTTCTAATGGAGCTTCACTCTGAACTTGCAAAACCGCTATTTTTGAGCTTTAAGGATTCAGTAATATCAGGTATGGTTCCCAAAGACTGGCGTATAGCGGAAGTAGTGCCTATATTCAAAAAGGGAAGTAAAGCTGAACCAGGTAATTATAGACCAGTTAGTCTTACATATATAGTGGGGAAAGTATTGGAAGGTATTCTAAGAGATAGTATTCAGAAGTTCCTTGATGTCAATAAGGTCATTAAAAGGAATCAACATGGGTTTATGAAGGACAGATCCTGTCAAACCAACTTACTTGGCTTTTATGAAACAGTAAGCGCAAACCTAGATCAGGGTAAAGAGGTGGATGTAATCTTTTTAGATTTTTCCAAAGCATTCGACACTGTACCACACATGAGACTTATTTACAAGCTACAAGAATCAGGGCTAGGAAGCACAATATGGACTTGGGTCAAAACCTGGTTAGATAATAGGGAGCAGCGCGTTGTGGTTAATGAATCTTTTTCAACTTGGACTGAAGTGCTAAGTGGTGTGCCGCAAGGCTCAGTATTAGGACCGCTATTGTTCAATATTTTCATTAACGATCTAACAGAAGGTCTAGAGAGCATGGTGTAAATTTTTGCAGATGATACCAAATTGTGTAAAGTTATAAATGCGGAGGGGGATGCTGAGTCGCTTCAGAACGACTTAGTTAAATTAGAAGCTTGGGCAGCGAAATGGAGAATGCGCTTCAATACAGACAAGTGTAAGGTAATGCACTGTGGTAACAAGAACAAAAATAACACCTACCTACTAAATGGGGTAAAATTAGGGGATTCTGTACTGGAAAAGGACGTAGGTGTCTTCATAGATAGCAAACTAAGCAGTAGTACCCAAAGTAGGACTGCAGCAAAGAAGGCTAATAAGATATTAGCATGCATAAAACGGGGAATTGATGCTAGGGACGAGAGTATTATACTCCCGTTATATAAATCACTTGTGAGGCCACACCTTGAATACTGTGTATAATTCTGGGCACCTTACTACAAAAAGGATATCCTGGAGCTAGAAAAGGTTCAAAGGCGGGCGACCAAACTAATTAAGGGTATGAAGACGCTGGAATACGAGGAAAGGCTTGCAAGACTAGGCATGTTTACACTGGAAAAGAGGAGATTAAGATGGGACATGATCAACATTTACAAATATATAAGGGGACAATATACAGATCTTGCGCAGGACCTGTTTTTTGTTAGATCAACACAGAGAACTCGTGGACACTCGCTCAGGTTAGAGGAGAGGAGATTCCGCACAATACGGCGTAAAAGCTTTTTTACAGTAAGGACGATACGTGTTTGGAATTCCCTGCCTGAGGGAGTTGTAATGGCCGACTCAGTCAACACCTTTAAGAATGGGTTAGATAAATTCCTAATGGATAAGGATATCCAGGGTTACGGGGCATAGTCACGCACTATGGTTATTATAAAAAAGAGGGGTAAAACATAATGGCAGTCATCAACTTCAGTCAAAATTTTATATAAAATAATCGTGCATAGGAAACCACAAATGGGTTGAACTCGATGGACAATTGTCTTTTTTCAACCTTAGATACTATGTTACTATGTTACGTACGTGGAAAGCTGATTCAGAGTCTAAGAAAGTTTTGGAATCTTTGCCTTTTGCTGGAAATATTCTTTTTGGTAAAGAATTGACAGATATCCTGGAGTCAGAAGCAGACTCCAAGAAGGTCACGTTTCCTTCCACATATAATCCCAAACCTAAGAGTCCAGATTTTCAGCGTTTTCAGTCGCAAGGAAAAGCGAAGGGAAAAAGTGATCGTAAGCAGCCCCAATTCAGTAAGTTGGGTAAGTCAAAGAAGCATTGGGCTACCAGAGGGCCAGCTTCCAAACCAGAAGATAAGCCATCAGTCTGATGGTGCGGGCCTCCTCCTGGGGGACCCCAGGGTAGGGGGCCGGCTTCTTCAGTTTGCACAGATCTGGCAGCAGTCTACAACAGATGCCTGGTTGCAAGAAGTGTTATCTCTAGGTTATGTTTTCCCCTTTAAGAAGCATCCTCCTCGAAGGTTCTTCTGCACGAGCCCGTCTCGGGTGGAGGCGAAGGCAAGGGCCTTGAAAGAAGCAGTTTAGAAATTGCTTCAGTCAGGAGTAATCATTCCAGTACCCCCTGCACAACGGGGACAGGGTTTTTACTCCAACCTGTTTTTGGTTCAGAAGCCAGATGGGTCTTTTCAACCCATTCTCAATCTCAAAATGCTAAACAAATCCATTTGGGTACCACGGTTTCACATGGAGACGTTACGCACCATAGTTTTGGCCTTGGAACCAGAGGATTACTGTATATGGTATCCCTGGATATTCAGGATGCATACCTACATGTTCCTATAGCACTGTCCCATCAGGTTCGCTATCCTCCAGCAGCATTTTCAGTTCCAGTCCTTACCCTTTGGGTTAGCCACAGCCTCCAGAGTATTTACCAAGATCATGGTGGTTATGGCAGCTTATCTCCGCAAGCAGGGGATAAGAATTTTTCCATACCTCGATGACCTTTTAATCCTGGCACAATCACAGGAATTGCTCTTGAACCATCTCCAACAGACAATAACATGCCTGCAGAGGCACGGGTGGCTCATAAATTGGGCAAAGTCATCTCTGGTTCCGTCACAACGTATGACTCACTTGGGGGCTGTACTGGAATCAAGTCTGCAGAAAGTATTTTTACCTCGGAACAAGATATCCAAGGTACAGTCAAGGACTCAGGAGTTGTTACACAGTCAAACAGTATCAATTCACGCAGCAATGTGAGTGATGGGTTTGATGGTGTCAACATTCGACATGTTGGAGTATGCACAATCTGTTATGAGCCACGGCTGTGGCTCATTCCTGTTTTGCATTTTTGTTCTGTATTTTATGTTATACTTCTGTTTATGTTCCCCGTGGGTGTCATGGGGTGCTCGGAGCTCACCCTTAAGGAGGGGATACTGTTATGAACCACAGGTAGTGGCTCATTCCTATTTTATGTTTATAAAGTTGTCTTGCATGCCAGGATTTCCCGTTGCTCTGTTTTAGAATACTCTTGTCTGCTGCCGCTGGTGAGTCTGTGTAATTGCAGCTTGTTCCCATGTGTTCAGCCTCACCTGGCTGCTAATTGCATCTTGTCAGTTTAGAGTCATGCAACAGGGCAGCTGCATGGGATTATTAATTAGGCCTCTCTGTTATATGCTGGCTGACTGCAATTCACAGATGCTGGTGATATTTCTTGGTTTTCAGTCTGCTTGAAGTCTGACCTGGTTCCTGCCAGTCCCTGAGCTCCTGTATAGCAGTGTCTGACTAGCTGCTTCCTGTGTTGATTCCTGTGTCAGTCCCTGTGTCGATTCCTGTGTCTTATCCCGTGTCCTGCGGTGAGGCGTTCCTGCCCTGAGGTCCAGTGGCTTTGCCTATCCCTGGTCAAGTTCCTGGTTTCCTGGTGTCCACCGGTCTGTCGTTTGGGATTCTGCCTGTCCTCCAGTTCTGAGAGTGTGTGTCGGCATCATTGAGGGTTCCTGTCCGTTTGCCAGTATTCGTACCGGTTCCGTGAGTAGCGGCTCTGCCGCGTCCGTTGGCCTAGGTCGCTGTATTCCATTATTGTTTCTGTCCCTGGTGTTTTGCAGAGGGTTCTGCTTATGCTGTCACCGCCGGTACACAAAGGTATTGTGTCGGCGTGTGATCAGCATTTCCTTTGTTGTTATTTTCCTTTGGCGGTTTCTCCGCACATACTTTAGGTTTTTAGTTAGCTTGTAGCCCCTGGCCTGTTTGCTTAGTTAGAGGGCCTCTTGTTATCATCCTGTCTTGGATTTCCCTTTGTCTCTCACTAAGACCGGGGGGCATCGGAGTTGGGCAGACATAATCCGCCCTTCAAACGCGGCTGCCAAGGGCTCAAGAAACCATAGTCTCGCAAGGGATTTCTGACAGCACGGGTGAGACAACAGAGTTAGGGCGCCAGGGGCTATTCCCTTTCCATTCCCCTTTCCCAGCGTTACATCCTGGTGCTCTGGACTCACTTCATGAACATCTCCCTTGTTCTGAGCACCAGGAACCTAACATTATCACCAGCCATACCACAAAAAAGAAATAAAACTTTTTTTCTTTTTTGGCCCAGTCCAGTGTCTAGTCTAGAATCCAGTCCTATCTAGAATTCAGTGTGCAGAATCCAATCCGGTGTTTAGAATCCAGTCTTGTCTAGAATTCAGTGTGCAGAATCCAATCCGGTGTTTAGAATCCAGTCCTGTCTAGAATTCAGTGTGCAGAATCCAGTCCGGTGTTAGAATCCAGTCCGGTGTTTAGAATCCAGTCCGGTGTTTAGAATCCAGTCCGGTGTTTAAAAAAAAAGTCTTGTTTTGTTTAGCAAAAATTTAGTCCTGCCTTGTCTAGTCCTGCCTTGTCTAGTCCTGCCTTGTCTAGTCCTGCCTTGTCTTGTCTTGTCTAGTTTTAAATCCTCCTATGTCTACTATGCAAGCCCTGCAGGCATCTCTCGCAGCCCTGATTTCTGTTTTCAGTGCTTTGAGACCAGAGCGACTAGAAGTTTTGCAGCAATCCCTAAAGCAACTGCAAAACCTTCTGACTAAAATCTTGCTCATCTTGCCAGAAGTCGTTGAGAGTACATCTATCTCTAAAGAGACTCTTGTTCACAGTATGGTGACAAGAGAATCCTCTGGTTTAATTGAAGAGAAAAGGTTTAAAAGTTTTCTGCGGCCCAGGCTCTCAGAAGAGGAGCGTCTGCATCGCAAAAACTTAAACTTATGCCTATATTGTGGGGGTTTAGGCCACTATCTGCAGACCTGTGAGTTGCGCAAGCCAAAGTGTGGTGACGAGTCTTGCCCTCTGGCCAAGTTGAGTCAGGATACAAGACCTACTCCTGTCTCTACTGTGGCAGAGGTACTTGTCACACAACCCACACTAAAAAGCTCTCTGTCCTATAATTGGGGTCCTTGGGCAAGGGAGCCCCATTATAGATTCAGGAATCAAAAGAGAATGTTTCTCTCCTCTCTTGAGGTTCCTGTGGAAGCGGAGTTGCAAGCCCCTGGAGTTGTGCCCGATGCCCAGGTTCCTGGAGTGGTGCCCGATGCCCAGGTTCCTGGAGTGGTGCCCGATGCCCAGGGTCCTGGAGTGGTGCCCGATGCCCAGGGTCCTGGAGTGGTGCCCGATGCCCAGGGTCCTGGAGTGGTGCCCGTAGCCCAGGGTCCTGGAGTGGTGCCCATAGCCCAGGGTCCTGGAGTGGTGCCCGTAGCCCAGGGTCCTGGAGTGGTGCCCGTAGCCCAAGGTCCTGGAGTGGTGCCCGTAGCCCAGGGTCCTGGAGTGGTGCCCGATGCCCAGAGTGCTGGTGCGGTACCCGATGCCCAGAGTGCTGGTGCGGTACCCGATGCCCAGAGTGCTGGTGCGGTACCCGATGCCCAGAGTGCTGGTGCGGTACCCGATGCCCAGAGTGCTGGTGCGGTACCCGATGCCCAGAGTGCTGGTGCGGTACCCGATGCCCAAGCTTATAGATGGACATCAAATATTGTAGTTCAGGTGTCCATACCAGAAGGGGTCTCAGAAGCTGTTACCCCAGGTAGGGACATGAAAAGCGCAACCCCAGAAAGGGTATCTAAAACCATAGTTCTAGAAAGGAACTCGAGAAGCAAAACCCCAGAAGGGATATTTGAAGTAATATCCCCAAGTGGGGTCTCGAGAGACGCAGCCTCTAAGAAGGGTCTAGAGGTCGCTTCCCCAGGAAAGAACTTAAGAGGCGTAGCATTAGTGGAGGTGCTGAACGTTATTGCTTCAGCAAAAGTCCCGGAAGTCATAGTCCCGGGAGAACTTTCGATAATTATCGACTCAGAGAGGGAGGCCAACAGCCCGGTCCCAGTAAAAGAATCCGAGGTGCTGGCCCCAGCGGGGTTCCCGGAGGCCACTGCCCCAGCGGGGTTCCCGGAGGCCACAGCCCCAGCGGGGTTCTCGGAGGCCACTGCCCCAGCGGGGTTCCCGGAGGCCACTGCCCCAGCGGGGTTCCCGGAGGCCACTGCCCCAGCGGGGTTCCCGGAAGTCACTGCCCAGGGTGGGGTTCAGGAAGTCACTGCCCCGGGTGGGGTTCAGAAAGTCACTGCCCCGGGTGGGGTTCAGAAAGTCACTGCCCCGGGTGGGGTTCAGAAAGTCACTGCCCCGGGTGGGGTTCAGAAAGTCACTGCCCCGGGTGGGGTTCAGAAAGTCACTGCCCCGGGTGGGGTTCAGAAAGTCTCAGCCCCAGGTGGGGTTCAGAAAGCAACTGCCCCGGGTGGGGTTCAGAGAGTCTCAGCCTCGAGTAAGGTCAATAGTGACCAGGTCCAAGCAAAGCACTCCAGTCAGTCAGATGAGAAGGAAACAGATCCTGACTCTGATATCTCAACATCCATAACCTTTGATGGGGACTTAGCCCAATTTCTGGCGCTTTTCAAACACTATTACACTATTATGTTATCTAGACCATTTCTGGGCATCACTTCAGAGAACCTTGGGCTCTATCTGATTTATTCTTTTAGAGGAGAGCCTTTTGAGTGGGCGACCAGCCTAATGAAAGCTGAAGATCCCATTCTTCAGGATCCCCTAGCATTCTGTGATGCAATTATTAAAAGATATGGTTCCAAAGAAATTGGTTCAGGTTCCTCTAAGTCACCCGTCTTGTCTGCTGAGAGTCCACCAAATACTGTAAACTCGGCACAAGAGTCCCAGCCCGTTGTTTTGACTGCAGGATGTGCTTTTCTGACTTCTTCTTCTAATAATAGTACTTTACCAGAAAGTTCAGCTCCCAAGGGTAAGAGACCAGTCTCTGATTTGAACGCAGCCTTGCTGGGTGGTACCATCAGTTCAGACAATGTTTGGGGAATTACCTTGGTCAGACCTAAAGAGCTTTGTAAAAAGAAGAAGAAAAAGAAATAATTTTTGACTCTTGCCTTGATAAAAAAAAAAAAAAAAAAAGATTTTTTTTTCCTTGTCTTGTGTCCAGTGGCCACCATCAAGGGGAGGGCACTGTTACAAGTTGTTGCTACAGCTTGTTTTTTTGTTTTCTTGTCTGTTAGACCAGTGTGTCAGGTTTATTTTTTTTTATCCCTTGTTCTGGATAGTCTGAATTTTGGGGTCTTTTGACCCCTCCTCAAGGGGGGGGGTAATGTTATGAGCCACGGCTGTGGCTCATTCCTGTTTTGCATTTTTGTTCTGTATTTTATGTTATACTTCTGTTTATGTTCCCCGTGGGTGTCATGGGGTGCTCGGAGCTCACCCTTAAGGAGGGGATACTGTTATGAACCACAGGTAGTGGCTCATTCCTATTTTATGTTTATAAAGTTGTCTTGCATGCCAGGATTTCCCGTTGCTCTGTTTTAGAATACTCTTGTCTGCTGCCGCTGGTGAGTCTGTGTAATTGCAGCTTGTTCCCATGTGTTCAGCCTCACCTGGCTGCTAATTGCATCTTGTCAGTTTAGAGTCATGCAACAGGGCAGCTGCATGGGATTATTAATTAGGCCTCTCTGTTATATGCTGGCTGACTGCAATTCACAGATGCTGGTGATATTTCTTGGTTTTCAGTCTGCTTGAAGTCTGACCTGGTTCCTGCCAGTCCCTGAGCTCCTGTATAGCAGTGTCTGACTAGCTGCTTCCTGTGTTGATTCCTGTGTCAGTCCCTGTGTCGATTCCTGTGTCTTATCCCGTGTCCTGCGGTGAGGCGTTCCTGCCCTGAGGTCCAGTGGCTTTGCCTATCCCTGGTCAAGTTCCTGGTTTCCTGGTGTCCACCGGTCTGTCGTTTGGGATTCTGCCTGTCCTCCAGTTCTGAGAGTGTGTCGGCATCATTGAGGGTTCCTGTCCGTTTGCCAGTATTCGTACCGGTTCCGTGAGTAGCGGCTCTGCCGCGTCCGTTGGCCTAGGTCGCTGTATTCCATTATTGTTTCTGTCCCTGGTGTTTTGCAGAGGGTTCTGCTTATGCTGTCACCGCCGGTACACAAAGGTATTGTGTCAGCGTGTGATCAGCATTTCCTTTGTTGTTATTTTCCTTTGGCGGTTTCTCCGCACATACTTTAGGTTTTTAGTTAGCTTGTAGCCCCTGGCCTGTTTGCTTAGTTAGAGGGCCTCTTGTTATCATCCTGTCTCGGATTTCCCTTTGTCTCTCACTAAGACCGGGGGGCATCGGAGTTGGGCAGACATAATCCGCCCTTCAAACGCGGCTGCCAAGGGCTCAAGAAACCATAGTCTCGCAAGGGATTTCTGACAGCACGGGTGAGACAACAGAGTTAGGGCGCCAGGGGCTATTCCCTTTCCATTCCCCTTTCCCAGCGTTACGTCCTGGTGCTCTGGACTCACTTTATGAACATCTCCCTTGTTCTGAGCACCAGGAACCTAACACAATCCATTCAAGACCTCTGCAGCATCTGATTCTGGCCAGATGGAATGGAGTACATCAGACAATAAACAGACTATAGTACTTTCAGAAAAGGTAAGAAAGTCATTAGCCTGGTGGCTACAGACATCCCATCAAGGGGAGACCCTTTTGGATATCAGATTGGGAGATCCTGACAACAGATGCCAGTCTTCAGGGCTCAGTGTCTGGAAAATTATGGTTCCAGGGACAATAGACCACAGAAGAAAGTTGCCTGCCAATAAACCTGTTAGAACTTCGGGCCATATACATGGCACTGATTATGGCAAAGGACACTCTTCAAGGAAAACCAGTCCAGATCCTCTCGGACAATGCAATGGCAGTAGCGTACCTCAACCATCAGTGAGGAACCCGCAGCCAAACAGCATTGAAGGAGGTAAGTCACATTCTAAAGTGGGCAGAACTCCATCTCCCAGCCTTGTCCGCAGTATTTGTTCCGGGAGTCCTAAACTGGGAAGCAGACTTTCTCAGTCGACACGCCATTCAGGCAAGCGAATGGGCTCTACAACCAGAGGTCTTTCAGACTCTAGTAGACAAGTGGGGATTGCCAGAGATAGATCTCATGGCGTCCCATCTGAACAACAAAGTGCCCGCATACGGGTCAAGAACAAAGGATCCCAACGCTATCTTTGTGGACACCTTGTCAGTGAAATGGGACTTTCATCTGGCGTATCTATTTCCTCCGATCATCCTGTTACCCAGGGTGGTGAGGAAAATAAAGCAAGCAAAGGGTGCCGTGATTCTAATAGCTCCGGCTTGGCCCAGAAGGCATTGGTACATAGATCTGCAGAGAATGTCGATGGATGCTCCACTTCTGCTCCCTCAACGTCCAGATCTACTAATGCAGGGTCCTTGTTATCACAGACATCTGGATCGACTGTCTTTGACGGCGTGGCTCTTAAAACCTCTATCCTGAAGTCAAGAGGATTCCCACAACAGGTAATTCAAACAATGCTCAGAGCAAGGAAACCCTCCTCAGCTCGTATATATCACCAAATATGGCAGGCCTATATTCATTGGTGCAGTGAAAGAAGTATGGACCTGAAATCTTTCAGAGTTTCCAGGGTCTTAGCTTTCCTTCAGGCAGGAATGGGTAAAGGTTTGAAGGTGGCTTCCTTGAGAGTTCAAGTATCAGCATTGACTGTATTGTTCCAAAAGAAAATTGCAAATTTACAGGATGTGCGTTCTTTTTTCCAGGGAATGCTGCACATTCAACCTCCTTTTGTTTCTCCTACAGCATCTTGGGACTTAAGTCTAGTCCTGAAAGCTCTTCAAGTTGCTCCATTTGAACCACTTAATAAAGTGGATCTTAAATGGTTGACAGCTAAAGTTCTCTTTCTACTGACTATGGCATCAGCTAGAAGAGTGTCAGATTTAGGAGCGCTGTCATGTCGTTCCCCTTTTCTGATTTTTTATCGAGATAAAGCAGTTCTTAGAACTAGGTCTGGGTATCTTCCTAAGGTGGTGTCTAAATTCCACCTTAATGAAGAAATTGTAGTCCCGGTTTTTCAAGTATCGGGACTTATGCGTCCGGGAATTAAGGATCTACGTGGATCATACCAGTGCCATCAGAAAGACAGATTCTCTCTTCGGCCCTCATTCAGAGTTGTTCGCTCGCTAGCTGATTTTAGCAGCATTGCACACGCTAGGCCGCCGCCCTCTGGGAGTGTATCTTAGCTTAGCAGAATAGCGAACGAAAGATTAGCAGAACTGCTACTAAATAATTCTTTGCAGTTTCTGAGTAGCTCCAGACCTACCCACAGATTGCGATCAGCTCAGCACGTTTAGTTCCTGGTTTGACGAAACAAACACGCTCTGCATTCGGCCAGCCACTCCCCCGTTTCTCCAGACACTCCCGCGTTTTTCCCTGACACACCTGCGTTTTTTAGCACACTCCCGGAAAACGCTCAGTTACCACCCAGAAACGCCCCTTTCCTGTCAATCACTCACCGATCAGCAGAGCGACTGAAAAGCGCTGCAGGATCTACAGCAAATCTACTAAGTTTTCAGTTAAAAAACTAAGCGCATGCGCCCTGCGGGCTTTGCGCATGCGCATTTTGCAACAAATCGCAGCATAGCGAAAATCGGCAACGAGCGAACAACTCGGAATGACCCCCTTTATTCTCTACGGATTTCACAAGAGAAGATGGCCTGCTACTAAACAGACGCTGGCAAGATGGCTTCGAATTACGATTTCAGAAGCATACTCTCAAGCTGATCTCCCTGTTCCGGCTAATGTCTCTGCTCACTCATAAGGTAGGTCCTTCATGGGCAGCACAACATGGTGCTTCAGCAGAACAGATATGTAAGGCAGCCACATGGTCTTCCATTAACACATTCATTAGACATTATGCCTTGGATACTTTTGCCTCTCATGATGCTGAATTCGGGCATAAGGTTCTACTGTCCAATTAGGAGCGTCCCCACCCCTAAATTGCTTTGGGAAATACCATTGTTATCCTGTGGATAACCTGTGGACCCTGCCGGAGAAATATACGTTATGGTAGGAACTTACCGTTGATAACAGTATTTCTCCTAAGTCCACAGGTTCCACAGGGATCCCACCCTGACGCACCTGATTTGAGGATCCTTCTACTCACTAACCTCTTCCTTCTTGTACGGAAGGGTGTGCATGTGTGTTCTTCTCGCTTGATTAGGGCTCTACATGATGCTCCTGCCTAGTTCTTTGGAATTTAACAGATTTGCCTGAGCCAGTGGGCGGGGATATATGGACGGGCCCGTTGCATCGTGGGAGGCCTGAAAACTTTTGATCGTTTGGTGCCAATCCGCTGTCGCTCCATCATATCCCATTGTTATCCTGTGGAACCTGTGGACTTAGGAGAAATACCGTTATCAACGGTAAGTTCTTACCATAATGTATATTTGTGTGTGTATAAGTATCTACTGTATTTATGTGTCTATTAGTGTGTAACTATGTATGTATGTGACTGTATATATGTGTGCATGTGTGTAACTATTTGTATATACCGCATTTGTGACTGTACTGTATATCATATGTGCTGTATGTGTTTTGTGTGTGACAGTATGTATGTAAGAGTATATGTGTGCGCTTATGGGCGGGATCAGATATACTAATGGCAGTGGAGGTTATTCGGTAAGGATTGCAGATTCTGCTTTTTCTATTGCATGCTGGGGAATACTCATCAGTCGCAGGACAAGGCCGTCCAGCATGCTGAATGGCCTGCTTAGCGACTGCAACCGCAATTTAATTGTGGTCGCAGCAACTTTGGAAGACCCCCTGCAGCTTCAGCTAGGCTGCGTATGCAGGTGGTTCACCGCCATTTTTCACATAGGGGTAGCTGCGTGTGATGTCACTCAGCCACCCCGAAAATGCAGACGGCCCGACCCCGTTTTCCCCACGCCGTCCCCTCAATGGTCCATCACCACCCCCGCCATTCCCGCGAATGCCTCTGCCTGTCAATCAGGCAGAGGTGTTTACAGCCAATGTGATCCAATTGACGGAGCGCTGAGAACAGGGATATTGCAGTCGCATCCCTGAATGCGGTTTGACAGCATTACACTTACAAAAATAGAAATATATTTATTAGCACTGGTCCAAATTTCTATTTTCTATTTGCATTCCCCATATGCCTTCTATAGACAGTGTTTCCTATAGGGGTACTACTATGTGGCATAACGTGAATAAGAGACACTACTGTGCGGTGTAATGTGATACTGTGTGGCATAACGTGAATAAGAGACACTACTGTGTGGTGTGGTGTAATGTGATACTGTGTGGCATAACATGAATAAGAGTCACTACTGTGCGGTGTAATGTGATACTGTGTGGCATAACGTGAATAAGAGACACTACTGTGCGGTGTAATGTGATACTGTGTGGCATACCGTGAATAAGAGACACTACTGTGTGGTGTAATGTGATACTGTGTGGCATAACGTGAATAAGAGACACTACTGTGCGGTGTAATGTGATACTGTGTGGCATACCGTGAATAAGAGACACTACTGTGTGGTGTAATGTGATACTGTGTGGCATAACGTGAATAAGAGACACTACTGTGTGGTGTAATGTGACACTGTGTGGCATAACTTGAATAAGAGACACTACTGTGCGGTGTAATGTGACACTGTGTGGCCTAATTTGAATTGGAAGTACTATTGTGTGGCCACGACCCTTCCCCACATAGCCATGCCCGTTTTTTATACACCATCCTGATTTCAATTATGTTCGGACCCCTAGATACACCGCTGCCCTCAACCAGCAGATTATTGTTCGCAGCCACACAAAGCAGTATATACTGGGGGCAACTTCATGTTTCCTTGCTGGCGTTTCCGCGTCATTTCAACATCGTGGGTTTAGGATTCATTGAATCGCCCCAATAGAATGTTAGATTAGCTGAAGGCTGCATAAGCCTGAGGCCATATAAGAGCCGAATTTTTTGTGATTGGTTGTCTATAACTAAGCAGTTGCTAGGTAGTTTTTTGGTTTCTGTGGTAATTTTCCTATAGGATTGTTGGGCTGTCCATCAAGGTTTTAGGGGGCGTGGGTTTAGGACAATATATAATCCCAGTCATGTGCCTCAGACTTCCTCTTGCCATTTTGGAATGGCCCAGGAAGGCTGAGTACTGCTGGCATTATGTATTGTCATAGTTTGTGTCCTTACTGCACTGTTTTTATTCACCCGCATCCCCATCCCCCTCTTCATACGTGTTTTCTTTCTTTCCCCATGGTGCTTGTGGCTCCTCCCCCCCCCCCGCTGCTATGCAGCGTCCGTGCGGGTCCTCCCCCCCCCCCTCCTGTCGCTGGTTTGCGGCCACAGGCTTCCGGCGCTCTTGAGCACAGAGCGTGTCCTCCCCTGTCTCCCTCCCGGCGCCTGCTGGGCCGCGGCGGGGTCGGCCCGATGCGGCCCGCGCTTCTCCCCCTGTTGTCCGGTCGGGAGGTGGGACGGGTTCCCCCGCCGTGGCTGCCGCTGTTGGTGCCCTTCTGCGTCTCCGCGCGCGCCTCTCTCCCCTCGCAGACTCGGCCGGCGGCTTCGGCGCCCACGTGGTGCCTGGTGGCCCTGGGCTGGCTGCGGGGGAGATGCTCGGCGGCGGGGGGAGGCCGGGACGGCGCGTGGGCAGCAGCCGTTTCCCGGCCTTCCCTGGCGGCGTGTCCCTGAGTGGGGGTTTCTCAACTTCCCCATGTGGGGGGGCCGGCCACTGGCGTGCTCTAATGACCGCAGGGGGTGCGGTGGCCGGGACGCTCTGGGTTGGGGGCCGGGGGTCCACGGTTTTCCTACGGGGCCATCGCGGTGCCGTCGACTTTTCTTCGGGGTCTCCTGCCGCGGGGTTCACGATGGGGTCTTGTGGGCGTGCTCACACCCCCCTGCAGCTTCCTTTGGCTGCTCAGTTCCTCGTCTCCCTCTTTGTGCAGTTCACTGGTGACCCCGGCTGGCCAGGCTGTGGTATTGCGGATGATGTCGCACAGTCCTCCCTGGCAGCCTCCTGTCCCTTGCTTGGCCCTCCTTCCCTGCTTTCTGCGCCGGTCGGGTGTGCCGGGGGGCAATTCCCACAGGGTTTCCCCAGAATGCGCCTCCCCCCTTTTCCGTTGTACAGTCATTTCCGGTGTCCTCCGGGACGTGGCGACCGGGTCCGTCTGTTGCCTCCCCCCTGCATCCATCCCCCATGGTATTTCAACAGGCCTCGGCCCGCAGCCCCCGGCCTTTCCGGGTTCGTATCCCAGGATTTACCACGCGGCTACGGCCGCGCATGCCCAGTTTTGCCCTTCCGGTCTACTCCGTTGGTCCTGTTTCTGTTGTTGGTGCGTGGGCGCTTCCTGCGCTGGTTGTCCCCTCTGTTTTGTCTGCACAGGTGTCTGCGAGTCCAGGGGAGTCTGTGGCTTCCTCGCGGAGAACCCAGAAGCCGAGGACGGATGCAGCGACAGCGGAAGATGCTCCGCCAGAGTCGATGGCGGTGGGGGCAGTTGATGGTGTTCCAGACCCTCCAGGCACCGGTGAGCATGCTATTTTTTCTCCTATTTTTACAGTACTTTTACCCTTCTTAGTGTTTCCTCTGGTTCTCCTAGGCGCCTGCGTCAGTGGCTAGGCTCTTTGCGCGGCGCGTGGCATAGGATTCTTGGAACGTCGGGGCGCAGACGGCTGCTGTTTCCTCCGCACCCTGCGGTTCGCGGAGAAGGCAGGCGGGGGGCTTTGGGTTCCGGAATTTCCGTCGGTGGTTACAGGTTTTGGTTTTTACGGCCTTTTACACCGTGTCGCGGTCTGACGAATATCCCCACATTGTGCAATGTTGTTTTTGGCGCAAAGGATGCATTGAATCCAAGGGTTATGTTTGGTGACATTGCGACGTGCAGTCCGTCGTGATCAGGGTGGTAACGCCATTTTCACTTGGGGTCACAGCAAGTCGGACCGCCCGGTGTGGTCCCGAGCAGGAGGCCCCTCGCAGTTGGCGCTTCTGTTTCGCGCTCCTTCGTAACCAGGGTGTTTCGCTCTGGCGTGGGCAAGTGCTCCTGAGGCGTCCAGTGCCGTTTTCGTCGCTCATGTGTGGGGCCGGTCACCTGTCCGAGGACCGCACCCCAGCCATGAGCGGGTTACCCTCCACTCCGGCGGGGGCCGCTGGATGTGGAGTATGGCCCATTCCCTGTTTCGGTTTCGTGATTTCGGCGGTTTTTGGTCCGTACCCCAATGGGTCGGTCACGCATTTCCGTAGTTAGTTTCCGTCATGGTTTGCGTCTGCCCGATTCGGATTCCGTGCCCGTGGTGGCGCGCCGGCGTTGGCAGTCAGCACATGCTTTCCCGCATCAGGCCCGGCGAAAGGTGGACGCAGTGATAGGCTTGGGGCGCATGTGTGGGCCCTACGCCGCTTTCACCTCTTCCTGATTTGTGCATCTCCCCTGTAGGGTTGGTGCCCAAGAGCACTCAGGGCGAGTTACACCTTATCCAATATTTGTCTCATCCTCATGGGGGTTTCTGTTGCTGGCTCCATTCCCTAGGCTGTGTGCAGAGTGGGTGTCAGTCTTTTATGGGACTCTGCGTTTGGTTCGCGAATGTGGTCCGGTTTCCCTGTTGGCTAACTTAGACATGGGGTCGGTTTTTTGTCTCTTCACCTGCGCCCTATCCCCTGCGTTTTTTGTGTGTCTCAGATTAGGTGGCTTAGTTTTGTGTTGTTAGGTTCCTGCCCCTGGGTTTTTCCTGTACCATGTGCCTGTTTTGAGAAATTCTGCGCTCTCTTGCGTTTGTACATACTTTCCGCCTCTGGTTCCCCCGGTGCTGCTCACTGCCTGGGCGATTTTCTCTTCATGGGTCAGGGAGACATTTCGGTTTGCAGCTGTATGTTCGTCGGTTTCCGTATCTTTGTTCGGGGTCCTGGGTGGTCCTGTTGCCCCGGTACGCTGCGAGGCCCTCCGGTTTACTGAGTTATCATATCAGGGGATTGCACTGGACACGGTTGCGGGTGCTGTCGCCTCCCCGCTGCCATGGTACCTAAACTTTTGGAATTGATTAACGTCTGTTTGGGGAAGCGCGAGGTTCGGCTTTAGCGGGTGCAGTCGTGGCTTGGCTCCTTCACTTTTGCGGACGGATTTATTCCCATGGGTGGGATTTTTGCAGGTACTTGTACGGTACGCTGCGGGGACTGCCAGAGGTATTTCCCGCTGTTTGGGATGGTGGGCCTGCGGGTTCGGTAAAGGACATTTGTTCCGTTGCGACAGCCTGGGAGTGGTTCACACTATTGACAATCGGCTTTCTTCTTCCCCCCAGGCTTTGCAATAGTTGCGCTTCTGCTTGTCTGCTTGCAGCGCAGTATTGCTTTCGGGGCCCCTCACGCCCCCGGAATCGCGACGGGATTGCGGATGCTTGTCTCGTTTTCAGTTTGAGTTCCGTGAGCTGGTTCCGGGGGCGGCATCAGGGGGTTTCCCATGCCCGCCTTCGGTTTGGCGGATTGTCCAGTCGGGTTGGCTGCTCTGGCTCGGCATGCGTTAGCTCCTTCCTCGCTTAGGGCGTCTGCTGCGGCACAGTGTTTTTCAGTAGGTTTGATACAGTGGGTGCGTCCCTGGTAGACGGTTTGATGGCTTTCGTGTGGGTGCATTATCTGTGTGGTAGGTCCATGGCGGCCATGTCTCCTGCCCTTGCGGGCATTTCCTTCCGTTCTAGGCTGCGCGGGCTGGCGGACTCCGCCAGGTCTTTCGCCCCCTTTCAAGAGCGTTTAAGGGTTGGGTTTGGGTGCGCCCCACGCCTGCGGATACCCGTAGGCCTGTTACGTTGCTACTTTTGGCGGAGTTGGTGGGTGTGCTGCCTCATGCGCCGAGTCGGTGTTGGAGGTGGCCCCCTTTTTAGAATAGACTTTGCATTGGCTTTTTTCTGGGTTTTGAGGGTAAGCGAGTGGTGGCGAGCAGCGAGGCATTTCGGGATTCCGGGGCCTTTTCTGTAACGCGTGTTCAGGATGGTCGGTTGCTCTGCAGGATGGTGTGATCCAAGTCGGATCAAGCAGCTGGGGGTCGCTGGGTGTCCTTGGAGGCCCAGGAGGATGTGGGTGTCTGCCCGCTGTGCATGGCGCATGAGTATATATGGGCCTCCGGGGGGGGCGACCAGTTGCTGATACAGGCGCTCGCTGGTCTTCTCACTAATTTACAGTTTGCCGCTGTGTTTGGGTTCGGTACCCATTCCTTGCGGATTGGGGCGGCTGACCATGCGGCAGCCACAGGGTCCGCCACGGCAGCTTTTCAGGAGCTGGGCCGTTGGAGATGTACTTCTTAGGTCCTATTCCTTGCGGATTGGGGAGGCTGCCATGCGGCAGCCACAGGGTCCTCCACAGCAGCTATTCAGGAGCTGGGCCGTTGGAGATGTACTTCTTAGGTCCTATTCCTTGCGGATTGGGGTGGCTACCATGCGGCAGCCACAGGGTCCTCCACGGCAGCTGTTCAGGAGCTGGGGCGTTGGAGGTATACTTCTTAGGTCCTATTCCTTGCGGTTTGGGGTGGCTGCCATGCGGCAGCCACAGTGTCCTCCATGGCTGCTGATCAGGAGATGGGGCGTTTGAGGTATACTTCTCAGTCCTATTCCTTGCAGATGGGGGTGGCTACCATGTGGCAGCCACAGGGTCCTCCACGGCAGCTATTCAGGAGGTGGTCCGTTGGAGGTATGCTTCTTATAAGTCCTACATGCATTTGGATGATGGTTAGTTGCGCCTGTTGCGCTAATCCAAAAACTTGGTTTACCCGTCAGTTTTTGAACAGGTAGCGTTCAGGAATCGAGGGTGTGAAGTGAATTTTTTTAATTTTCCTCCGAGGGGGCCTGATTACAATTGGCACTTCAAAGGTCCACGGGAGGTTTTTGAGTTTTCTCCTTCACTTGGGTTATTTCTGTTCTCTGTCACTTTGTTTTCCTATGTGATGTATGTCAGTGTGATGATGTTAGGGTGTTTTCTTTTGCAGCCGTCGATGGTTTTGGGAAACGGGCGTGGCTGGTTGGCAACTCTTACATTTTTTGGGCGGCATGGAATCCCTTGGCGCATAGGACAGCTGATGTTTTGGTACCAGGGTGGTTTGTTGGTTGGGTATCCGTGGTTAAGAGGTACTAAGGGGTATTTGTTGCAGCTCCTTTTCCACCGTGAGCATAGTGTGGGTCGTCCTGGCGGTATTGTCCTGCATTTGGGCGGCGCTGATAAGGGTCGCGTTAACGGCATCGATATCAATTAGTTCATTAAGGCTGATTTTGTGGGCCACGTTGTCACTGGCCGGAGATCCGTTTTGTGTGGTCAATTAGTCCAGCGTTTTTTCATTGGAAGGGGGCGGTGCGTTTCTCAGCTATTGAGAAAGCCCGCACGATGGTAATGCTGCTGTTTCGTTGTTTGTTACAGCTTTAGGTAGAGTGGTTGTTAGGCATCCTTTGCTTGTACTGCGTCAGCGGCAGTTCTACAAGGAGGATGGGGTTCGTCTTTCTCTGGCTGGAGTTTCGGGTTTTCTCAGATGGGGTTTTGGTCCTTTCCGTTAGCTATCTTGTTTTCCTTGTTTTCTTTGTTTGGATGGCGGGGCGGTTTGTTAAACCTTTGTGGCGGGAAGTCGCTACCAACCAGCGGTCAGATGGGCATAAGTGGTCATTGTGGGGCACCCTCTTTAGAAGGACGGCAGGTGTGTCCTTACCTTGCGGTTGGACATTTAGACGTTCCCCTGCGGGAACAGAACGTTTGCCAGAGATAAGAGTGGTGAGTCCTGCACAATGCGGGTTATGCAGGGAGGAGGCGGTGTTGTGGTTTAGTCCCCTCCTCAGTTTTTGTGTTTCAATCTAAATGACTGGAGATGGTGTCTGGTAGCGACTTTTCCTTTGCCATACTCCAATATAAAATCAATTCAATTACAATTATAGTTTAAAGAACAGGTCAGCGATCAATAAATATCGTCTGACCTTTAACTACAGCTAACCGTGTCAGTGTCGTTATTTTAGTGTGTCGTTATTTTAGTGGTAAGCTAGCTTAAAGAAGTGTTTGTCAATCGCAATAAAATTATGAGCGCCTTATAATCTTTCCATCATGAACAGTGTTAAAATGATGCACTACAGTAGTAGGTACTTCATATTTCTGTATATAAAATGGAATGCTACTTTTCCCTGATACAGGACAACTTTAACAAAATGATTAAAATTTCACCTTTGATTTTTCCTCAATTATATTTTAATATATATTAGTAACATGTCATTCAGATAGTAATTCCCCCCCCCCTTTTATGCTAGTGCCTGCATTATGTGATAGTACATTATAGGAGTCATTCCGACCCGATCGCTCGCTGCTGTTAGTTGCAGCGCAGTGATCGGGTTGGAACTGCGCATGCGCCGGTGCCGCAGTGCGCCGGCGCATGGCAGCCGTCGGTGCCTAGCGATCACCTCTGAGACAGAGGCGGTCGCTGGGCGGGAGGGGGCTGAACGGCGGCGTTAAGCTGCCGTTTAGGGGGAGCGGTCCGGCCAACAAAGGCGTGGCCGGACCGTTGGGGGGGGGGGCGGTCTGCAGCGGCAGCGTGATGTCACACGCAGCCGCTGCGGGCCGGGGAGCGATGAGTAGCTCCCGGCCAGCACGCTAAAGCTGTGCTGGCCGGGAGCTACTCTTGAAGTGCACAGGCATCACCGCTGTGCGATGCCTTTGCACTTCTGCAGGGGGGGGGGGCGGCACTGACATGCGGGGCGGACTAGCCCTGTGCTGGGTGTCCCCCCGCATGTCAGTGTGAATGATCATGGCTGTGCTAAATTTAGCACAGCTACGATCAACTCGGAATGACCCCCTATGTGCTTAAGGTCCCAATACATCAGCAATCAGATTCTGTTATTTTTTTCCCTTAATTTAAACTACTGTATCCCAATCCACCAATCTGCACCCATACATTACAGATATTTTTTTAGTGACTTGCAGATCATTTTCAGAAAATACAGATCTGTCTATTTTGAAAGGCTCACCACGATTATTACTATACACTAGCATACCTCCTAATATTCATGATTAGGGACTTCTGCATGTTGCGAAGCTGTGCGCACCCAAAAAGGGCACAAAACCTCTGAAAAGGGGGGCGTGGCTTTGTGGGAATGCTGAGATCGTAAGCCATGTCTCTCATCTGATGTCACTGAGGGGGCATGCCCTGCGCACTGTGAGCTGCTGGCATGCCCCCATTCCCTCTGTCTCCTGTGAATAGACGCTGTGCGCATAGGATATATTCACCGCTGCCCCCCTAAACAGAGCAGTGAGTGACAAGTAGCCTCCCAACTGCCCCCTTCAACCACCCCACCAACAACAACACCACCACCACGGGACAATGCGGCCCTTAAATGGGACAGTGCCAAAAAAATGGGACTCTATCGTGAAAATCGGGACAGTTGGGAGGTATGCACTAGTAATCTACAGCCCCAAATAATATGTGAAAGTAAACATGCTGAAAAATCTGATATTAACAATCCCAATCGATTTTTGGTCGGAATCTGTGAACCCCATACATTGCAGATTTATTTACACAATCGTCTGCAAAACACCAAACTGCCCCAACTGATTGCTGATGTATGGGAGCCTTTAGTAAGCCATGGATCTGGGATGGATGATGGCATCAAAACCTGGACCGTTGAGGTGCCTTGAGGACCGCGTTTAAGTATATCCATACTTGGGCACAGGTGATTTAATTAGCACTTCAGTCAATTTGATTTAACCATCTGTGCTGAGCCATGGATATACTTAAACCCTGAACCGTTGGGGTGTCTTGAGGACCGTGTTTGAGAACCTCTGGCATAAATACAGTAATAGAACATTTTTCTAGCATTTTGCATTGTTTGGGGAATTCTTGCACAGAAGGAGTCAGCCTTTGTTACACATCAACCTGCCACGGTACCTAGTTATAACTAGAGATGAGCGGGTTCGGTTCCTCTGAATCCGAACCCGCCCGAACTTCATGTTTTTTTTCACGGGTCCGAGCGACTCGGATCTTCCCGCCTTGCTCGGTTAACCCGAGCGCGCCCGAACGTCATCATCCCGCTGTCGGATTCTCGCGAGGCTCGGATTCTATCGCGAGACTCGGATTCTATATAAGGAGCCGCGCGTCGCCGCCATTTTCACACGTGCATTGAGAGTCATAGGGAGAGGACGTGGCTGGCGTCCTCTCCGTTTAGAGAAGAGAGAGACACAGTAGAGACGAGAGAGACACAGTAGTAGTAATTTTGGGGAGCATTATTAGGAGGAGTACTACTATACTACTTGCTGAAGTGATATAGATTAGATAGTGTGACTGTAAGTGTATTGTATTATCTGACTTGTGGGGGAGACACTGACAGTGGGGAGCAGTTAGAGTCTGAGAGCAGGACTCAGGAGTACATATAACGTACAGTGCACACTTTTGCTGCCAGAGTCAGTGCCACGCTGCCATTGTTGTGACCACACTGACCACCAGTATAATAATATATTTTGTGATTGTCTGCTTAGGACTCGGAGTACTAGTTGCAAGTTGCAACGTGAGTGACCTGACCACCAGTTTAATAATCAATCACCACCAGTTTAATATATATATATATATATATATATATATATATAATTGTATATAATATATATATATATATATATATATATATATAATATTGTATACCACCTACCCATGGTTTTTTTTTTTTTCATTCTTCTTTATACATACTACTATAGTAGCTTACTGTAGCAGTCTGCGGTGCTGCTGACCTGACAGTGTCCAGCAGGTCCGTCATCAGTCATTACATAATAAATATATATAGTACCTGTCCGGCTGCAGTACTAGTGATATTATATTGATTTCATCTCATTATCAATAATTTATCATCCAGTCTAGATTCTATATTAGCAGCAGACACAGTACGTTAGTCCACGGCTGTAGCTACCTCTGTGTCGGCACTCGGCAGTCCATCCATAATTGTATACCACCTACCCGTGTTTTTTTTTTTTCTTTCTTCTTTGTACATACTACTATAGTATAGTAGCTTACTGTAGCAGTCTGCGGTGCTGCTGAGCTGACAGTGTCCAGCAGGTCCGTCATCAGTCATCATTACCTAATAAATATATTATCTACCTGTCCGGCTGCAGTACTAGTGATATTATATATACATACATATATATATTGATTTCATATCATTATCATCCAGTCTATATTAGCAGCAGACACAGTACGTTAGTCCACGGCTGTAGCTACCTCTGTGTCGGCACTCGGCAGTCCATCCATAATTGTATACCACCTACCCGTGTTTTTTTTTTTTTCTTTCTTCTTTGTACATACTACTATAGTATAGTAGCTTACTGTAGCAGTCTGCGGTGCTGCTGAGCTGACAGTGTCCAGCAGGTCCGTCATCAGTCATCATTACCTAATAAATATATTATCTACCTGTCCGGCTGCAGTACTAGTGATATTATATATACATACATATATATATTGATTTCATATCATTATCATCCAGTCTATATTAGCAGCAGACACAGTACGTTAGTCCACGGCTGTAGCTACCTCTGTGTCGGCACTCGGCAGTCCATCCATAATTGTATACCACCTACCCGTGGTTTTTTTTTTTTTCTTTCTTCTTTGTACATACTACTATAGTATAGTAGCTTACTGTAGCAGTCTGCGGTGCTGCTGAGCTGACAGTGTCCAGCAGGTCCGTCATCAGTCATCATTACCTAATAAATATAGTATCTACCTGTCCGGCTGCAGTACTAGTGATATTATATATACATACATATATATATTGATTTCATATCATTATCATCCAGTCTATATTAGCAGCAGACACAGTACGTTAGTCCACGGCTGTAGCTACCTCTGTGTCGGCACTCGGCAGTCCATCCATAATTGTATACCACCTACCCGTGGTTTTTTTTCTTCTTTCTTCTTTGTACATACTACTATAGTATAGTAGCTTACTGTAGCAGTCTGCGGTGCTGCTGAGCTGACAGTGTCCAGCAGGTCCGTCATCAGTCATCATTACCTAATAAATATATTATCTACCTGTCCGGCTGCAGTACTAGTGATATTATATATACATACATATATATATTGATTTCATATCATTATCATCCAGTCTATATTAGCAGCAGACACAGTACGTTAGTCCACGGCTGTAGCTACCTCTGTGTCGGCACTCGGCAGTCCATCCATAATTGTATACCACCTACCCGTGGTTTTTTTTTTCTTTCTTCTTTGTACATACTACTATAGTATAGTAGCTTACTGTAGCAGTCTGCGGTGCTGCTGAGCTGACAGTGTCCAGCAGGTCCGTCATCAGTCATCATTACCTAATAAATATATTATCTACCTGTCCGGCTGCAGTACTAGTGATATTATATATACATACATATATATATTGATTTCATATCATTATCATCCAGTCTATATTAGCAGCAGACACAGTACGTTAGTCCACGGCTGTAGCTACCTCTGTGTCGGCACTCGGCAGTCCATCCATAATTGTATACCACCTACCCGTGGTTTTTTTTTCTTCTTTCTTCTTTGTACATACTACTATAGTATAGTAGCTTACTGTAGCAGTCTGCGGTGCTGCTGAGCTGACAGTGTCCAGCAGGTCCGTCATCAGTCATCATTACCTAATAAATATATTATCTACCTGTCCGGCTGCAGTACTAGTGATATTATATATACATACATATATATATTGATTTCATATCATTATCATCCAGTCTATGTTAGCAGCAGACACAGTACGTTAGTCCACGGCTGTAGCTACCTCTGTGTCGGCACTCGGCAGTCCATCCATAATTGTATACCACCTACCCGTGGTTTTTTTTTTTCTTTCTTCTTTGTACATACTACTATAGTATAGTAGCTTACTGTAGCAGTCTGCGGTGCTGCTGAGCTGACAGTGTCCAGCAGGTCCGTCATCAGTCATCATTACCTAATAAATATATTATCTACCTGTCCGGCTGCAGTACTAGTGATATTATATATACATACATATATATATTGATTTCATATCATTATCATCCAGTCTATATTAGCAGCAGACACAGTACGGTAGTCCACGGCTGTAGCTACCTCTGTGTCGGCACTCGGCAGTCCATCCATAAGTATACTAGTATCCATCCATCTCCATTGTTTACCTGAGGTGCCTTTTAGCTGTGCCTATTAAAATATGGAGAACAAAAATGTTGAGGTTCCAAAATTAGGGAAAGATCAAGATCCACTTCCACCTCGTGCTGAAGCTGCTGCCACTAGTCATGGCCGAGACGATGAAATGCCAGCAACGTCGTCTGCCAAGGCCGATGCCCAATGTCATAGTACAGAGCATGTCAAATCCAAAACACCAAATATCAGTAAAAAAAGGACTCCAAAACCTAAAATAAAATTGTCGGAGGAGAAGCGTAAACTTGCCAATATGCCATTTACCACACGGAGTGGCAAGGAACGGCTGAGGCCCTGGCCTATGTTCATGGCTAGTGGTTCAGCTTCACATGAGGATGGAAGCACTCAGCCTCTCGCTAGAAAAATGAAAAGACTCAAGCTGGCAAAAGCAGTAGCACCGCAAAGAACTGTGCGTTCTTCGAAATCCCAAATCCACAAGGAGAGTCCGACTCCAATTGTGTCGGTTGCTATGCCTGACCTTCCCAACACTGGACACGAAGAGCATGCGCCTTCCACCATTTGCACGCCCCCTGCAAGTGCTGGAAGGAGCACCCGCAGTCCAGTTCCTGATAGTTAGATTGAAGATGTCAGTGTTGAAGTACACCAGGATGAGGAGGATATGGGTGTTGCTGGCGCTGGGGAGGAAATTGACAAGGAGGATTCTGATGGTGAGGTGGTTTGTTTAAGTCAGGCACCCGGGGAGACACCTGTTGTCCGTGGGAGGAATATGGCCACTGACATGCCTGGTGAAAATACCAAAAAAATCAGCTCTTCGGTGTGGAAGTATTTCAACAGAAATGCGGACAACAGGTGTCAAGCCGTGTGTTGCCTTTGTCAAGCTGTAATAAGTAGGGGTAAGGACGTTAACCACCTCGGAACATCCTCCCTTATACGTCACCTGCAGCGCATTCATAATAAGTCAGTGACAAGTTCAAAAACTTTGGGTGACAGCGGAAGCAGTCCACTGACCAGTAAATCCCTTCCTCTTGTAACCAAGCTGTCACGATCCGGGTATCTGGACGCCATTACTTACCCTTCAGATGCCTCCTAAGGCTGGCTCAGCGTTCCAGGACCGGATCCCGCTGTTCCTGAGTTTCCACATGCAGAATGTGAGAGTGGTGATTTCATCAGCCGCGGCCTCCGCTGTGCCCGCGTGGTTAAATGTGCGCTTGTCAGTCTGGCGTCTCCTGTCTCCTGTGGCCGGCGTCGCCATTACTGTTTCAATTCTCACATGGATTACAAACCAAACTTCCCTCCAAGTGTCTGCATGGGCGCAGCCATCTTGGATTTTGTCATCTGATCATTTCCACCAATCTGCTGTCTGTATTGTTGATTTGCATAATTGCCTAGCCAACCCCTTCCTTGCTGCAGGTATAAGTAAGCTGTGCCTGAGCAAGGAAGTCGTCAGTGCTTTGGTTGTCTAACCTAGTTCCAGTTTGTCTCTCTCCTGTGGTTGTCTTCCAGGTTCCAGCTCCTGTCTCCAGACTTCTGCTATAGAGACCCGCACCAGCATTCCATCTGCGGTGTAGCCTGACTCTCCGATCCATTCTGGACTCACCTGTTTCCAGCTACAACAATCACCTGCTTCCAGCCCAGCTTCCAGCAGTGTACAGCTTCTCTTAAAGGGCCGGTGTCCTTTCTGCAGTTTACCACTCTCCACCGGTATTATTATTTCACCGCTCTCAAACAATCACCTGCTTCCAGCCCAGCTTCCAGCAGTGTATAGCTTCTCTTAAAGGGCCGGTGTCCTTTTCTGCAGTTTACCACTCTCCACCGGTATTATTATTTCACCGCTCTCAAACTCCAAACTTCATTATTATTTCACCGCTCTCAAACAATCACCTGCTTCCAGCCCAGCTTCCAGCAGTGTATAGCTTCTCTTAAAGGGCCGGTGTCCTTTTCTGCTGTTTACCACTCTCCACCGGTATTATTATTTCACCGCTCTCAAACTCCAAACTTCATTATTATTTCACCGCTCTCAAACAATCACCTGCTTCCAGCCCAGCTTCCAGCAGTGTATAGCTTCTCTTAAAGGGCCGGTGTCCTTTTCTGCAGTTTACCACTCTCCACCGGTATTATTATTTCACCGCTCTCAAACTCCAAACTTCATTATTATTTCATCGCTCTCAAGTTCGTTTATTAATTAACTGGTTCCAGCCAGTATCCACTCCGTACCAACAACAGTCTGGTTCCAGCCAGTATCCACAGCAGCCGTTTTTACCTTCAGCAGCCCAGCCTTTCCTGGAACATCAGCTGGTACGATCCTGGGTTCTCTCCATTGCTACAGTCAGGCCTGGTAAGGACTTTCCAACTAGAAGATTATAAGAACTGTCTCACACTACCAGTGCCTGTGGCCCTTGCCACCCTGTAGTACCCAGGAATTGTATTTATCCTCTGTTGACTTTTATGTTTCCTTTTACTGCTGCTGTGTTACGGAGTTTGTCATAATAAACATCATTGACTTTTATCCTGGTTGTCGTGGTCACGCCTTCGGGCAGTTATTCTACATGTTACTTACATGTCTAGGGGTCTGATACAACCTCCCAGGTTCCGTTACATCTCAGCCCCTACAACTGAGGCTGCCTCCCGTCAGCTCAGGCCCTCAGTTGTGACAGTAAGCACTGACCTAATGAATCCAGACGGAGACCAGGATCAAGCGGCCAGGCCGATGCAAGAACTGGCAGCCCGACTTGAACATCAGGAGGCTGCACAGGGCCACATCATCCGCTGTCTCCAGGATCTCTCTACACGGCTGGATGGGATTCAAACGACCCTCCGTGGACCTGGCACGTCCGGTGCGTCCACTACAGTGACACCAGCTGTAACCCCACCCTCCTTACCCATTTCCAGTCCACATCTTCATCTTCCAACGCCAGCAAAATTTGATGGATCTCCAAGGTTCTGCAGGGGATTTCTCAATCAATGTGAAATCCACTTTGAGCTTCTACCTGGCAATTTCTTCAGTGACCGTACCAAAATTGCCTATATCATCTCCCTTCTCAGTGGCTCAGCCCTTGACTGGGCATCACCTTTATGGGAGAGGTCTGATCCCCTGCTATCCTCCTATACTGACTTTGTAGCTACATTCAGGCGCATCTTCGACGAGCCAGGCCGGATAACATCTGCTTCATCTGAGATTCTCCGTTTACGCCAGGGAACACGTACTGTGGGACAGTATCTTATACAGTTTAAAATCCTGGCATCCGAACTGGCATGGAACGACGAGGCCCTGTATGCTGCATTCTGGCATGGCTTATCAGCACGCATCAAGGATGAGTTAGCTACCAGAGACTTGCCCTCTAAGTTGGATGAGCTAATTTCTCTTTGCACGAAGGTTGATCTACGTTTCAGAGAGAGAGCAACCGAGCGAGGAAGATCATCTACTCCTAAATCTTCTGCTCCTCCTCCTCGTCAACCATCTCCATCCAAGGATGAGCCTATGCAAATTAGTCGTTCCCGTCTATCTCCCGCTGAGCGCCGAAGACGTCTCTCTGAGTCTCTCTGTCTCTACTGTGCAGCTCCGTCGCACACTATCAATGCCTGTCCCAAACGTCCGGGAAACTCCAGATCCTAGCTCGCCAAGGAGAGAGCCGGCTAGGAGTAATGATCTCCTCTCCATCTCCTCATGACTGTAACCTCCCAGTGTCGCTCCAAATTGCTCAACGTTACAGGAACGTCATTGCCCTCCTTGATTCCGGAGCAGCTGGGAATTTCATAACCGAAGCTTATGTTAAACGGTGGTCCCTACCCACCGAGAGACTGTCCTCGTCCATCTCTTTGACTGCCGTGGATGGCAGCAAGATTTTTGACGCAGTCATTTCCTTAAGGACTCTTCCAGTTCGTCTGAGAGTGGGAGTTCTTCATTCTGAGTATATTTCTTTTTTAGTGATTCCAAGAGCCACACAACCAGTGGTTTTAGGCCTTCCATGGCTCCGTCTCCACAACCCATCAATTGACTGGACGACTACGCAAATACTGGCATGGGGTCCCTCCTGTGCTGAGACTTGTTTAGCCAAAGTTCTTCCTGTTTGTTCTTCCTTCCCCAGGTCATCTGATGTTCCGCCTCCTCCATATCAAGACTTCACGGACGTGTTCAGTAAAGCATCTGCTGATATCCTTCCTCCTCATAGAGAATGGGACTGCCCAATCGACCTCATTCCAGGGAAGGTTCCACCGCGAGGCCGAACTTATCCGTTGTCTCTGCCTGAGACACACTCCATGGAAGAGTACATCAAAGAGAACCTGGCGAAGGGTTTCATCCGACCATCTTCTTCTCCAGCCGGCGCAGGCTTCTTCTTCGTTAAGAAGAAAGACGGTGGTCTGCGTCCGTGCATCGACTACAGAGGTCTGAACGACATTACCGTCAAGAACCGATACCCTTTACCCCTGATTACCGAGCTCTTTGATAGAGTTAGTGGTGCAACTATTTTCACAAAGCTGGACTTGAGGGGTGCCTACAATCTCATCCGAATCCGTGAGGGTGACGAGTGGAAGACCGCCTTTAACACCCGTGACGGACATTATGAGTACCTCGTCATGCCCTTCGGATTGAGCAACGCTCCAGCAGTCTTCCAGCACTTCGTGAATGAGATTTTCAGGGACATCTTGTACCGCCATGTCGTGGTTTATCTAGACGACATCCTCATCTTTGCTAATAATCTCGAAGATCATCGTTTCTGGGTAAAAGAGGTTCTTTCCCGTCTCCGTGTCAATCACCTCTATTGTAAATTGGAGAAGTGTGTGTTTGAAGTTAAAACCATTCCGTTTCTAGGTTACATTGTGTCCGGTTCCGGACTAGAGATGGATCCTGAGAAACTCCAAGCAATCCAGAATTGGCCTATACCCTTAAACCTCAAAGGGGTCCAGAGGTTCTTAGGGTTCGCCAATTATTATAGAAAATTTATACGAGACTTTTCCACCATTGTGGCGCCTATCACTGCATTAACCAAGAAAGGTGCTAATCCGTCCAAGTGGTCCGAGGAAGCTACACAAGCCTTTCACCTTCTGAAGCAACGGTTCATCTCTGCACCAGTTCTGAAACAGCCCGACACCGACTCTCCTTTTATCTTAGAGGTAGATGCCTCCTCCGTTGGAGTAGGAGCAGTGTTATCCCAGAGGGCCAAAGATGGACATCTACATCCTTGCAGTTTCTTCTCCCGGAAGTTCTCCCCAGCTGAGCGCAACTATGCCATTGGCGATCCGGAGTTGCTAGCCATCAAGCTCGCTCTGGAGGAGTGGAGATACCTGTTGGAGGGAGCTTCCCACTCAATCACCATACTTACCGACCACAAAAATCTTTTATATCTCAAAGGCGCACAATGTCTGAATCCTCGTCAGGCCAGATGGGCACTTTTCTTCTCTAGGTTTGACTTTAAACTCCAGTTCTGTCCGGGTTCTCAGAATCGTAAGGCCGATGCCCTTTCCCGCTCATGGGAGCAAGAAAATGAGTCCGAGTCTGCAGACAAGCATCCTATTATTAATACGTTGGCATTCTCCACGGTAGGGATGGACTCTACGCCTCCACCAGGAAAAAGTTTTGTTAAGCCAGTTCTAAGGAAGAAGCTCATGCATTGGGCCCATGCTTCCCGTTTTGCTGGACATACAGGCATTCAGAAAACCCTTGAATTTATTTCTAGGTCCTACTGGTGGCCAACTCTGAAGAAGGACGTTATGGAATTTATTGCCTCCTGCTTAAAGTGTGCCCAACACAAAGTCTCCCGCCAGTCGCCTGCGGGGCAACTGGTTCCATTATCTGTTCCCCGTCGACCTTGGACCCATTTGTCGATGGACTTTGTTTCCGATCTACCTATCTGCAACAAGTTTAATACCATCTGGGTGGTAGTTGACCGGTTCACCAAGATGGCACATTTCATCCCTCTCACCGGTCTTCCGTCAGCTTCCAAGTTGGCTCAAGTGTTTATACAAGAGATCTTCCGACTTCACGGTCTTCCTGAAGAGATCATCTCGGATCGTGGAGTACAATTTGTAGCCAAATTTTGGCGAAGTTTGTGTCAAGCCCTCCAAGTCAAGTTAAAGTTTTCCACGGCTTACCATCCTCAGACCAATGGTCAAACCGAGAGGGTGAATCAGGACTTGGAGGCCTTCCTCCGTATATATGTGTCTTCCTCTCAAGATGACTGGGTTCAACTTCTTCCTTGGGCCGAGTTCAGCCACAACAATCAATACCATTCCTCATCTTCTTCTACACCATTCTTCATTAATTATGGATTCCACCCTAAAGTCCCAGAATTCCAACCGCTTCCCGCAACTTCTGTTCCAGCAGTGGATGTCACCTTGCGTCAGTTTTCAAATAACTGGAGGAACGTCCGCGCAGCCCTGCTTAAAGCCTCATTCAGGTATAAGAAGTTTGCCGATAGGAAGCGTAGAGCGGTTCCTGCTCTCAGGGTGGGTGATCGTGTGTGGCTGTCCACGAAGAATTTGAGGTTGAGAGTTCCCAGCATGAAATTTGCACCTCGCTACATCGGACCCTTCAAGATTGAACAAGTCATCAATCCTGTTGCCTACAGGTTACAGTTACCATCCTTCTTGAAAATACCCAGGACATTTCATGTTTCTTTGTTGAAACCGCTGATCCTGAATCGGTTTCATTCCGCACTTCCTCCAGCTCCCAAAGTTCAGACTCAACGGGGAGTCGAGTACGAGGTGGCCAAGATTTTGGACTCACGTTTCCGTTACGGTCAGTTACAATACCTCATTGACTGGAAGGGCTATGGTCCTGAAGAACGCTCTTGGACCAATGCCTCAGACGTCCATGCTCCTGCCTTGGTCCGAAATTTCCACGCAAAGTTTCCTTTAAAGCCTAAGAAGTGTCATGGGGCCACTCCTAAAGGGGGGGGTGCTGTCACGATCCGGGTATCTGGACGCCATTACTTACCCTTCAGATGCCTCCTAAGGCTGGCTCAGCGTTCCAGGACCGGATCCCGCTGTTCCTGAGTTTCCACATGCAGAATGTCAGAGTGGTGATTTCATCAGCCGCGGCCTCCGCTGTGCCCGCGTGGTTAAATGTGCGCTTGTCAGTCTGGCGTCTCCTGTCTCCTGTGGCCGGCGTCGCCATTACTGTTTCAATTCTCACATGGATTACAAACCAAACTTCCCTCCAAGTGTCTGCATGGGCGCAGCCATCTTGGATTTTGTCATCTGATCATTTCCACCAATCTGCTGTCTGTATTGTTGATTTGCATAATTGCCTAGCCAACCCCTTCCTTGCTGCAGGTATAAGTAAGCTGTGCCTGAGCAAGGAAGTCGTCAGTGCTTTGGTTGTCTAACCTAGTTCCAGTTTGTCTCTCTCCTGTGGTTGTCTTCCAGGTTCCAGCTCCTGTCTCCAGACTTCTGCTATAGAGACCCGCACCAGCATTCCATCTGCGGTGTAGCCTGACTCTCCGATCCATTCTGGACTCACCTGTTTCCAGCTACAACAATCACCTGCTTCCAGCCCAGCTTCCAGCAGTGTACAGCTTCTCTTAAAGGGCCGGTGTCCTTTCTGCAGTTTACCACTCTCCACCGGTATTATTATTTCACCGCTCTCAAACAATCACCTGCTTCCAGCCCAGCTTCCAGCAGTGTATAGCTTCTCTTAAAGGGCCGGTGTCCTTTTCTGCAGTTTACCACTCTCCAACCGGTATTATTATTTCACCGCTCTCAAACTCCAAACTTCATTATTATTTCACCGCTCTCAAACAATCACCTGCTTCCAGCCCAGCTTCCAGCAGTGTATAGCTTCTCTTAAAGGGCCGGTGTCCTTTTCTGCAGTTTACCACTCTCCACCGGTATTATTATTTCACCGCTCTCAAACTCCAAACTTCATTATTATTTCACCGCTCTCAAACAATCACCTGCTTCCAGCCCAGCTTCCAGCAGTGTATAGCTTCTCTTAAAGGGCCGGTGTCCTTTTCTGCAGTTTACCACTCTCCACCGGTATTATTATTTCACCGCTCTCAAACTCCAAACTTCATTATTATTTCATCGCTCTCAAGTTCGTTTATTAATTAACTGGTTCCAGCCAGTATCCACTCCGTACCAACAACAGTCTGGTTCCAGCCAGTATCCACAGCAGCCGTTTTTACCTTCAGCAGCCCAGCCTTTCCTGGAACATCAGCTGGTACGATCCTGGGTTCTCTCCATTGCTAGAGTCAGGCCTGGTAAGGACTTTCCAACTAGAAGATTATAAGTACTGTCTCACACTACCAGTGCCTGTGGCCCTTGCCACCCTGTAGTACCCAGGAATTGTATTTATCCTCTGTTGACTTTTATGTTTCCTTTTACTGCTGCTGTGTTACGGAGTTTGTCATAATAAACATAATTGACTTTTATCCTGGTTGTCGTGGTCACGCCTTCGGGCAGTTATTCTACATGTTACTTACATGTCTAGGGGTCTGATACAACCTCCCAGGTTCCGTTACATCTCAGCCCCTACAACTGAGGCTGCCTCCCGTCAGCTCAGGCCCTCAGTTGTGACACAAGCTCACGCAAACCACCCCACCAACTCCCTCAGTGTCAATTTCCTCCTTCCCCAGGAATGCCAATAGTCCTGCAGGCCATGTCACTGGCAATTCTGACGATTCCTCTCCTGCCTGGGATTCCTCCGATGCATCCTTGCGTGTAACGCCTACTGCTGCTGGCGCTGCTGTTGTTGCTGCTGGGAGTCGATGGTCATCCCAGAGGGGAAGTCGTAAGACCACTTTTACTACTTCCACCAAGCAATTGACTGTCCAACAGTCCTTTGCGAGGAAGATGAAATATCACAGCAGTCATCCTACTGCAAAGCGGATAACTGAGGCCTTGGCATCCTGGGTGGTGAGAAACGTGGTTCCGGTATCCATCATTACTACAGAGCCAACTAGAGACTTGTTGGAGGTACTGTGTCCCCGGTACCAAATACCATCTAGGTTCCATTTCTCTAGGCAGGCGATACCGAAAATGTACACAGACCTCAGAAAAAGAGTCACCAGTGTCCTAAAAAATGCAGCTGTACCCAATGTCCACTTAACCACGGACATGTGGACAAGTGGAGCAGGGCAGGGTCAGGACTATATGACTGTGACAGCCCACTGGGTAGATGTATGGACTCCCGCCGCAAGAACAGCAGCGGCGGTACCAGTAGCAGCATCACGCAAACGCCAACTCTTTCCTAGGCAGGCTACGCTTTGTATCACCGGTTTCCAGAATACGCACACAGCTGAAAACCTCTTACGGCAACTGAGGAAGATCATCGCGGAATGGCTTACCCCAATTGGACTCTCCTGTGGATTTGTGGCATCGGACAACGCCAGCAATATTGTGTGTGCATTAAATATGGGCAAATTCCAGCACGTCCCATGTTTTGCACATACCTTGAATTTGGTGGTGCAGAATTATTTAAAAAACGACAGGGGCGTGCAAGAGATGCTGTCGGTGGCCAGAAGAATTGCGGGACACTTTCGGCGTACAGGCACCACGTACAGAAGACTGGAGCACCACCAAAAACTACTGAACCTGCCCTGCCATCATCTGAAGCAAGAAGTGGTAACGAGGTGGAATTCAACCCTATATATGCTTCAGAGGTTGGAGGAGCAGCAAAAGGCCATTCAAGCCTATACAATTGAGCACGATATAGGAGGTGGAATGCACCTGTCTCAAGCGCAGTGGAGAATGATTTCAACGTTGTGCAAGGTTCTGATGCCCTTTGAACTTGCCACACGTGAAGTCAGTTCAGACACTGCGAGCCTGAGTCAGGTCATTCCCCTCATCAGGCTTTTGCTGAAGAAGCTGGAGACATTGAAGGAGGAGCTAACACGGAGCGATTCCGCTAGGCATGTGGGACTTGTGGATGGAGCCCTTAATTCGCTTAACAAGGATTCACGGGTGGTCAATCTGTTGAAATCAGAGCACTACATTTTGGCCACCGTGCTCGATCCTAGATTTAAAGCCTACCTTGGATCTCTCTTTCCGGCAGACACAAGTCTGCTGGGGTTCAAAGACCTGCTGGTGAGAAAATTGTCAAGTCAAGCGGAACGCGACCTGTCAACATCTCCTCCTTCACATTCTCCCGCAACTGGGGGTGCGAGGAAAAGGCTCAGAATTCCGAGCCCACCCGCTGGCGGTGATGCAGGGCAGTCTGGAGCGACTGCTGATGCTGACATCTGGTCCGGACTGAAGGACCTGACAACGATTACGGACATGTCGTCTACTGTCACTGCATATGATTCTCTCAACATTGAAAGAATGGTGGAGGATTATATGAGTGACCGCATCCAAGTAGGCACGTCACACAGTCCGTACTTATACTGGCAGAAAAAAGAGGCAATTTGGAGGCCCTTGCACAAACTGGCTTTATTCTACCTAAGTTGCCCTCCCACGAGTGTGTACTCCGAAAGAGTGTTTAGTGCCGCCGCTCACCTTGTCAGCAATCGGCGTACGAGGTTACATCCAGAAAATGTGGAGAAGATGATGTTCATTAAAATGAATTATAATCAATTCCTCCGTGGAGACATTGACCAGCAGCAATTGCCTCCACAAAGTACACAGGGAGCTGAGATGGTGGATTCCAGTGGGGACGAATTGATAATCTGTGAGGAGGGGGATGTACACGGTGATATATCGGAGGATGATGATGAGGTGGACATCTTGCCTCTGTAGAGCCAGTTTGTGCAAGGAGAGATTAATTGCTTCTTTTTTGGTGGGGGTCCAAACCAACCCGTCATTTCAGTCACAGTCGTGTGGCAGACCCTGTCACTGAAATGATGGGTTGGTTAAAGTGTGCATGTCCTGTTTATACAACATAAGGGTGGGTGGGAGGGCCCAAGGACAATTCCATCTTGCACCTCTATTTTCTTTAATTTTTCTTTGCGTCATGTGCTGTTTGTGGAATGTTTTTTGGAAGGGCCATCCTGCGTGACACTGCAGTGCCACTCCTAGATGGGCCCGGTGTTTGTGTCGGCCACTAGGGTCGCTTATCTTACTCACACAGCTACCTCATTGCGCCTCTTTTTTTCTTTGCGTCATGTGCTGTTTGTGGAATGTTTTTTGGAAGGGCCATCCTGCGTGACACTGCAGTGCCACTCCTAGATGGGCCCGGTGTTTGTGTCGGCCACTAGGGTCGCTTATCTTACTCACACAGCTACCTCATTGCGCCTCTTTTTTTTCTTTGCGTCATGTGCTGTTTGGGGAGGGTTTTTTGGAAGGGACATCCTGCGTGACACTGCAGTGCCACTCCTAGATGGGCCCGGTGTTTGTGTCGGCCACTAGGGTCGCTTATCTTACTCACACAGCTACCTCATTGCGCCTCTTTTTTTCTTTGCGTCATGTGCTGTTTGGGGAGGGTTTTTTGGAAGGGACATCCTGCGTGACACTGCAGTGCCACTCCTAGATGGGCCCGGTGTTTGTGTCGGCCACTAAGGTCGCTTATCTTACTCACACAGCTACCTCATTGCGCCTCTTTTTTTCTTTGCGTCATGTGCTGTTTGGGGAGGGTTTTTTGGAAGGGACATCCTGCGTGACACTGCAGTGCCACTCCTAGATGGGCCCGGTGTTTGTGTCGGCCACTAGGGTCGCTTATCTTACTCACACAGCTACCTCATTGCGCCTCTTTTTTTCTTTGCGTCATGTGCTGTTTGGGGAGGGTTTTTTGGAAGGGCCATCCTGCGTGACACTGCAGTGCCACTCCTAGATGGGCCCGGTGTTTGTGTCGGCCACTAGGGTCGCTTATCTTACTCACACAGCTACCTCATTGCGCCTCTTTTTTTCTTTGCGTCATGTGCTGTTTGGGGAGGGTTTTTTGGAAGGGCCATCCTGCGTGACACTGCAGTGCCACTCCTAGATGGGCCCGGTGTTTGTGTCGGCCACTAGGGTCGCTTATCTTACTCACACAGCTACCTCATTGCGCCTCTTTTTTTCTTTGCGTCATGTGCTGTTTGGGGAGGGTTTTTTGGAAGGGACATCCTGCGTGACACTGCAGTGCCACTCCTAGATGGGCCCGGTGTTTGTGTCGGCCACTAGGGTCGCTTATCTTACTCACACAGCTACCTCATTGCGCCTCTTTTTTTCTTTGCGTCATGTGCTGTTTGGGGAGGGTTTTTTGGAAGGGACATCCTGCGTGACACTGCAGTGCCACTCCTAGATGGGCCCGGTGTTTGTGTCGGCCACTAGGGTCGCTTATCTTACTCACACAGCTACCTCATTGCGCCTCTTTTTTTCTTTGCGTCATGTGCTGTTTGGGGAGGGTTTTTTGGAAGGGACATCCTGCGTGACACTGCAGTGCCACTCCTAGATGGGCCCGGTGTTTGTGTCGGCCACTAGGGTCGCTTATCTTACTCACACAGCTACCTCATTGCGCCTCTTTTTTTCTTTGCGTCATGTGCTGTTTGGGGAGGGTTTTTTGGAAGGGACATCCTGCGTGACACTGCAGTGCCACTCATAGATGGGCCCGGTGTTTGTGTCGGCCACTAGGGTCGCTTATCTTACTCACACAGCTACCTCATTGCGCCTCTTTTTTTCTTTGCGTCATGTGCTGTTTGGGGAGGGTTTTTTGGAAGGGACATCCTGCGTGGCACTGCAGTGCCACTCCTAGATGGGCCCGGTGTTTGTGTCGGCCACTAGGGTCGCTTATCTTACTCACACAGCTACCTCATTGCGCCTCTTTTTTTCTTTGCGTCATGTGCTGTTTGGGGAGGGTTTTTTGGAAGGGACATCCTGCGTGACACTGCAGTGCCACTCCTAGATGGGCCCGGTGTTTGTGTCGGCCACTAGGGTCGCTTATCTTACTCACACAGCTACCTCATTGCGCCTCTTTTTTTCTTTGCGTCATGTGCTGTTTGGGGAGGGTTTTTTGGAAGGGACATCCTGCGTGACACTGCAGTGCCACTCCTAGATGGGCCCGGTGTTTGTGTCGGCCACTAGGGTCGCTTAGCTTAGTCATCCAGCGACCTCGGTGCAAATTTTAGGACTAAAAATAATATTGTGAGGTGTAAGGTATTCAGAATAGACTGAAAATGAGTGTAAATTATGGTTTTTGAGGTTAATAATACTTTGGGATCAAAATGACCCCCAAATTATATGATTTAAGCTGTTTTTTAGTGTTTTTAAAAAAAAAAACCCGAATCCGACAAAAAAAATTTGGTGAGGTTTTGCCAAAACGCGGTCGAACCCAAAACACGGCCGCGGAACCGAACCCAAAACCAAAACACAAAACCCGAAAAATTTCCGGCGCTCATCTCTAGTTATAACCAAAAGAAAACACATGATGTATCTATATACTGTATTTGTCTTATTCAATGTTCCATAAATGTCAGTATAGCATTTCATAAAACCTTGATAAAGAATCTCATTAAAAAGTAACACATAACCTCTACCCATGGTCTTATTTCCATCTGTCTACAAAGAAAAAAAACCTGTACTCGCCAACAGAGATATATGTTAAACATCTACACAAACAAAATGCATACTTATGTAGAGGTTGGAGGAGAGTGCTAGGGTCAGTGCTATGTCCTATTAAACACTGTATTCATTACAGGGTAAGAAGCCAATTATTTCTCAGGGTATTTCCATTGGTTATTATTAGTCTTATTATTAGACCTGTGACCTCTCTCCATGCTGTTATAATGCAAGAACTCTGAAACATCAATAACCTTTCCAAAGAATATTACCACTCTCTCAGTAAGTTGCTGTAGGAACAGACCTTGAAGATGCTCAGCTAATTCTGACACTGTACAGTATTTGCATGAGGAGGGCTGTGTATACAGTGCCTTGCTAAAGTATTCACCCCCCTTTGCATTTTTCATGTTTTGTTGCCTCACAACCTGGAATCAAAATGGATTGTCTGAAGATTTGCATCATTTCATTCGCAGAACATGGCTACAACTTGGAAGATGTTTTTTTTATTTATTGTGAAGTAAACAACAAATAGGACAAAATAACAGAAAACTTCAGCAAGCATAAATATTCGCCCCCCTAAAGTCAGTACTTTGTAGAGCAACCTTTTGCGGCAATTACAGCTGAAAGGCTCACATCTTGCCACTGGAATTTTTGCCCATTCCTCAAGGCAAAACTGCTCCAGCTCTTTGCTGGTCTGTGAGTTTTGGTGGCCAGTCCTCTCTTGGCAGTTTTGTTGTGGTACCATGTTCTTTCCATTTGAAGATGATGGATTTGATGGTGCTCCAGGGGATCATCAAAGATTTGGATATTTTTTTATAACCCAACCCTAACTGGTACTTTTGAACAACTTTGTCCCTGACTTGTTTGGAGAGCACCTTGGTCTTCATGGTGTGTTGCCTCTTGCTTAGTGGTGTTGTAGCCTCTGGGGCCATTCAGAAAAGGTGTGTTTATACTGATAGATCATGTGACACGTAGAGTCTTCATTTCACTAATTATGTGAATTCTGGAGGTAATTGGTTGCACCAGAACTTTTGAGGGACGTCATAGCAAAGTGGGTGAATACATATGCACATGCCAATTTTCTAATTTTTATTTATAGAAATTATTTTTTATATACATTTTTTGCATTTCACTTCAACTATTGGTGACTATTTTGTGCATATCCATCACATAAAATTCAGATACAAAAATTAAAATTACAGGTTGTAATGTAACAAAATAGGTAAAAAGCCAAGGGGGGTGAATACTTTAGCAAGGCACTGTATGAAAACTAGCTGTTCTACCTATTCTTCGCACGGGAGTTTCTGATTCTCACAGTTGTAAATATAAATTAGTGTAAAAAATGTGGTAAATCTATAGAGCTGTAAATTAGAGACATTTTAATGTAAGTAAATATTAATCCATGGTTCTTGGCGTTACCCGAGGAGCACCCGTAGCAGATATACGGTGAAAAGGTGACAGGACCATTTTTGTGGTTTATTAAATTCTAGAACTGGAGGTGCAATCAAAATTTTTAACCGTTTGTCCGTTTGGGCGTTATAGTTCACGCAACGCAAGCAACGCATCGGTAATTATGTCATAATTTCAATCCCATTTTCATCCCCTTAGGGGAGGGTTATTAAAATTATAATACTACAGTTTTCCTATTTACCACCTGAAGAAAACCTATGTTAAATTTCCTAACCTATTGGTGAGTGAGGGCTTTCGCATTAATGTGTATAGATATGTAGTCATTTGCTGAAAAATATAAATATGCTGTCTACAGAAAAGTCTATTGAGGTTTAGTAGTTTTACAGCAAAGCATTTTCATCAACTGACCCAGGGGTTCAAAGGTCTCCATTTTGTCGGAGTGCCAAAGCTGGGTTCTCCATCTTCCAATGGAGGTTTCCTGTCCTCAGCAATGGAGCCAGCGGTCGGTCTTTCGATAACCTCATGGGTTACTCAACCTGCCAATGGTGACGCCAGAATTCTGACTGGAGACATTATGCCAGCATCAAAATACATATGGGCTCAGGATCCTGGCGTCAAAATACCTACAGCCAGAATCTCGAACGTTCTTCCAGAGGGACTGCCACGGTGGGTGGGGGATAGGTTTAGGCATTAGAAGGGGGGTTAGGGTTAGGGTACAGGGACGGGAAAGGTATGGTTAGGTACCGAGGAGAGAGGGTTAGGTTTAGAAGGTCTGGTTAGGGTTAGGCACCAAGCGGGAGGGGTTAGGTTTAGGCAGCGGGGAAGGGAGGGTTAGGGTTAGACACCCACAAGGGAGGGTTAGGGTACTTTTAAAGGGGCTGTCGGGATTATGATGGTGGGGATGCCACTGTCTGTATTCTGAATGCCGGAATTCCATCCATCAGGATATCATACTGAATCCATATGGATGATGTACACAGTATACATACATATACACATACACACACACACACACACACACACACACATATATACACACAGATGTGTCCATTTACATCTAGCCTCCCTGACCATTAAACAGCTCTTCTAGTCACACCATGCAACTTTTTACATTAAAATGCATCTTAGGGTGTGAATAAAATGCACAAGCATACTCTGCTGATTAAAATGATATGCGGCATGCCTATATTTTGTGTGCAGCCGTGGCTGTATCTGCATATAAAATGCTACGCTACAGTATTTTCCCAGAAAACACTGTAACATACCATTTTATTTTTGAGTGTTTCTTGCATATTGAGGATAAAAAGATATAAATTGTGAGCAAAATAATAATTGAAAAAAACATAAAAATGAGCGCTTATCTGTCCATAGGAGATTCTCAGGTACAGTTTCACAGCTTATAAACCATGCATATAATGTATGTGAAATCTTCTTAATAAGTTTTTTGATGTTTAAACTAGATATCTTCACCGGAAGTGACGTCATAACGCGGGTCACATGTACAATTAGTACTGCTTATCAAGACTGCTAAGACTTTGGCTCCTCTGCTCATCCTAGGGGAGGTACTCCCGGAGACAACGGAGTCATGTGCCGCCGGCCTCCAGATCTGAAGGGGGCACCTCCTCCATTGTCGCCTACTCCCTGTCCTTCCAAACCACACTCTGAGAAGAGGAGAGAGGGAGGTGAATGTGATGACATCAGGGCCGAATTTAGGTGCCAGGCTGCCCCTAGGCACATTATTGGCCACCCTCCATCATCACGTCATTGCCCCCCTTCACTTCAGGTGCCAGTTCGGATGCCTCGAGACCACCAAAGCAACCCCAACCTCACTATCAACTCCTGGACCACAATTTGCTGCCCATTGACTTACTCCCATCATTTGCTAAATGATATAGAATGAATATATATATATATATATATATATATATGCGTATGTTGTAATGACGGGGAAAAAAAGTATCATCTGGCGTTGCTGCACTGGCTGATGTGTCCCTGTTTTAGTATGCAGGCATGAGAGCTGCAGCAGCGATGGACCGACTGCGCAAAGCAGCAGAGCATGGAGTGAGGCAGAGAGCAGCACATACACCCAGAAAGTAGCGCAGTGCAGCAGCTGCCAAGTCCTGATGGAAAGGCACAGGGCAGTTCTGGAGCATTAGGATTCGCATTACTAGTCATGGTACCGCACTTTGTAAAAAGTGTAATCGCTCGTTGCAGGATGTGACAGACGGCCATCAGAGAATTTACAGCCGGGACTCTGGAGAGATAAAAGCGGCAAAAGTGCATGCATTGATCAATAATGTGCTCTATGTGATCGGAGGCTGAAGCAGTGATGGACAGCCTGCATTCCTCCCATTCAGTGATTTATTAGGGTCCCAGGCACTCGAGATTAACCCATTGGATGCAGGAAGTAGCTGTACGCCCCTGCATAGAGAGATGTGTGCTGCTGCTGTGTGTGACATGGGAAGGTAAATTATACAACTGCTTCGTTTTGTTGTTACAGTTTATTAATATGTGCTGTCAGAGATAGCCAATGTCTCCTGGTCAGAGATAGCCAATGTCTGTTTCTGTACTGCAGTTCACTAAAGGGCAGTTTTATCACAATCCACATCTGAGAATGCGGTTGTCATGTGAGAAAATCGCCCCAATCTGCAATGCGTTAATTGAATACATTGCAGGTTTGTAACAATTATCACATGCAGGGACAGAGTTTACAAGAAAGCTGGTTCCTGCAAAACTTTGTGAAACAATACCCTGAGTGTGTCTGCGCATGCGCTACCACCACTGCAGCTGAGTACCCCCCTCCCTCCCCTCCCTGCACTGATTATACTTACCAGACCCAGGGGCCGGTGACCTGGGAGGGCTGACGGTCAT
Organism: Pseudophryne corroboree; assembly: GCF_028390025.1. NCBI lineage: Eukaryota > Metazoa > Chordata > Amphibia > Anura > Myobatrachidae > Pseudophryne > Pseudophryne corroboree. The sequence continues at coordinate 161,677,970 of NC_086448.1, forward strand.
CAGATCCAGTGTTCCTGCTGTGACCCCCATGCTGGAACAGGGGTGTATTCACTAACCCTTGGCTGGAGATAAAGTCGCTGGAGACAAAGTACCAGCCAATTGGCTCTTGTCATTTTTCAAACACAACCTGTGGCATGGCAGTTAGGAGCCGATTGGCTGGTACTTTATCTCCATCCAAGGCTTAGTAAATAGACCCCTAGTGACCTGCACTTCTCAGCATCAGAGATCCGATGACCGGCAGCCCTCAATGGGTCGCTGATCACTGGTCCATGGGTGTAGGTAAGTATAATTTTTTTTTTTTAAGTTTTACATTTTTGCTACAGTGATGAGCTTGTGTGTCCATCAGACAGACATAACTGATCACGATCAAACTGTATAGCTTTCTCTGTGAGCCGGCAGAGAAAGCTGTGCAGGAGGCAGGATATCTCAGTGAGCCTGTAATTACACTATCTGAAGATAGTGATATTATCACAGGGTTTACTGCAGTGGGTTGTTTTTTTGTTAAAGAGTTTGCAGTAGTTTTTCACGAAAACTGCTCCAAAATACCTGTAAAACATTTTAGAGGGGGAGTTTGTTTCCTGGTGCTGCAGAAGTTGGGATGTTCGTGGTGGAGGGAATGTGTCTTTGAATGCTACAGGGGCGGGCTGAGGGCATGGCCACTCCTCTTTGGGGGTGTATCTAGCACATCAGAAGCACCCACTCACAGGAGCATGGCATGCCTCCCAGCCAGGGCTGTAGAGAGCCTGGCTGGGCCCAGGTACTTTTCAGGGGGCGTGGCCTAATCAAAGGAGGCATGGACCTGGGTCCTCTATCAGACCTGGGCCCAGGTTATTTGTACCCCCCCCCCCCTCCTCTCGACGCCACTGCTTGCCTCCAGGTGCCGGGTATGAACTTACAGCACTGGCTCATCCTAGACAAAACGCATTGGTACTGTGAAGCTGTACCTGAGAATCCCCTATGGAGAGATACACGTTAATTTGTATGTTTGGTTTTTTTTCTACTCTGCATGTGCTGATCTCCAGTAAAATGGCGTAGGTGCCATTATCCCGGAAATTACTGTAGTGCACATGTGCAGATCTCTGGCAGCCTGGCACCCACTCCAAGTTCTCAATGATATATGAGACACTGCTGGACAAGTAAGAATCACAAATGGGTGCAGGGTTAACCCATTATAGATATGCCGATATATAAGCAGGATAATAACCATCAGAAAGACTCTACACACATTATTTACCACTGCCACACTTACCACTATATCTCCTTCTTTCAGTCTCATTCCAGCCAGAGAAGCTGGGTAAAGAAGAAATCATGGTAAAAACTTGTCAAAACATTGAATCATCAGGTTTTAGTAGACATAAAGGGCCTGCTTCAGAGGTGCACACAGTGCCGAAGATTGCACAGGTCAGCAAGTATTTGCTACTGCATATGCGCAAAAAGTCTGGGATAAGCTTATGAACACACGGAAATCAATGCGTGCGATGGCGTACGCATTTGTGTATAACAGCGCAATGACTTGAGATGGCATCTGTGATTCGTGGGCAGTCAGGGTGAAGACTGTGAGGTGACCTAAAGTGATTGTAAATCGAGGAGGTGGATTGGACGTGTTATGGAAGAGTCATGCACGCATTTCGCCATTCGGCTGGGATCACTGACGCAGCACCGCGGACACTGTGGCCATATTTTGATAAAGTTACAAAGGAGGCTCTGTGTCAGGCAGGCGTCGGTTGATGAGTTGATGGTGTGACCAATGATAGGACAGTACGGATGGTGTAATGGTTAGCATTACTGCCATACAGCACTGAGGTCATGGGTTCGATTCCCACCATGGCTCTAACTGTGTGGAGTTTGTATATTCTCCCCGTACTTGCGTGGGTTTCCTCCGGGTACTCCAGTTTCCTCCCACAATCCAAAAATATACTGGTAAGTTAATTGGATCCCAATAAAATTAATCTTAGAGTGAATGTGTGTGCATGTACAAGTTGTAGGGAACATACTGTATATTGTAAGCTCCACTGGGGCAGGGACTGATGTTGATGGCCAAATATGGTCTCTGTAAAGCTCTGCGGAACATGTGTGCGCTATATAAATAACTGGTAATAAATAAATGGTGGAGAGATTGGATCCGCCAGCGTAGTCGAGCAGAGCTCAGATATACAAAGTGGGCATTGGTGGGTTTGCTGTATCCGTTGCGCTGAAGTACACAAGAGGAATGCCCAAGCTGACATTTGCAGATTGTCACACTTGTGAATCTGTGAGAAATCGCAGCCGCGCATGATTTTCCTGCTCCTCTGACTCAGGCCCAAAGTTTCCACTGTGATCATGTTCATATAAGCTCAATTGTCAGGTTGTCAGCACTTGTTTTATTGGTTAGTCTTCGGTGAGCTATAGCCTCCTAGATACCACAGATTTCTCCACCTTTTCTATTCTCCTGTCTCATTCCTGCAGCCCTCTTAGGTAGCAATGGTAGATGTGCAGGAATTACATTTATATAATGTATAGAAGTGAAGAAGACATGACGCCATTTCTGGCTAGCATTATGTATGCTTGCGCTGGAGAAAAGCCCAGGAAGAGACAGTTCTGTTCATCCCGCTGGCTCTACCGGCACCTGTTCTGCGGATGTGGGCACCTAATAATTGCATCTTTCACATCTGCAGCCTCCTTTTCTTCTCGCCAGGACAGTCCTTTACTACAAGGTCTGTCCCGACACTTCAAAATATATAAAATAATACAGAGGTAAAGTTGAAAATTTTTTTTATGCCACTTTTTGCTTTTCTTTTTAAATAAACCCCAAAATCACATCACAAGAGTTTGTCAGGAGCTTTATTTCTCACCTTAAACAGGTGCCCATGCATTTTTTTATTTACTTTTTTCCACAACTAATATTGGTTTTTACACACTTTTCCAGTTTGCGCTGAGGGATTCTCTCTTTGTCAAATATATATGTGACAAAGATTTTGAGAGCATAATCATTAACATGTATGCTGTTTTTGGTACAAGAGTGTATTTCAAAACTTTCAAATTCAATGCTAGGCAGCATGCAATACTGTAGATTATACATTGGCATTTGCTTGACATTAACTGCTAAATGTCAGTTTCTGAGTTGGTATATAGGGCCCCATTTAACAATAAGTGATAAGTGATTCATCTCTCTTTTCTAAGGCTAATAGGTGCTTAAGCACCTTTCTGGTATCTACTGTATGAAGGCAGATACTGCAGTGTGGCTATTTGGGCAGAGTACAGCTCAGTTGCTTTCTTCCGCCCATCTTACAAAGTGTATGGGCTGTGCATTCAAAAAAAGAGCATTGTCTGAGACTTAATGCTTGTTATGAAGTTTCAAACTCGCTAGGTAATCCTGGTGTCCAGCTGTGTCAGCGAGTGGTAACAATTCACTGCTGCAGCTCCACCTCCTGGCCCCACTTTCCGCCCCCTCCTTCCATCTCTCCACCCACTCTCTCCTGCTCTCTGTTCAAAACCTCCTGCTCTTCACTGATCCATTTCATTCGCCTGTGTGTTAGCCGCACAGAAAAACACAGCTGCTTGGTTAGATAACACTACCACTTGCCAGAGAGCATGGTAGTGTTAAATACCGGCAACAAGAGGGGCCCATAGCATGGCGAGCAGCAACGAGAACAGGCACCCATTTTTTTTTTTCATTGCTGAATGTGGTCCATAGTCGTCCATAAACACACACAGATTTGTATATGTAGCCGCTTACCTGGGTTATCTCCAGTGAACGCAACAACACTGCAATCATGGCTAAACCCATAGCGCTGAACGTAATATGTGGACACAGGCCCCTATCAGAGGAAGGAAATGCACCAACAGCTGTAATGATTATATAATCACATTAACAGTCATTTTTATACACAAATTAGGCAGCTACTAAGCTGGGATGTGGCGTAAAATATGTAGAAAAACATGGATACACCTATGCATAATGCTGTTCAGATCAGTGGTTCCTCATTTTCAATAAAAATGTAACCAGGAGCTTATAACAACATTTTTTAATTTGCATTCAACTATCCATAATAATAATAAACACATATGTGTTTGCAGAGAAATGTGGTTTTCTATTCAAACTGAATTGCGCCCTTGTATTTTACTGAACATTAAAAGTGTGCCTGTCACCTGCACATAATGGAATGACTGATGAGTACTGTTCCTGAACGTTCCAGTGGTAATACTGGTTTTTAGTGAATTTATAGGCCAGTTAGGACACAAAACGGCTGCCTCCAATTTGTACAGTATATACAGTATATGAGGTTCACTTTTAAATTAAATGCTAGAGTGTATTGATAAGGCTATTTATCTTATAACATTCACAATAAATGGGTAAGTGACTCAGTACGCAATTGGCGTATGGGGTACCGTAAGGGTACGCACTTAGCGTAGCATACGCTCGGCCGTGATCGAGACGCACATGCGACATGCTCGCTCACAGCTTAATGCGTGGTGTCGAGCATGCTATAGGCGGCCGACTACCATAATGCTACGCTACCAGCGTAGCGGACGCTCGAGTCCACGAGGAGAACACAAGCGGCGCAGACGCTCACGGGATGACAATCAGTAAACCTTGAATGTAACACACAGAAAGGATACTCTTATACTGTAAACCTTGTACTGAAATATTGTAGCGATGTAACGCTGCTTAACCTGGTTAATGCTAAAGCTGCTTGAGCGTTTGAGACGCTCCTATTACCTTCTGCAATATAATAAACACACGATACCTTGCTAAGGTTCCAACACCTTTACTAACAAGCTTTTAGTTATATTGAAAAAGGGGAAACAGTTTACAAGTCATACACTACAAGCTAACATCATTCTAACAGAATATCTAGACAGAAATATACAATAGCGTCACAATCTTATACTATAACAGAGAGAGAGAGAGAGAGAGAGAGAGAGAGAGAGAGAGAGAGAGAGAGAGAGAGAGAGAGTATGGCCAATACAAACAGAGAACAAGTTGGTTACAGAGAATTACTTACACACACTGGGAACGATCGCTGCGCAGCTTCTGGTACCAGCTCCAAGTTAGTCAAGATGAAAACCGTTTGTGGAGAGTGAGAGAGCTGCCCAGGCTGGCTGATCTTATATACACTGAGTACAGTACACTACAAAGGGACCTATAATCTCATTGTTCATTGGACACAGGAATGTCTCCTCGCATCATAACAAAAGGTCATAGGTTAGTTTGAACAGGTGGGCTGCGACTATATCAAACTGCTCAGGTGGGAGGGAATCTGAAGATTCCCGCCGCATGGGTAATGAATCGCAAATATAGTAAATGTCCAGAAAATACTAATGGCCATAACTATACGCAGGAGCGATTAATCTTTACCTAACCAGCACCGGATTGTTTCTAATAAAATGTTCTTTAGTTAGGTACCAGACACAGCTGCTCAAACCCTGTCTGACCCTTCGTACCATACAAAGAGGAATTCCTCTGTCCAGCGACCATTTACATTAAACAAACTTACAGTCATTATTAAGGGGAACATTATCTATAAAACATACTATTTGGTTTTATTATTTAACGATTGAGTCGCCCGCTAGACGCACACGAACTCTACCGTAAATGCACATACCACGCGCTCGAGCGCATGGCCGTGGGGGCGCCATCACGCGGCTGCGAGTATCCGCACGCACGGGAGAGAATGTGCACGTGCAGCAGGCACGCGCATGGGGTGGATATATGGCAACGTGTAGCATGATATTTTTCCGACTTTGACAGTCCACCCTTTGGCAGTCATCAATAACTGCCACTTCCTAAAACAGTTCAAAAAAGAAAAATATATGTCATAATGTAAATACCATCTTATGATTGGGTAAAGGGAGGAGAGAGGAAGGTGGGAAAAAGGTATGACCTAGTGAGATAGTAGAAGCATGTGTGTATGAATCCATGTTTGAGGGGTCATGTATCATCGTGCCGTACGTGTTTTAAATCAAGCTTCGAGGTATTGCGAAGTTTACATTTGAATTCCTTCTTATCCCGTATCAAGGGTCTGTGGATGGGCTGTCAAACTTTACCGAGCTCTTTTCGGCTTTTAGTTGTAACAAAATGGGGGAGCACATTTTAGTTGATGATACATGAATGGGGGGATATGTGAGTGCTGATATCTGTGCCTATATTCCCTATTGACTATGTGTGTCATTACCTGAAGGTTGTAGAAATGAAGATAAGAAGCAATTATGGTAAATGCAGTCATAAACTATGTGAGTTTAATATACATTTGCCGATTGAGGTCTTGTCTTGTGTCTTGTCTCGATGTACATGTTGACTGTAGTCTCCTGATGCTTTTGCTATAAATGACGGCAAAAGTTTTTCCATTGTCCAGAAAGTTAGTCACTAAAATATTTGGGCTATCGTAAAATTTAAAGTCACTAGGGAAAATGGGGCTTGTAGCATAGTTCATCAATGGTCTGTATAAAAGAGGTTGTCAAATTCTTCTTCCAAGCGGATGTCTTTGTACCTTGGAGGAAAACAAAGGAGAAACGGGTGAAAGAAACGGACCGTGGAATCACATTTTCATCACAACATTGTCTCTATCGTTGGGTCATACATCAAATTAGTTGTTGTTAGTACAGTGTCTTCGCTCCTTAGACTCATCACCCTGGTATTACTTTTACGCTTCGCTAAAACCCGAACGCATCTAAATATCAGGCCAACCAATATGACGACTCCCAGAATACACAAAAGAAATTTCCCTACATCCATAATAATACCTTGGGCCCATTCTCCTAAGCCCGAGAACCAATTTCGTGGGTTCAACCATGACACCCAACTGGTCAGCTCATTACCCACAGCAGCGAGTGTGAGATTGTGTTTCCTTCGAAACTCCCACTTTAATTGTAAAATGTCATCCATCTTTTGGTCTATGACCTCGGCTGGGTCCTCCGTGCTGTTTGTAATGTACGTGCAGCACTTTATTCCATATTGAGTTGCTAGGGTAACACAATACCGCCTGTCACAGCTGTGAGGTAATTGAGAATCATCCTATGCTGAACCAGTTCTGTTTTGTAGGCTTGTAACTCTTTCCCAGTGTACCTGAATGTGTCGTCATACATTTCGGTGATATTGTCTAATAAATTTGCAAGCGCAGATATATATTTGTAATTTATCACTCCTCTGGCGGTACGAGTGATATCTAACGCGAGTAGGAATTGAATCCCGGTGGATTCATGGATCAGATCAGAGGCTGAATGCTCTGTCCTCTCTATCAGGTGCCGTTTAACGACGTGCTCGTAATGAGTGTGAGTATAAGGAGCTTGGGCACTGCGGTGAATATCTTTCATTTTGTTATGGGTTACAGTCATTACTTCAGGCAGTACTTTTCCAATATAGCACAATCCCTCTGAGTTTGGGGCAAGCCACTTATACGCCTTCCACCCGCATATGAAATATGCATCATCGGGGAGAACATATGGGACGGAGTATGACATTATCATGTTACAAATTTTCCATGTGAAATCTCCTAACCCTAATTCTCCCATCTGTTTAGTACACGTATCAGTTTGTACGATCTGTGCACAGTATCCTGGTGATACTTCTCCAACTCGCATGGTCCTACTTCCTAAGGTGTACCTATACCGGAAAAATTTCCTATGGTCGGCTATCTGGCGCATAAGTTCTGTGTCTATGGGCATTCTGGCGGGTCTGTATGAAAAGGTCATGGTTTGATTACTCCATGACACTTACCAATTTCCCGGCTTTCGGGGATTGGAAATATTAAAGCATACTAAGGACCTATCCACATGATATTGGTGGAGCTTCAAACTAGGAGGACTAGAGATATTAAACCTCTTGTCCACCGGCCTCCCACCACTTAGCTCAAGTACCTCTCCTACAGTTAAAGGGAATGGTACTAGTCCTGATTTGCTATGGCCTTGAGGTACTTGAGAGCATACCCAACAGTCTGTCTGATTTAACACTTTACCCACTAAGGAGTGATAGTCACTCAATGGATGCCGGTCCATGTGGACATTAAAACTGGACTGACATTTCTTTATGCACCCATCCTCAACTATATTGTCACAATGCCTACAGATGCAGTTCTCTTCAGCTAACAATCCTTCACAATTCCTTCTATTGTCAATGCTACCAGATCGTTTTCTGATACTCGCCTTTACTCGGTGATTATGTTGTTCTTGGAAATCTACGCCTGCATCCTGGTCATCAGAACCCATTCCCGATCCTTTCTCGACCTCCATGGTACTCTCACCGAAACAGACTGCTCTGGTCAACATCATGGTCAACAGGAAAATCCGGATAACAGTCTCTTGGGGCAAGCCCATCTTAGAGGAGTAAAAGGAGAAAAATAAGAAGGGGGAAAGGAAACAGGAGGGAGGTGGGAACTGGAGAAAATAACAAATGGGAAAAAGAAATCTGGCTCGACAAGCTTCCGGTCTTGTTATTCTCAGCGCTCAGGTGTCGTCTCAATCCTCCCTGAACAGACACTCTAGTGATACAACCTCTACCGTCTGTTCTTTATCACGGGACCTCTCTGGGTCAGTGACCTTTTTACAATGAGACGAATGGACCCAAGTCTCTCTCTCGGCAACCTTCAAAGCAGTTGTGCTGGTCAATAAGACTTGATATGGTCCTTCCCATCTGTCAATAAGGCAACCTGAGCGTAGAAAATTCCGTATCATTACATAATCCCCAGGTTCAATGTCATGACAATTACTGTCTGGCAAATCAGGAATCACCAACTTTAGATTATCATTCTGATTCCTCAATTGCTTACTCATCTTAACCAAGTACTTTACAGTTACTTCATTGTTACATTTCAAATCATCCTGGGGGTTAATCATAACATGGGGTTGTCGACCAAACAGAATTTCAAAAGGAGACAGATTAAGAGGGGACCTGGGAGTGGTTCTGATGCTGTATAATACAATTGGCAAAGCTTCGGGCCATAACAGTCCTGTTTCAGTCATTACCTTGCTCAATTTATTTTTAATAGTGCTGTTAACTCTTTCCACCTTCGCACTCGCCTGGGGGCGGTACGGAGTGTGCAGCTTACTATTAATTCCCATCAACTTACACATTGTTTGAAAGACTTCACCTGTGAAATGGGTACCCCTATCACTTTCAATTATTCTAGGGATACCGTACCTACACACAAATTCCTGCACAATTTTCTTTGCAGTAAACACAGCAGTATTTGTGGCCGCGGGAAATGCTTCAACCCAATTTGAGAATACATCAATACAGACCAATACATACTTTAAATTTCTACAAGGTGGTAATTGTATGAAATCAATCTGTATTACCTGGAAAGGGCCATCTGTCGGAGGGATATGGGATGGCTCTGTCGGTATTGCCTTTCCGATATTCTTCCTCAAGCAGGTGAGACATGTCATTGCTCTTTTACCCGCATGGGAGGAAAATCCTGGGGCGCACCAATAAGGTCTTACTAGCTTACACATTCCTTCTTTGCCTAGATGAGTCAGCCCGTGTGCCGCTTCCGCTAGACTTGGAAGGTATGCTCTGGGTGCCACTGGCTTACCATGTCCATCTGTCCAGAGTCCTGAGGACTCCTGGCCATATCCTTTTGACCTCCAGACTGCCTTTTCCTGTGGGGAACACAAATTTTGCATTTCACACAATTTCTGTGTGTTTACAGTATTAAATACCATCAGTCGTGTACTATCTGTTTGTATGGGGTTACCGGCTGCTGATTTAGCAGCTTCGTCTGCTCGGCTGTTACCAAGTGATACCGGGTCTTGGCTATATGTGTGAGCTTTACACTTGATAACAGCCACTCTGTCGGGTTCCTGTATCGCTGTCAGAAGTCTTTTGATGTGGGCTGCATGCGCTACGGGTGTGCCAGCTGCCGTCATGAAATTTCTGAGGCGCCATAGGGCCCCGAAATCATGGACTACTCCGAAGGCGTACCTAGAATCTGTGTAAATGTTGGCTGATTTGCCCTTAGCCAATTCACATGCTCTGGTTAGGGCAACCAGTTCAGCAACTTGTGCTGAGTGTGGTGGGCCTAGCAGTTCTGCTTCTATGGTACCTTGGTCATCTACGACTGCGTATCCAGTACACAAGTCTCCCGAGTCTGTCTGTCTGTGACAACTACCGTCAGTGTAGAAGGCAAAATCTACATCTTCCAGTGGGTTGTCACTGATGTCAGGCCTTGCCGTGAAATTTTGGGTCAAATATTCCATACAATCATGCGTGTCATCCCCTGTATTAAATCCTCCTTCACCATCACTCTCATCCTCCACCCTTTGTGCCTGTCCAGGCACACCTGGGAGATACGTTGCAGGATTTAATGCGCTGCATCTCCTTATAGTGATGTTTACGGGGGCCATCAATGCCAATTCCCATCTTGTAAACCGCGCTGATGAGACGTGTCTGGTTTGGGCAGAATTCAGTAAGGCTGACACTGCATGTGGTGTATGAATTGTGAGGTTGTGTCCTAGCACTACATCTTCGCTTTTTGTGACTAGCAATGCTATTGCTGCAACGCTTCGCAAGCATGTGGGGAGGGATCGCGCTACCGTATCTAGCTGAGCGCTATAGTAGGCTACCGGCCTGCTGGCATCACCATGCTTCTGGGTTAAGACACCTGCTGCGCACCCAGCACTCTCTGTTCCGTACAGCTCAAAGGGTTTCCCATAGTCAGGCATACCTAATGCTGGTGCCTGCGTTAGGCACTGTTTAAGTCTCTCAAATGCCATCTCAGATTCGTCTGTGTGCGAAATCCGATCAGGTTTGTTTGAGGAGACCATCTCATGCAAAGGTAGGGCTAGTATGGAAAAACCTGGGATCCAGTTACGGCAATACCCACACATTCCTAAAAACGTTCTAATCTGTTGCTGGGTTTGTGGCAGGGTCATGTCGCGAATTGCTTGAATTCTATCAGCGGTAAGGTGTCTCAGTCTTTGTGTTAGACAGTGTCCCAAATACTTCACACGGGTCTGGCATAATTGTTACTTGTCCTTGGAAACCTTGTGTCCTGTGTCTGAAAGATGAAACAGGAGTTGTTTCGTATCTCTCAGGGACGCTTCCAGTGAATCTGAACACAGCAGTAAATCATCCACATACTGTATCAATATTGATCCACTCTCTGGTTGGAAAGACTGTAAACAATCATGCAGGGCCTGTGAGAAAATACTTGGACTGTCTATGAAACCTTGTGGTAATCGAGTCCAAGTGTACTGAACTCCTCTGTATGTGAATGCGAATAAGTATTGACTGTCAGGGTGCAGAGGTACCGAGAAGAAAGCGGAGCAGAGGTCAATCACAATGAAAAATTTGGCAGTGGGAGCGATTTGCATAAGGATGACAGCTGGATTTGGCACTACGGGGAATTGACTCTCAACTATTTTGTTGATCCCTCTTAGATCCTGCACTAATCTGTAACCCCTCCCCCCACTCTTTTTAACAGGGAAGATGGGACTATTGGCAGTGCTGGACGTTCTTACCAGAATGCCCTGTTGTAGCAAACGCTCTATTACAGGGAAAACTCCTAACTCCACCTCTGGCTTCAGAGGATATTGTGGGATTTTTGGAGCTATCCTACCATCTTTTACTTGCACAACTACTGGGGCTACGTTTGCCATCAATCCAGTGTCTTGTCCATCCTTGGTCCAAAGTGATTCCGGTATCTGGGAAATCATTTCCTCTACCTTGGACGGACACCTATTTACAACAACAGTGTGTGACATTAATCTTGTTGGGGAGTCTAGCATATCCTGCGCTTCCTGAGCGTGGTTTTCGGGTATGTCCAAGAACACACCTTCAGGAGTACAGTATATGACGCATCCCATTTTGCACAGTAAATCTCTCCCTAGGAGATTAGTCGGAGCCGATGCAGCCAGCAGAAAAGAATGCTTGGTATGCAAAGGCCCTATCATAATCTCTGCAGGTTTGCTTAAAGGGTAGTGCTGTACTACTCCTGTTACTCCCATGGCTGGAATTGTTTTACCAGTGGTTCTCATGCCCACGGTCGATTTATCACTGACTTGGCCGCCCCCGTATCTACAAGGAAATTTAGAGATTTACCAGCTACATCAATTGTGACCTCGGGTTCACTTCCAAGGCTCGCAATTAGTTTCACTGGCTGCAGATTACAGGTGTGGCCTCGCCCCTATGGTGCGTGGTGGCCTCCCTGCATTGTGCTGGCAGCTATTACCTGTGAAGGAGGTAAATGGGATCTATCAGTGACTTGCCAGTCTCTTTTTGGGGGGATACCTTTTTGTTTCCCCTGCGTGTGGCTCATAACTCTGTCTCTGCGGTCCTTGATCCCAATTTCGTGTGTCATGTCGTTGTCTAGGGGGTTGATATGATTTTTGTGCATTCTTTGATCTACAGTCTCGTGCAAAATGTCCCTCTTTATGACAGCAATAACAAGTTACCACATTTGACTTACCCACAGGGGTCGGAGATTTATACAGAGGTGGCCTTGTGGTCAGGGCCTGTATACTTACGGCCATTAACTTATCACTTTGTGACTCCCTGTGTCTGGTGATATTCCGATCATGATCAATAGCGGCCTCTCTCAAAGTAGCCACCGACAGACCTCGCCAACATGGTTGGGTGGTCTGTACCCTCGTCCTCAATACTTCCTTTAAACCATCCATTAACACAGATACTGCTACTTCTCTATGATTCACATTTGTCTTAATGTCTTCTATGCCTGTATACTTAGCCATTTCCTGTAGTGCCCGATGAAAATAATCAGTAGCTGTTTCTCCCTCTTTCTGTTTGATGGAGAAAATTTTGTTCCATTTGACAACAGCTGGAAAATACTCTTTTAACTGTAAATTTATTCTCTTTACATTATCTTGGTTGTACACATCCGTAAGGGGTACCTCTTCATCTAATTTACAGTCAGCTAAAAATCTCGCTGAGTCGACATTGGAGGGTAAACATGCCCTCAGCAATATCTGCCAGTCTTTGTTATTGGCCTCCACAGTATTTCCTAGCTCTCTAATGTATTCCTGGCTTGCAACTAGATCTTTCCTAGGATCAGGGAATTCAGACACCATTGATCTTAATTCCATTCGGGAAAAGGGGCAGTGCATGGCGATGTGTCTGAGAGGAGTGACTCCTGAAGTGTCAGTTTTCCCATTTGGCACTGCAATTACCCTAACGGGATTAAGTTCAATAACATCATTCTGAGTAGATTCTACAGCATGTGGTGAAATGGTTTCAGCATATTGTATGGTGCCGTACTTACCAGTTGATACGACCTCACCTGTCCCTCCACTAGGGGCCTTTGATACTGCTCTTACTGGTTGGGACGTGCCCACTGTTGTTTCTGCTATGGTGGCTGCTAGAGAGAGTGCCAATATTGTTGTTGGCTCATCCTCTTGGTCACAATCCTGGGGAAAGTTTAAAACAGGGTACAGCTTGCACGGGTTAATATTAGCATCAACAATCTTGGTTACATTAGTCTTAACATTTATACAGTTACTAAGTGCATGTTTATCATTCACCAGTGTGCCAATCTCTGCAACCACCTTCTCTCCCGTTATGTATGGTGGTGGTGGCGCGGTGGCTATCAGTTTTCTGATAGGGTTAGATCCACCCGCTTGAGCCAATCCTCTTTGTATTTCACCTTCCTGTTGCCATAACTGTAAATAATCATAATGTTTGATCCGTCTCTTTGCAGATTTAATGAGACATATCCTTCTCTTTAGATTCTGTAACACCTCGGGACTAAAACTGCCTACCCGTGGGAACTTTTCCCCATCGTGCACAGTCATTCTTTCCCATTCATCGCACAAAACTTCTGTGTGTGAACCGTATTTCTCACACATTACATACCTTGCCGACCCGATTGGTCGGTTTACTAAGTCAACCCGAACCGAGGTTGATCGCCCCCTACCTGAACAACTGGCCCCCATCTTTGCAGGTGTTGCTTTCACTACCTCTGACCTTCAAATCAGGGTCTTCAGCGAACCCTTACAAAAACCAAGATGTCCGGGGTAGGCCGGCGGCGGAAGTTTACCGAGTACTCCACTCACTCGCCCACGTCGACCAATACGCCCACACACTGCCTTAGCGCTGGCGTACTCGACCTAGGGCCCCTGCGACCTGAACCTCTATTTACTGGAACATCTGGGATTGATCCGCAGAGCACTTAACCCTTTCCAGTAACTATTGGTTGTTGGATAGTTTTCAAGTGACCAGCGAACCTCCCTTAAAATAAAAAAAATTACACAAATCACGTTAGAATGTACAAATAGCGTTTATGACCCCTCTAGCGTACGCAAATGGTACTGGGTCAAGTTACTAACTAATGCACACAATTACGTGCGGTACAATCGTTCTGCACATAAGCAACTAATCTTATGTGCGGAGCGACCAGTGGAATCGAAAATTGTGGCTGCGAATTCCTTCAGCCTGAGCTTAATGGCCTATATGGGTACCGCACCAACCCTTTCTGGTGTTGTGCTCTTTTACTCTTTATCTATAGCGGACTTCTTAGTCTGCTGTACCTGGACCTCCTGGTCTGTCTGGACCTCCTGGTGTGTGGTACAGTAGAACTCCTGGTCTGCTATACTCTAATGCTCTTTTTTTAAATGTTTAACAAGGGATGCCTCCCAAGCCACCGTGCAGTCACTTACACGTATGTACCTCACGAGAACTTGATGATTTCCTGTGGTTCAACCCCAAAAATTAGAAACTTATATATATGTATACACACTCTTTCACCTCATATACTCTTTACTTTCGTTTCTGCGCAGAAATCCCTTTCATTCAGTATTGCAGGCTAATCCCGAGGAGTTGCAACTAGAGAAGGATCTATTAGCTTAAAATTTTGGACACTGAGATCGATTTGCGCTATTATCGCGTTGCCTCCTTATCGCCTAACTAAAACAATACTATCGTGTGATTTGTATTATGTGGGCGTACCCAGACGCTCCGTTGCGTAATATACGCTCCGTGCGTCGGCCCTTGCGTCGCGTACGCTAGTCCCGCCCTTTGTTAGAGACACGTGTACGCAAGCCAGGTATATCCACAGAAATACAACTAACACGTTTATATCAATGTAGATGATCTTTAACTGTAATCATCTACCGAACACCACACCGAACTTCCTTGTATCTTAGGCAAGCCGTGCGCATGTTTTACAAATTACTCCTTAACGTATTAATATTACTTTTAACTACCAATAGCAACACATCTTTCTCAGCACGTTATCAATTGTGAAATGGCAAACAGGAAAGTGATATGTGAAAATACACAAATGAAAAGAAATACAGGTGTGTGCGTGCGTGCGTGTGTGCGTACGCAAAACAGAAATAAACAGTTTTAAAAGACAATAGCGTATTGTTCTTACCTCCGGTTCCGGATTCCACCAGCACTCCTTCAACGTAGCGAAACAGACTCTTATCTAGCCAGCACTACTGTATCCCGATACGAAGGGATACTGCCTTCCCGCCCTTGCTGACAGATAAAGTCTGTGTTCGCTAGTGCGGATATGTGGAGGACGGACGAGCGGCCAATTGATAAGGCTATTCATCTTATAACATTCACAATAAATGGGTAAGAGACTCAGTACGCAATTGGCGTATGGGGTACCGTAAGGGTACGCACTTAGCGTAGCATACGCTCGGCCGTGATCGAGACGCACATGCGACACGCTCGCTCACAGCTTAATGCGTGGTGTCGAGCACGCTATAGGCGGCCGACTACCATAATGCTACGCTACCAGCGTAGCGGACGCTCGAGTCCACGAGGAGAACACGAGCGGCGCAGACGCTCACGGGATGACAATCAGTAAACCTTGAATGTAACACACAGAAAGGATACTCTTATACTGTAAACCTTGTACTGAAATACTGTAGCGATGTAACGCTGCTTAACCTGGTTAATGCTAAAGCTGCTTGAGCGTTTGAGACGCTCCTATTACCTTCTGCAATATAATAAACACACGATACCTTGCTAAGGTTCCAACACCTTTACTAACAAGCTTTTAGTTATATTGAAAAAGGGGAAACAGTTTACAAGTCATACACTACAAGCTAACATATCATTCTAACAGAATGTCTAGACAGAAATATACAATAGCGTCACAATCTTATACTATAACAGAGAGAGAGAGAGAGTATGGCCAATACAAACAGAGAACAAGTTGGTTACAGAGAATTACTTACACACACTGGGAACAATCGCTGCGCAGCTTCTGGTAGCAGCTCCAAGTTAGTCAAGATGAAAACCGTTTGTGGAGAGTGAGAGAGCTGCCCAGGCTGGCTGATCTTATATACACTGAGTACAGTACACTACAAAGGGACCTATAATCTCATTGTTCATTGGACACAGGAATGTCTCCTCGCATCATAACAAAAGGTCATAGGTTAGTTTGAACAGGTGGGCTGCGACTATATCAAACTGCTCAGGTGGGAGGGAATCTGAAGATTCCCGCCGCATGGGTAATGAATCGCAAATATTTTAAATGTCCAGAAAATACTAATGGCCATAACTATACGCAGGAGCGATTAATCTTTACCTAACCAGCACCGGATTGTTTCTAATAAAATGTTCTTTAGTTAGGTACCAGACACAGCTGCTCAAAACCTGTCTGACCCTTCGTACCATACAAAGAGGAATTCCTCTGTCCAGCGACCATTTACATTAAACAAACTTACAGTCATTATTAAGGGGAACATTATCTATAAAACATACTATTTGGTTTTATTATTTAACGATTGAGTCGCCCGCTAGACACACACGTACTCTACCGTAAATGCACATACCACCCGCTCGAGCGCATGGCCGAGGGGGCGCCATCACGTGGCTGCGAGTATCCGCACGCACGGGAGAGAATGTGCACGTGCAGCAGGCACGCGCATGGGGTGGATATATGGCAACGTGTAGCATGATATTTTCCGACTTTGACAGTATCATGACTGTAAAGGCCAGTACTCACGGCCCGATGTGGGAGAGATGTGTGCTGAGCGAACCGCTCAGCACACATCTCTCCCAGCGCTCAGCACAGCACGATATGTGCTGAGCGTGCGGGGGGGAGACGGGGGGGCCGCTCACTTCACCTAGCGGGTGAAGTGAGTGACCCGCTAGATTGGCCTGCATGCAAGCCAATCTAGCAGCAGCGATAGCGATGCGCGGGGCTGCGCATCGCTATCGCTGTTAGGGCTACACACGGAGCGATCTTGCTGAAAATCTAAGCAATCTAGTCAGATTGCTTAGATTATCGCTCCGTGTGTACCCCGCTTGAGCTCCAATGGGACAGAAACTGATGTCAATCACAGATAGTCTCTGTACAGCACTTCTTAATTGGTAATGGTGTAAGATAAGATTTTAAACCTACCAGTAAATATTTTTCTCCTAGTCCGTAGAGGATGCTGGGTACTCCGTAAGGACCATGGGGTATAGACGGGCTCCGCAGGAGACATGGGCACTATAAAGAATTTCAGAATGGGTGTGCACTGGCTCCTCCCTCTATGCCCCTCCTCCAGACCTCAGTTAGAGAAACTGTGCCCAGAGGAGATGGACAATACGAGGAAAGGATTTTGTTAATCTAAGGGCAAGATTCATACCAGCCCACACCGTATAACCTGGAATATACGCAACCAGTTAACAGTATGAAACAAAACAGTATCAGCCAACGACTGATCTGAACAGTAACATAACCCTTATGTAAGCAACAACTATATACAAGTCATGCAGAAAACCGTCCGCACTGGGACGGGCGCCCAGCATCCTCTACGGACTAGGAGAAAAATATTTACCGGTAGGTTTAAAATCTTATTTTCTCTTACGTCCTAGAGGATGCTGGGGACTCCGTAAAGACCATGGGGTTTATACCAAAGCTCTAGACTGGGCGGGAGAGTGCCGACGACTCTGCAGCACCGACTGAGCAAACGCAAGGTCCTCATCAGCCAGGGTATCAAATTTATAGAACTTTGCAAACGTGTTTGAACCCGACCAGGTAGCTGCTCGGCAAAGCTGTAAAGCCGAGACGCCTCGGGCAGCCGCCCAAGAAGAGCCCACCTTCCTAGTGGAATGGGCCTTTACCGAATTTGGTAACGGCAATCCTGCCGTACAATGAGCCTGCTGAATCGTGTTACAGATCCAGCGAGCAATAGTCTGCTTCGAATAAGGAGCGCCAACTTTGTTGGCTGCATACAGGATAAACGGGTGGTCTTCAGTATGCCGGCTGTCGGGATCCCGGCGCACTGTATACCGGCGCCGGGATCCCGACAGCCGGCATACCGACACTTATTCTCCCTCGTGGGGGTCCACGACCCCCCTGGACGCGCGCCACCATGCCCGCAAGGGGCTCATTGGCGCTCGCCACACTGTCGGTATGCCGGCGGACGGCCTCCCGGCGCCGGTATGCTTGTCGCCGGGAGCCCGACCGCCGGCATACCATACTATACCCAGGATAAACAGTGCTTCTGTCTTCCTAACCCGAGCCGTCCTGGCTACATAGATTTTTAAGGCCCTGCCTACATCCAGAGACGTGGAGTCCTCCAAGTCATCCGTAGCCACAGGCACCACAAAAGGTTGGTTCATTTGAAATGAAGAAACCACCTTAGGCAAAAATTGAGGACAAGTCCTCAACTCAGCCCTATCCACATGGAAAATCAAATAGGGGCTCTTGTGAGACAAGGCCGCCAATTCAGACACCCACCTTGCAGATGCCAAGGCCAACAACATGACCACCTTCCAAGTGAGAAATTTTAATTCAACCGTCTGAAGCGGTTCAAACCAGTGAGATTTGAGGAACCGTAATACCACGTTAAGGTCCCATGGAGCAACTGGGGGCACAAAAGGAGGCTGGATGTTCAGCACTCCCTTTACAAAAGTCTGGACTTCCGGGAGAGAAGCCAATTCCTTCGGAAAGAATATAGACAGGGCCGAAATCTGTACCTTAGTGGGGCCTAATTTGAGGCCCATATCCACTCCAGTCTGTAGAAAGTGGAGAAAATGGCCCAGATGGAAATCTTCCGTAGGAGCCTTCATGGCTTCACATCAAGATACATACTTCCTCCAGATACGGTGATAATGTTTTGCCGTCACCTCCTTCCTAGCCTTTATCAGAGTAGGGATGATTTCCTCTGGAATACCTTTCCCAGCTAGGATTCGGCGTTCAACCGCCATGCCGTCAAACGTAACTGCGGTAAGTCTTGGAACACACAGGGCCGCTGTTGCAACAGGTCCTCCCTGAGAGGAAGAGGCCACAGATCTTCTGTGAGCATCTCCTGAAGATCTGAATACCAGGCCCTTCGTGGCCAATCTGGAACAATGAGTATGGTTTTCACTCTTTGTTGTCTTATGATTCTCAATATTTTTGAGATGAGAGGAAGAGGGGGGAATACATAGACCGACTGAAACACCCATGGTGTCACCAGGGCGTCCACCGCTACTGCCTATGGGTCCCTTGACCTGGCACAATACCTCCAAAGCTTCTTGTTGAGGCGGGACGCCATCATGTCTATGTGAGGAATTCCCCAAAGACTTGTTATCTCTGCAAAAACTTCTTGATGAAGTCCCCACTCTCCTGGATGGAGATCGTGTCTGCTGAGGAAGTCTGCTTCCCAGTTGTCCACTCCCGGAATGAAGACCGCTGACAGAGCGCTTACGTGATTTTCCGCCCAGCGAAGATTCCTGGCGGCTTCCGCCATTGCCACTCTGCTTCTTTTCCCGCCTTGGCAGTTTACATGAGCCACGGCTGTGACGTTGTCTGATTGAATCAGAACCAGTAGGTCGCGAAGAAGATTATCCGCTTGTCTTAGGCCGTTGTATATGGCCCTCAACTCCAGTACATTGATGTGTAGACAAGCCTCCTGGCTTGCCCATAGCCCTTGAAAATTTCTTCCTTGTGTGACTGCTCCCCATCCTCGGAGGCTCGCGTCCGTGGTCACCAGAACCCAGTCTTGAATGTCGAACCTGCGACCCTCTAGAAGGTGAGCACTTTGCAGCCACCACAGGAGACACCCTGGCCCTGGGGGACAGGTTTATCTTCTGATGTATTTGTAGATGGGACCCGGACCACTTGTCCAGGAGGTCCCACTGAAAAGTCCTTGCATGAAACCTGCCGAAGGGGATGGCCTCGTAGGCTGCCACCATTTTCCCCAGAACACGAGTGCATTGATGAACAGACACTCTTTTTGGTTTTAGCAGGTCTCTGACCATGTTCTGGAGGTCCCGGGCTTTTTCTATCGGGAGAAAAACCCTCTTCTGATCAGTGTCTAGAATCATGCCTAGGAATGATAGTCGAGTCGTTGGAATCAATTGTGACTTTGGCAGATTGAGAATCCAACCGTGTTGTTGCAGCACTCTCAGGGAGAGTGACATGCTTTATGTCGAGTGACACCATAAAATCCCCCCCTTCCAGACTGGAGATCACAGCCCGGAGCGATTCCATCTTGAATTTGAACTTTTTCAAGTACAGGTTTAGGGATTTTAGATTTAAAATGGGCCTGACCGAACCATCCGGCTTCGGGACCACGAACAGGGTTGAATAGTAACCTTTTCCCTGTTGGACTAGGGGAACCCTGAAAACCACTTGCTGTTGACACAGCTTTTGAATTGCAGCTAACACTACTTCCCTCTCTGGGAAAGAAGCTGGCAAGGCCGACATGACAAATCGGCGAGGGGGCACCTCTTCGAATTCCAGTTTGTAACCCTGGGATACAATATCCATCGCCCAAGGATCCACGTCTGACAGAACTCAGACCTGGCTGAAGAGTCGAAGACGTGCCCCCACCGGTGCGGACTCCCTCAGTGGAGCCCCAGCGTCATGCGGTGGATTTAGTAGAAGCCGGGGAGGACTTCTGCTCCTGGGAACTAGCCGGAGAAGGTGCTCTCTTCCCTCTACCCTTACCTCTGGCGAGGAAAGATGAGCCCCGACCTCTTCTGGACTTATGCGACCGAAAAGACTGCATCTGATATTGTGGAGTTTTCTTTTGCTGTGGGGGAACAAAAGGCAAAAAGGTAGATTTACCCGTGGTAGCTGTGACAACCAGGTCCGCGAGACCTTCCCCAAATAAAACTTCACCTTTGTATGGCAAAACCTCCATATGCTTCTTTGAGTTGGCATCACCCGTCCATTGGCGGGTCCACAGGGCTCGCCTAGCAGAAATCGCCATGGCGTTGGCTCTCGAACCTAGCAGCCCAACGTCTCTTTAAGCGTCCCTCATATATAAGACTGCATCTTTAATGTGACCTAAGGTCAATAAAATGGTATCCCTGTCTAGGGTATCAAGGTCAGCTGACAAGGTATCTGTCCAAGCTGCAACTGCACTACATACCCATGCCGATGTAATTGCCGGTCTGAGTAAAGCACCCGTATGCGCATAAATGGATTTTAAAGTAGTTTCCTGTCTGCGATCAGCAGGATCCTTGAAGGCTGCCGTGTCCGGAGACGGTAGCGCCACCTTCTTGGACAGGCGCGTTAAAGCCTTGTCCACCCTGGGTGAGGATTCCCAACATACCCTGTCCTGTGCAGGGAAAGGATATGCCATAAGAATCCTCTTGGGAATCTGCAGTTTTTTGTCTGGAGTTTCCCAAGCTTTTTCAAATAACTCGTTCAGCTCATGAGATGGGGGAAAAGTTACCTCAGGTTTCTTTTCCTTATACATGCGCACCCTCGTGTCGGGGACCGAGGGGTCATCTGTGATATGCAAAACATCTTTTATTGCCATAATCATATAATGAATACTTTTGGCGACCCTTGGGTGTAACCTTGCATCATCGTAGTCGACACTGGAGTCAGAATCCGTGTCGGTATCAGTGTCTGCTATTTGGGATAGGGGACGTTTTTGAGACCCATAAGGGCCCTGTGACCCAGTCGAAGCCGTGGATTGACTCCCTGCTTTTTCCCTGGACTCTGCTTTGTCCAATCTCTTATGTAATAAGGCCACATTTGCATTTAAAACATTCCACATGTCCATCCAATCATGAGTCGGCGTTGCCGACGGAGACACCACAATCATCAGCTCCACCTCCTCCTTAGCTGAGCCTTCCGCATCAGACATGACGACACACTCGTACCGACACCCCCACACACACACAGGGATATAGCTATAAGGAGACAGTTCCCCAATAAGGCCCTTTGGGGAGACAGAGAGAGAGTATGCCAGCACACTCCCAGCGCCAACTGACACTGGAAACAATCTCCCAGATAATAGCGCTTTTATATTAATTTACTGTGTAATACACTCACTGCGCCTTACAAGTGCCCCCCCCTCCTCTTTTCAGCCCTGTGTCACCGTGTTCAGCAGGGGAGAGACCGGGGAGCCAGCTTCTCTGCAGATCTCTGTGGAGAAAATGGCGCTGGTTAGTGCTGAGGGACCAAGCTCCGCCCCCTCCAGCGGCGGGCTTCGGTCCCGCTCAAAGTATCACAAAACTGGCGGGGGATTTATAGAATTACTGCCTCTGCAGCCTCTAATCTTATAAATGCCAGATTTAGAGGTGTTTATTGCTGCCCAGGGCGCCCCCCCTGCGCACTGCACCCATCAGTGCCCGCTAGTGTGTGTAGTGTGTGGGAGCAATGGCGCACAGCGTTACCGCTGCGCGCTTACCTCAAGGAAGATCTGAAGTCTTCTGCCGCCTTTGAAGTCTTTTTTCTTCTATACTCACCCGGCTTCTATCTTCCGGCTCTGCGAGGAGGACGGCGGCGCAGCTCAGGGACGAACAGCGAGGGGAGACCTGCGTTCCGACTCCCTCTGGAGCTAATGGTGTCCAGTAGCCTAAGAAGCAGAGCCTATCACTTAAGTAGGTCTGCTTCTCTCTCCTCAGTCCCACGATGCAGGGAGACTGTTGCCAGCAGTGCTCCCTGAAAATAAAAAACCTAACAAAATTCTTTTTCAGAGAAACTCAGGAGAGCTCCCCTGTAATGCACCCAATCTCCTCTGGGCACAGGATCTAACTGAGGTCTGGAGGAGGGGCATAGAGGGAGGAGCCAGTGCACACCCATTCTGAAATTCTTTATAGTGCCCATGTCTCCTCCGGAGCCCGTCTATACCCCATGGTCCTTACGGAGTCCCCAGCATCCTCTAGGACATAAGAGATAATGAGAATAATAATAAAAGCAAATGTGGCATAATTCAGATAGTAGTAAAGCATCACATCGTGGTTCAGGACTCTAAAATATGGATGCCCTTAATCCAGTATTCAGTTTTAGATTTGAATGGTTCTTAAGGACAGTACACAAGTTCTTTATTTTCACACATCTCTCCCCCCTGCTCAGCACAGCGCGAAGTGTACTGAGCGAGGGCGCTCATTTCACCCAGCGGGTGAAATGAGCGAAGTGCTAGATTGTGCCTGCATGCAGGCCAATCTAGAACACACGATAGCGTCACGCGGGGCCGTGCATAGATATCGCTGTGGGGCATAAACACGAGAGATCCATGCTTAAAATCTAAGCTATCTAATCAAATTGCTAAGATTTTAATGTACCCCCTTTACAGTAGGTTTCAGACAGACATTCAATTAGACTTGTTAATTTAAAGCAGGCATGTCCAAACTGCGGCCCTCCAGCTGTTGAGAAACTACACATCCCAGCATGCCCTGACACAGCTTTAGCATTCTCTGACAGCAAAACTGTGTCAGGGCATGATGGGATATGTAGTTTCACAACAGCTGGAGGGCCGCAGTTTGGACATGCCTGATTTAAAGGGTGTGAAAATGGGTGGTAGCCCCGGGCTTTAACACCCAGGGCCTTTTACAGACCCTTTTTTTGCTTGGTAAATGAAATGTTTTCATGCAGTAACATATAGAATCTGGGATAAATTCCCGGACCTATGAGTTAACAGGTTCGCGGCACGCAAAAACAGGCAATTTATCAGGGATTATTTTTCTGGTCTGCTCAGACACAGGAAAAAAAAATCCCCATTAACTCCAGCCTGCAGGCTGCCTTCAGGTCTATTTGAATAGTATCGGTGGATCAATTAGCCCGTGATAAATTACAGCAGCTTATCGAATTACCCACACAGTGTACACAAGAGATACACAAAGCATTTAGGGATATATTTACTTACAGTATGTTTGATTTTGGTCAATTTTGAGTTTTGTTTTTTTTACTATTTGTATTCGGTTTTCATTCGATTTTGCAATTTGGAGATTTTCTTAAGGCAAAATGGAATGTAAAATCATAAAACGAAATCCCGTTGAAAACTGAAAATGGACAAAACATCAGTACAGTACATTTACCTACATGAATACAGAATGCCTTGGCTCACTAATTTTCGATTTAAAAATCGATCAAAAATCAAACATGTAATCGACACACAAATCCCCCCAAAAAGATGTGTCCTCTTACATCTTTGCTCCATGCGCTACAAGTTGCGTTACACATAACGTGCGAGTACCGCTTGACTCGGTAGCGCTGAGCATATTTTTTTGCTTTTTTCCACAAAAATGTGTCTTAGACGCAAAGCAATTTAATAAGACGCACACACAACTGCTGCTGATTAAAGTGATATGCGGCATGCCTATATTCTGTGTGTGACTGAGACTGTATTAGCATACAAAATGCTCTGCTACAGTGTTTTCCTGGAATACACTGTAACGTGGCATTTTGGATGCAGATAGAGCTGTAATTGCACAAAGAATATAAGCATCGCTCTGACATCTCTGGATTCAATGCGCCCAAGCAGTGACAGGCTGTGGCGTAGGGGGCCCTGTGTGTGTCGATGCAGGGCCCATTCTGCACATGCGCAGATGCCTACCATCGGAGCTGTACACTAACCAGAATTAGAGGCACCACAGCAGTTTTGTGCATGCGAGATGTTTTGTCCAATAGGAATACATAAGGACGTGTATTAGATTTTATAGATGAGTTTATGTTTGATTTTGAAAAGGACATCCAAAATCGAATAATCAACCACTAGTCAAAACATCGACACATATCAAATTTGATTTAGAAATCTATTTTAATATCGAATGTTAGTAAATGAATGATTTGGACAGTGAAAAAGAATGTTGTTTTGATTCAATTACAGATGACTTACTGTAAGTCGACCTTAAAATTAAATACAAAATCATGCATTAGTAAATATACCCCTCAACATCAAACAAATCAGTGCATTGTCACTTTGAATGTGTCAAAGTCATAGAAGGCAATGCCTATACTGTACCATATCAGAAGAATCAATTTAGATAAAATACTGCACTTTCCCGGTATAATGTGTACACTCACCAGTACGGAACAGGATGGAACAACGGCCCCCAGCTTCTCTTTGAGGTGAGGGCCACATGCATTAAGACACTTCTCATTCCAAGTCTTGTCATGAATGTCTAGTAAATTCATTCCAGAACCTGTAAATAAAGTAAATTATGGTCTATATTAAAACAAATATATTTGTGTAGACATGTGATTATCTCAGTGCTGCAAGAAGTAAAAGACCTACAGTAAATACTGGGTCACATGACAGAGAAGGCCACGTCAGGTGGGTTAGACTAATGAGGCATCAGGGAAGCATTAGTTCAGTCAATGGGAATAAATGCTGCATTTCTTTAGGTGATGAAAATATCCTATTACTGACTAATATTTTTATTGACTACATTGTAGCTTAATTTACTGCATAAACCTACTGTTAAATATAGCCTTACAATATCTACTAATTCAACTGCAAAAAAAAAGTGCATATATTCGCATGGGTCAATTCAATTCAGTGTGAAGTGCTACTGGGTATCACTGCAATGCCTGGCTGTGTAAGTATGGGCCATGAATTCCCCCCTTAATGTTATATAGAACAATTTAAGAGGGTGGACTGCATTTAACTTAACTTTGAAAAGTGCCCATGGGCTGCAACAGAGAAGAGTGGCGAGAATAGTTCACATGGTCCCCAAAACACTGCTTTCACGTGATTGCCCTGGTTGACCAATAAACTGGATCACAGGACCTTCAACCAATAAATGTATGTAGTAGTGTACTAAACTGTCTAGCAGCCTGGGTGGAATCACTGAAGAGAGTGAGCCCCTGTCTTCTAGGCAGCTCCGCTTAATTCTTCTGTAAGTTTAGCCAAGAGTATACATACTAATGTGCAATAAAAGTTAAATTGGTCAACGTCTTATATTTTGGACTATTGTGCATTATTTTTGGCAACATATGAAAGAACGGAAAACCATTTACCATCGCTGTAATCAATAGGCGCACAATCTCCAATAAACAGTGATGCTGCAAAACTGCTGACCAAAGAAATTCTCTGAGGACCAAAAAAACAAAACATAAAAGATGTTATATACTCTAAGCACTTTCTAAAAAAAACAACAATAACAACAACAACAACACTACAAGAGTAGTTAAAAGAGAGGCAAATAAACAAAATGTATGGAATTAATAAATGCAAACTCATTTAAAATTCATTGGGCGGTATGTAATTAGCCGCAGTGCTATTTGACACGCCTGGGGCTATACTATTAGCCTTGGTGCCGGGGATTTTGTTTCACCTGCCTCAGGCACGCGGAAAAAAATCCCAGATAATTAAGCATTTTTTACATGATCGCAGTCACGGAAACACATTGGTCTGCAATTTTCCATGGATTATGGGCCTAATTCTGAGTTGATCGCAGCAGCAAATTTGTTAGCAGTTGGGCAAAACCATGTGCACTGCAGGGGGGACAGATATAACATGTGCAGAGAGAGTTAGATTTGGGTGGGGTGTGTTCAAACTGAAATCTAAACTGCAGTGTAAAAATAAAGCAGCCAATATTTACCCTGCACAGAAACAAAATAACACACCCAAATCTAACTCTCTCTGCAAATGTTATATCTGTCACACCTGCAGTGCACAAGGGCCCTCATTCCGAGTTGTTCGCTCGGTAATTTTCTTCGCATCGCATCGATTTTCCGCTAATTGCGCATGCGCAATGTTCGCACTGCGACTGCGCCAAGTAAATTTGCTAAGAAGTTTGGTATTTTACTCACGGCATTACGAGGTTTTTTCTTCGTTCTGGTGATCGGAGTGTGATTGACAGGAAGTGGGTGTTTCTGGGCGGAAACTGGCCGTTTTATGGGAGTGTGTGAAAAAACGCTGCCGTTTCTGGGAAAAACGCGGGAGTGGCTGAAGAAACGGGGGAGTGTCTGGGCGAACGCTGGGTGTGTTTGTGACGTCAAACCAGGAACGACAAGCACTGAACTGATCGCAATGGAAGAGTAAGTCTCGAGCTACTCAGAAACTGCACAGAAAAATCTTTTTGCAATATTGCGAATACTTCGTTCGCAATTCTGCTAAGCTAAGATACACTCCCAGAGGGCGGCGGCTTAGCATGTGTACTGCTGCGAAAAGCGGCTAGCGAGCGAACAACTCGGAATGAGGGCCATGGTTTTGCCCAATTGCTAACAAACTTGCTGCTGCGATCAACTCAGAATTACCCCCTATATGTGTTTTCTTGCGAAAAAGGGTAATTTTTCTTGTGAAAAAAAGGGCTATAATTGGATGGCCCAATAATGGCCATCTAGCAACAACTGAGAAAAAAGCCTGTTTATTTTAGTGAAAAAAATTGCAGCAGCTAATAGGATGCGCCCCCTAGTGTTTCAATTACATTTTCTCTAACGTCCTAAGTGGATGCTGGGGACTCCGTAAGCACCATGGGGATTAGCGGCTCCGCAGGAGACTGGGCACAACTAAAGAAAGCTTTAGGACTACCTGGTGTGCACTGGCTCCTCCCACTAAGACCCTCCTCCAGACCTCAGTTGGATTTCTGTGCCCGGCTGAGCTGGATGCACACTAGGGGCTCTCCTGAGCTCCTAGAAAGAAAGTATATTTAGGTTTTTTATTTTACAGTGAGATCTGCTGGCAACAGACTCACTGCAGCGAGGGACTAAGGGGAGAAGAAGCGAACCTACCTAACAGGTGGTAGTTTGGGCTTCTTAGGCTACTGGACACCATTAGCTCCAGAGGGATCGACCGCAGGACCCGACCTTGGTGTTCGTTCCCGGAGCCGCGCCGCCGTCCCCCTTACAGAGCCAGAAGCATGAAGAGTCCGGAAAATCGGCGGCAGAAGACTTCGGTCTTCACCAAGGTAGCGCACAGCACTGCAGCTGTGCGCCATTGCTCCTCATGTACACCTCACACTCCGGTCACTGATGGGTGCAGGGCGCTGGGGAGGGCGCCCTGAGGGCAATATATGACACCTTGGCTGGCAAATCTACATCATATATAGTCCTAGAGGCTATATATATGTAAAATTACCCCTGCCAGTATTCCAGAAAAAGCGGGAGAAAGTCCGCCGAAAAAGGGGCGGGGCTTCTCCCTCAGCACACTGGCGCCATTTTCTCTTCACAGTGCAGCTGGAAGACAGCTCCCCAGGCTCTCCTCTGTAGTTTTCAGGCTCAAAGGGTTAAAAAGAGAGGGGGGGCACTAAATTTAGGCGCAATATATGTATACAAGCTGCTGTTTGGGGAAAAATCACTCAGTTATAGTGTTAATCCCTGCATTATATAGCGCTCTGGTGTGTGCTGGCATACTCTCTCTCGGTCTCCCCAAAGGACTTTGTGGGGTCCTGTCCTCAGTCAGAGCATTCCCTGTGTGTGTGCGGTGTGTCGGTACGGCTGTGTCGACATGTTGGATGAGGAAGGTTACGTGGAGGCGGAGCAGAGGCCGATAAATGGGATGTCGCCCCCTGTGGGGCCGACACCAGAGTGGATGGATAGGTGGAAGGTATTAACCGACAGTGTCAACTCCTTACATAAAAGGCTGGATGACGTAACAGCTGTGGGACAGCCGGCTTCTCAGCCCGCGCCTGCCCAAGCGTCTCAAAGGCCATCAGGGGCTCAAACAACGCCCGTTACCTCAGATGGCAGACACAGATGTCGACACGGAGTCTGACTCCAGTGTCGACGAGGTTGAGACGTATACACAATCCACTAGGAACATCCGTTACATGATCTCGGCAATGAAAAATGTGTTACGCATTTTCTGACATGAACCCAAGTACCACATAAAAGGGGTTTTATTGTTGGGGAGAAAAAGCAGCCAGTGTTTTGTTCCCCCATCAGATGAATGAATGAAGTGTGTAAAGAAGCGTGGTTTCCCCCGATAAGAAACTGGTAATTTCTAAAAAGTTACTGATGGCGTACCCTTTCCCGCCAGAGGATAGGTCACGTTGGGAGATATCCCTTAGGGTGGATAAGGCGTTCACACGTTTGTCAAAAGGTGGCACTGCCGTCTTAGGATACG
This sequence comes from Pseudophryne corroboree, assembly GCF_028390025.1. Classification (NCBI taxonomy): domain Eukaryota; kingdom Metazoa; phylum Chordata; class Amphibia; order Anura; family Myobatrachidae; genus Pseudophryne; species Pseudophryne corroboree. The sequence continues at coordinate 161,707,085 of NC_086448.1, forward strand.
GCCACCTTGAAGGAACCTGCTGATAAAAAGCAGGAGGCGATCCTGAAGTCTGTATTTACACACTCAGGTTATATACTGAAACCTGCAATTGCCTCAGCATAAATAGTGCTGCTGCAGCGTGGTCTGATACCCTGTCAGATAATATTAATACACTAAGACAGGGATAATAATAAGATTTTACTTACCGATAAATCTATTTCTCGGAGTCCGTAGTGGATGCTGGGGTTCCTGAAAGGACCATGGGGAATAGCGGCTCCGCAGGAGACAGGGCACAAAAAGTAAAGCTTTTTCAGATCAGGTGGTGTGCACTGGCTCCTCCCCCTATGACCCTCCTCCAGACTCCAGTTAGGTACTGTGCCCGGACGAGCGTACACAATAAGGGAGGATTTTGAATCCCGGGTAAGACTCATACCAGCCACACCAATCACACCGTACAACTTGTGATCTAAACCCAGTTAACAGTATGATAACAGCGGAGCCTCTGAAAGATGGCTTCCTTCAACAATAACCCGAATTAGTTAACAATAACTATGTACAATTTATGCAGATAATCCGCACTTGGGATGGGCGCCCAGCATCCACTACGGACTCCGAGAAATAGATTTATCGGTAAGTAAAATCTTATTTTCTCTATCGTCCTAGTGGATGCTGGGGTTCCTGAAAGGACCATGGGGATTATACCAAAGCTCCCAAACGGGCGGGAGAGTGCGGATGACTCTGCAGCACCGAATGAGAGAACTCCAGGTCCTCCTTAGCCAGAGTATCAAATTTGTAAAATTTTACAAACGTGTTCTCCCCTGACCACGTAGCTGCTCGGCAAAGTTGTAATGCCGAGACCCCTCGGGCAGCCGCCCAAGATGAGCCCACCTTCCTTGTGGAGTGGGCCTTTACAGATTTAGGCTGTGGCAGGCCTGCCACAGAATGTGCAAGTTGGATTGTGCTACAGATCCAACGAGCAATCGTCTGCTTAGACGCAGGAGCACCCATCTTGTTGGGTGCATACAATATAAACAACGAGTCAGATTTTCTGACTCCAGCTGTTCTTGCAATATATATTTTTAATGCTCTGACAACGTCCAGTAACTTGGAGTCCTCCAAGTCACTTGTAGCCGCAGGCACTACAATAGGCTGGTTCAGATGAAATGCTGACACCACCTTAGGGAGAAAATGCGGACGAGTCCGCAGTTCTGCCCTGTCCGAATGGAAAATCAGATATGGGCTTTTGTAAGATAAAGCTGCCAATTCTGACACTCTCCTGGCAGAAGCCAGGGCTAGAAGCATGGTCACTTTCCAAGTGAGATATTTCAAATCCACCTTATTTAGTGGTTCAAACCAATGAGATTTTAGAAAATCCAAAACCACATTGAGATCCCACGGTGCCACTGGAGGCACCACAGGGGGCTGTATATGCAGCACTCCCTTAACAAAGGTCTGGACTTCAGGGACTGAAGCCAATTCTTTCTGAAAGAAAATCGACAGGGCCGAAATTTGAACCTTAATAGATCCCAATTTGAGACCCATAGACAATCCTGATTGCAGGAAATGTAGGAATCGACCCAGTTGAAATTCCTCCGTCGGAGCACTCCGATCTTCGCACCACGCAACATATTTTCGCCAAATTCGGTGATAATGTTGCACGGTTACTTCCTTCCTTGCTTTAATCAAAGTAGGAATGACTTCTTCCGGCATGCCTTTTTCCTTTAGGATCCGGCGTTCAACCGCCATGCCGTCAAACGCAGCCGCGGTAAGTCTTGAAACAGACAGGGACCCTGCTGAAGCAAGTCCCTCCTTAGAGGTAGAGGCCACGGATCTTCCGTGATCATCTCTTGAAGTTCCGGGTAGAGATGAGCGGGTTCGGTTTCTCTGAATCCGAACCCGCCCGAACTTCATGTTTTTTTTCACGGGTCCGAGCGACTCGGATCTTCCCGCCTTGCTCGGTTAACCCGAGCGCGCCCGAACGTCATCATGACGCTGTCGGATTCTCGCGAGACTCGGATTCTATATAAGGAGCCGCGCGTCGCCGCCATTTTCACACGTGCATTGAGATTGATAGGGAGAGGACGTGGCTGGCGTCCTCTCCATTAGAAATTAGATTAGAAGAGAGAGAGAGATTGTGCAGAGTCAGACAGAGTTTACCACAGTGACCAGTGCAGTTGTTGTTAGTTAACTTTTATTTATTTTAATATAATATATCCGTCCGTTCTCTGCTATATCCGTTCTCTGCCTGAAAAAAAACGATACACAGCAGCAGCCAGTCACACAGTGTGACTCAGTCTGTGTGCACTCAGCTCAGCCCAGTGTGCTGCACATCAATGTATAAAAGGCAAAGCTTATAATAATTGTGGGGGAGACTGGGGAGCACTGCAGGTTGTTATAGCAGGAGCCCCCAGGAGTACATAATATTATATTAATTTAAAATTAAACAGTGCACACTTTTGCTGCAGGAGTGCCACTGCCAGTGTGACTAGTGGTGACCAGTGCCTGACCACCAGTATAGTAGTATATTGTTGTATGTATTGTATACTATCTCTTTATCAACCAGTCTATATTAGCAGCAGACACAGTACAGTGCGGTAGTTCACGGCTGTGGCTACCTCTGTGTCGGCAGTCGGAACTCGGCAGGCAGTCCGTCCATCCATAATTGTATTACAATATATACCACCTAACCGTGGTATTTTTTTTTCTTTCTTTATACCGTCGTCATAGTGTCATACTAGTTGTTACGAGTATACTACTATCTCTTTATCAACCAGTGTACAGTGCGGTAGTTCACGGCTGTGGCTACCTCTGTGTCGGCAGTCGGCAGGCAGTCCGTCCATCCATAATTGTATTATTATTATAATATATACCACCTAACCGTGGTTTTTTTTTTCATTCTTTATACCGTCATAGTGTCATACTAGTTGTTACGAGTATACTACTATCTCTTTATCAACCAGTGTACAGTGCGGTAGTTCACGGCTGTGGCTACCTCTGTGTCGGCAGTCGGCAGGCAGTCCGTCCATCCATAATTGTATTATTATTATAATATATACCACCTAACCGTGGTTTTTTTTTCATTCTTTATACCGTCGTCATAGTGTCATACTAGTTGTTACGAGTATACTACTATCTCTTTATCAACCAGTGTACAGTGCGGTAGTTCACGGCTGTGGCTACCTCTGTGTCGGCAGTCGGCAGGCAGTCCGTCCATCCATAATTGTATTATTATTATAATATATACCACCTAACCGTGGTTTTTTTTTCATTCTTTATACCGTCGTCATAGTGTCATACTAGTTGTTACGAGTATACTACTATCTCTTTATCAACCAGTGTACAGTGCGGTAGTTCACGGCTGTGGCTACCTCTGTGTCGGCAGTCGGCAGGCAGTCCGTCCATCCATAATTGTATTATTATTATAATATATACCACCTAACCGTGGTTTTTTTTTCATTCTTTATACCGTCGTCATAGTGTCATACTAGTTGTTACGAGTATACTACTATCTCTTTATCAACCAGTGTACAGTGCGGTAGTTCACGGCTGTGGCTACTTCTGTGTCGGCAGTCGGCAGGCAGTCCGTCCATCCATAATTGTATTATTATTATAATATATACCACCTAACTGTGGTATTTTTTTTTTTCTTTCTTTATACCGTCGTCATAGTGTCATACTAGTTGTTACGAGTATACTACTATCTCTTTATCAAACAGTGTACAGTGCGGTAGTTCACGGCTGTGGCTACCTCTGTGTCGGCAGTCGGCAGGCAGTCCGTCCATCCATAATTGTATTATTATTATAATATATACCACCTAACCGTGGTATTTTTTTTTCTTTCTTTATACCGTCGTCATAGTGTCATACTAGTTGTTACGAGTATACTACTATCTCTTTATCAACCAGTGTACAGTGCGGTAGTTCACGGCTGTGGCTACCTCTGTGTCGGCAGTCGGCAGGCAGTCCGTCCATCCATAATTGTATTATTATTATAATATATACCACCTAACTGTGGTATTTTTTTTTCTTTCTTTATACCGTCGTCATAGTGTCATACTAGTTGTTACGAGTATACTACTATCTCTTTATCAACCAGTGTACAGTGCGGTAGTTCACGGCTGTGGCTACCTCTGTGTCGGCAGTCGGCAGGCAGTCCGTCCATCCATAATTGTATTATTATTATAATATATACCACCTAACTGTGGTATTTTTTTTTCTTTCTTTATACCGTCGTCATAGTGTCATACTAGTTGTTACGAGTATACTACTATCTCTTTATCAACCAGTGTACAGTGCGGTAGTTCACGGCTGTGGCTACCTCTGTGTCGGCAGTCGGCAGGCAGTCCGTCCATCCATAATTGTATTATTATTATAATATATACCACCTAACTGTGGTATTTTTTTTTCTTTCTTTATACCGTCGTCATAGTGTCATACTAGTTGTTACGAGTATACTACTATCTCTTTATCAACCAGTGTACAGTGCGGTAGTTCACGGCTGTGGCTACCTCTGTGTCGGCAGTCGGCAGGCAGTCCGTCCATCCATAATTGTATTATTATTATAATATATACCACCTAACCGTGGTTTTTTTATACCACCTAACCGTGGCAGTCCGTCCATAATTGTATACTAGTATCCAATCCATCCATCTCCATTGTTTACCTGAGGTGCCTTTTAGTTCTGCCTATAAAATATGGAGAACAAAAAAGTTGAGGTTCCAAAATTAGGGAAAGATCAAGATCCACTTCCACCTCGTGCTGAAGCTGCTGCCACTAGTCATGGCCGAGACGATGAAATGCCAGCAACGTCGTCTGCCAAGGCCGATGCCCAATGTCATAGTACAGAGCATGTCAAATCCAAAACACCAAATATCAGAAAAAAAAGGACTCCAAAACCTAAACTAAAATTGTCGGAGGAGAAGCGTAAACTTGCCAATATGCCATTTACCACACGGAGTGGCAAGGAACGGCTGAGGCCCTGGCCTATGTTCATGGCTAGTGGTTCAGCTTCACATGAGGATGGAAGCACTCAGCCTCTCGCTAGAAAAATGAAACGACTCAAGCTGGCAAAAGCACAGCAAAGAACTGTGCGTTCTTCGAAATCCCAAATCCACAAGGAGAGTCCAATTGTGTCGGTTGCGATGCCTGACCTTCCCAACACTGGATGTGAAGAGCATGCGCCTTCCACCATTTGCACGCCCCCTGCAAGTGCTGGAAGGAGCACCCGCAGTCCAGTTCCTGATAGTGAGATTGAAGATGTCAGTGTTGAAGTCCACCAGGATGAGGAGGATATGGGTGTTGCTGGCGCTGGGGAGGAAATTGACAAGGAGGATTCTGATGGTGAGGTGGTTTGTTTAAGTCAGGCACCCGGGGAGACACCTGTTGTCCGTGGGACGAATATGGCCGTTGACATGCCAGGTGAAAATACCAAAAAAATCAGCTCTTCGGTGTGGAGGTATTTCACCAGAAATGCGGACAACAGGTGTCAAGCCGTGTGTTCCCTTTGTCAAGCTGTAATAAGTAGGGGTAAGGACGTTATCCACCTCGGAACATCCTCCCTTATACGTCACCTGCAGCGCATTCATAATAAGTCAGTGACAAGTTCAAAAACTTTGGGTGACAGCGGAAGCACTCCACTGACCAGTAAATCCCTTCCTCTTGTAACCAAGCTCACGCAAACCACCCCACCAACTCCCTCAGTGTCAATTTCCTCCTTCCCCAGGAATGCCAATAGTCCTGCAGGCCATGTCACTGGCAAGTCTGACGAGTCCTCTCCTGCCTGGGATTCCTCCGATGCATCCTTGCGTGTAACGCCTACTGCTGCTGGCGCTGCTGTTGTTGCTGCTGGGAGTCGATGGTCATCCCAGAGAGGAAGTCGTAAGACCACTTTTACTACTTCCACCAAGCAATTGACTGTCCAACAGTCATTTGCGAGGAAGATTAAATATCACAGCAGTCATCCTACTGCAAAGCGGATAACTGAGGCCTTGACATCCTGGGTGGTGAGAAACGTGGTTCCGGTATCCATCATTACTGCAGAGCCAACTAGAGACTTGTTGGAGGTACTGTGTCCCCGGTACCAAATACCATCTAGGTTCCATTTCTCTAGGGTTGCGATACCGAAAATGTACACAGACCTCAGAAAAAGAGTCACCAGTGTCCTAAAAAATGCAGCTGTACCCAATGTCCACTTAACCACGGACATGTGGACAAGTGGAGCAGGGCAGGGTCAGGACTATATGACTGTGACAGCCCACTGGGTAGATGTATGGACTCCCGCCGCAAGAACAGCAGCGGCGGCACCAGTAGCAGCATCTCGCAAACGCCAACTCGTTCCTAGGCAGGCTACGCTTTGTATCACCGGTTTCCAGAATACGCACACAGCTGAAAACCTCTTACGGCAACTGAGGAAGATCATCGCGGAATGGCTTACCCCAATTGGACTCTCCTGTGGATTTGTGGCATCGGACAACGCCAGCAATATTGTGCATGCATTACATCTGGGCAAATTCCAGCACGTCCCATGTTTTGCACATACCTTGAATTTGGTGGTGCAGAATTTTTTAAAAAACGACAGGGGCGTGCAAGAGATGCTGTCGGTGGCCAGAAAAATTGCGGGACACTTTCGGCGTACAGGCAGCACGTACAGAAGACTGGAGCACCACCAAAAACGCCTGAACCTGCCCTGCCATCATCTGAAGCAGGAGGTGGTAACGAGGTGGAATTCAACCCTCTATATGCTTCAGAGGTTGGAGGAGCAGCAAAAGGCCATTCAAGCCTATACAACTGACCACGATATAGGAGGTGGAATGCACCTGTCTCAAGCGCAGTGGAGAATGATTTCAACGTTGTGCAAGGTTCTGCAACCTTTTGAACTTGCCACACGTGAAGTCAGTTCAGACACTGCCAGCCTGAGTCAGGTCATTCCCCTCATCAGGCTTTTGCAGAAGAAGCTGGAGACATTGAAGGAGGAGCTAAGACAGAGCGATTCCGCTAGGCATGTGGGACTTGTGGATGGAGCCCTTAATTCGCTTAACAAGGATTCACGGGTGGTCAATCTGTTGAAATCAGAGCACTACATTTTGGCCACCGTGCTCGATCCTAGATTTAAAACCTACCTTGGATCTCTCTTTCCGGCGCACACAAGTCTGCTGGGTTTCAAAGACCTGCTGGTGAGAAAATTGTCAAGTCAAGCGGAACGCGACCTGTCAACATCTCCTCCTTCACATTCTCCCGCAACTGGGGGTGCGAGGAAAAGGCTCAGAATTCCGAGCCCACCCGCTGGCGGTGATGCAGGGCAGTCTGGAGCGACTGCTGATGCTGACATCTGGTCCGGACTGAAGGACCTGACAACCATTACGGACATGTCGTCTACTGTCACTGCATATGATTCTATCACCATTGATAGAATGGTGGAGGATTATATGAGTGACCGCATCCAAGTAGGCACGTCACACAGTCCGTACTTATACTGGCAGGAAAAAGAGGCAATTTGGAGGCCCTTGCACAAACTGGCTTTATTCTACCTAAGTTGCCCTCCCACAAGTGTGTACTCCGAAAGAGTGTTTAGTGCCGCCGCTCACCTTGTCAGCAATCGGCGTACGAGGTTACATCCAGAAAATGTGGAGAAGATGATGTTCATTAAAATGAATTATAATCAATTCCTCCGCGGAGACATTGACCAGCAGCAATTGCCTCCACAAAGTACACAGGGAGCTGACATGGTGGATTCCAGTGGGGACGAATTGATAATCTGTGAGGAGGGGGATGTACACGGTGATATATCGGAGGATGATGATGAGGTGGACATCTTGCCTCTGTAGAGCCAGTTTGTGCAAGGAGAGATTAATTGCTTCTTTTTTGGTGGGGGTCCAAACCAACCCGTCATTTCAGTCACAGTCGTGTGGCAGACCCTGTCACTGAAATGATGGGTTGGTTAAAGTGTGCATGTCCTGTTTTGTTTATACAACATAAGGGTGGGTGGGAAGGGCCCAAGGACAATTCCATCTTGCACCTCTTTTTTCTTTTATTTTTCTTTGCGTCATGTGCTGTTTGGGGAGGGTTTTTTGGAAGGGACATCCTGCGTGACACTGCAGTGCCACTCCTAGATGGGCCCGGTGTTTGTGTCGGCCACTAGGGTCGCTTATCTTTCTCACACAGCTACCTCATTGCGCCTCTTTTTTTCTTTGCGTCATGTGCTGTTTGGGGAGGGTTTTTTGGAAGGGACATCCTGCGTGACACTGCAGTGCCACTCCTAGATGGGCCCGGTGTTTGTGTCGGCCACTAGGGTCGCTTATCTTTCTCACACAGTCAGCTACCTCATTGCGCCTCTTTTTTTCTTTGCGTCATGTGCTGTTTGGGGAGGGTTTTTTGGAAGGGACATCCTGCGTGACACTGCAGTGCCACTCCTAGATGGGCCCGGTGTTTGTGTCGGCCACTAGGGTCGCTAATCTTACTCACACAGCTACCTCATTGCGCCTCTTTTTTTCTTTGCGTCATGTGCTGTTTGGGGAGGGTTTTTTGGAAGGGACATCCTGCGTGACACTGCAGTGCCACTCCTAGATGGGCCCGGTGTTTGTGTCGGCCACTAGGGTCGCTTATCTTACTCACACAGCGACCTCGGTGCAAATTTTAGGACTAAAAATAATATTGTGAGGTGTGATGTGTTCAGAATAGGCTGAAAATGAGTGTAAATTATGTTTTTTGAGGTTAATACTTTGGGATCAAAATTACCCCCAAATTCTATGATTTAAGCTGTTTTTTAGGGTTTTTTGAAAAAAACACCCGAATCCAAAACACACCCGAATCCGACAAAAAAAATTCGGTGAGGTTTTGCCAAAACGCGGTCGAACCCAAAACACGGCCGCGGAACCGAACCCAAAACCAAAACACAAAACCCGAAAAATTTCCGGCGCTCATCTCTAGTTCCGGGTACCAAGTCCTTCTTGGCCAATCCGGAACCACTAGTATCGTTCTTACGCCTCTTTGCCGTATAATTCTCAATACTTTTGGTATGAGAGGCAGAGGAGGAAACACATACACCGACTGGTACACCCAAGGCGTTACCAGCGCGTCCACAGCTATTGCCTGCGGATCTCTTGACCTGGCGCAATACCTGTCCAGTTTTTTGTTGAGGCGAGACGCCATCATGTCCACCATTGGTCTTTCCCAACGGGTTACCAGCATGTGGAAGACTTCTGGATGAAGTCCCCACTCTCCCGGGTGAAGATCGTGTCTGCTGAGGAAGTCTGCTTCCCAGTTGTCCACTCCCGGGATGAACACTGCTGACAGTGCTATCACATGATTCTCTGCCCAGCGAAGAATCCTTGCAGCTTCTGCCATTGCACTCCTGCTTCTTGTGCCGCCCTGTCTGTTCACATGGGCGACTGCCGTGATGTTGTCCGACTGGATCAACACCGGTTTTCCCTGAAGCAGAGGTTCTGCCTGGCTTAGAGCATTGTATATTGCTCTTAGTTCCAGAATGTTTATGTGAAGAGACGTTTCCAGGCTTGTCCATACTCCCTGGAAGTTTCTTCCTTGTGTGACTGCTCCCCAGCCTCTCAGGCTGGCGTCCGTGGTCACCAGGATCCAATCCTGTATGCCGAATCTGCGGCCCTCCAATAGATGAGGACTCTGCAACCACCACAGAAGAGACACCCTTGTCCTTGGAGACAGGGTTATCCGTAGGTGCATCTGAAGATGCGACCCTGACCATTTGTCCAACAGATCCCTTTGGAAAATTCTTGCGTGGAATCTGCCGAATGGAATTGCTTCGTAAGAAGCCACCATTTTTCCCAGGACTCTTGTGCATTGATGTACAGACACCTTTCCTGGTTTTAGGAGGTTCCTGACAAGCTCGGATAACTCCTTGGCTTTTTCCTCCGGGAGAAAAACCTTTTTCTGAACCGTGTCCAGAATCATCCCTAGGAACAGCAGACGAGTTGTCGGCATTAACTGGGATTTTGGAATATTCAGAATCCACCCGTGCTGTTTTAGCACTTCTTGAGACAGTGCTAATCCCATCTCTAGCTGTTCTCTGGACCTCGCCCTTATTAGGAGATCGTCCAAGTATGGGATAATTAATACGCCTTTTCTTCGAAGAAGAATCATCATCTCGGCCATTACCTTTGTAAAGATCCGAGGTGCCGTGGACAATCCGAACGGCAGCGTCTGAAACTGATAGTGACAGTTTTGTACAACGAACCTGAGGTACCCCTGGTGTGAGGGGTAAATTGGAACGTGGAGATACGCATCCTTGATATCCAAGGATACCATAAAGTCCCCCTCTTCCAGGTTCGCTATCACTGCTCTGAGTGACTCCATCTTGAACTTGAACTTCTTTATGTACAGGTTCAAGGACTTCAGATTTAGAATAGGCCTTACCGAGCCATCCGGCTTCGGTACCACAAAAAGAGTGGAATAATACCCCTTCCCTTGTTGTAGAAGAGGTTCCTTGACTATCACCTGCTGAGAGTACAGCTTGTGAATGGCTTCCAAAACCGTCTCCCTTTCGGAGGGGGACGTTGGTAAAGCAGACTTCAGGAAACGGCGAGGTGGATCTGTCTCTAATTCCAACCTGTACCCTTGAGATATTATCTGCAGGATCCAGGGATCTACCTGCGAGTGAGCCCACTGCGCGCTGTAATTTTTGAGACGACCGCCCACCGTCCCCGAGTCCGCTTGAGAAGCCCCAGCGTCATGCTGAGGCTTTTGTAGAAGCCGGGGAGGGCTTCTGTTCCTGGGAAGGAGCTGCGTGTTGCTGTCTCTTCCCTCGACCTCTGCCTCGTGGCAGATATGAATAGCCCTTTGCTCTCTTATTTTTAAAGGAACGAAAGGGCTGCGGTTGAAAGGTCGGTGCCTTTTTCTGTTGGGGAGTGACTTGAGGTAGAAAGGTGGATTTCCCGGCTGTAGCCGTGGCCACCAAATCTGATAGACCGACTCCAAATAACTCCTCCCCTTTATACGGCAAAACTTCCATATGCCGTTTTGAATCCGCATCGCCTGTCCACTGTCGCGTCCATAAAGCTCTTCTGGCTGAAATGGACATAGCACTCACCCGTGATGCCAGTGTGCAGATATCCCTCTGTGCATCACGCATATAAAGAAATGCATCCTTTATTTGTTCTAATGACAGTAAAATATTGTCCCTGTCCAGGGTATCAATATTTTCAATCAGGGACTCTGACCAAACTACCCCAGCACTGCCCATCCAGGCAGTCGCTACAGCTGGTCGTAGTATAACACCTGCATGTGTGTATATACTTTTTTGGATATTTTCCATCCTCCTATCTGATGGATCTTTAAGTGCGGCCGTCTCAGGAGAGGGTAACGCCACTTGTTTAGATAAGCGTGTTAGCGCCTTGTCCACCCTAGGAGGTGTTTCCCAGCGCTCCCTAACCTCTGGCGGGAAAGGGTATAATGCCAATAATTTCTTTGAAATTATCAGCTTTTTATCAGGGGCAACCCACGCTTCATTACACACGTCATTTAATTCTTCTGATTCAGGAAAAACTATAGGTAGTTTTTTCACACCCCGCATAATACCCTGTTTAGTGGTACCTGTAGTATCAGCTAAATGTAACGCCTCCTTCATTGCCAAAATCATATAACGTGTGGCCCTACTGGAAAATACGGTTGATTCGTCACCGTCACCACTGGAGTCATCGCCTGTGTCTGGGTCTGTGTCGACCGACTGAGGCAAAGGGCGTTTCACAGCCCCTGACGGTGTTTGAGTCGCCTGGACAGGCACTAATTGATTGTCCGGCCGCCTCATGTCGTCAAACGACTGCTTTAGCGTGTTGACACTATCCCGTAGTTCCATAAATAAAGGCATCCATTCTGGTGTCGACTCCCTAGGGGGTGACATCCTCATATTTGGCAATTGCTCCGCCTCCACACCAATATCGTCCTCATACATGTCGACACACACGTACCGACACACAGCAGACACACAGGGAATGCTCCTAACGAAGACAGGACCCACTAGCCCTTTGGGGAGACAGAGGGAGAGTTTGCCAGCACACACCAAAAGCGCTATATATATATCAGGGATAGCCTTATAATAAGTGCTCCCTTATAGCTGCTTTGTTATATCAAAATATCGCCATAAATGTGCCCCCCCCTCTCTGTTTTACCCTGTTTCTGTAGTGCAGTGCAGGGGAGAGACTTGGGAGCCGTCCTGACCAGCGGAGCTGTGAGAGGAAATGGCGCCGTGTGCTGAGGAGATAGGCCCCGCCCCTTTTCTGGCGGGCTCGTCTCCCGCTATTTAGAAAATTTAGGCAGGGGTTAAATATCTCCATATAGCCTCTAGGGCTATATGTGAGGTATTTTTAGCCTTTATAGGTAATCATTTGCCTCCCAGGGCGCCCCCCTCCCAGCGCCCTGCACCCTCAGTGACTGCCGTGTGAAGTGTGCTGAGAGGAAAATGGCGCACAGCTGCAGTGCTGTGCGCTACCTTTTGAAGACTGCAGGAGTCTTCAGCCGCCGATTCTGGACCTCTTCTGACTTCAGCATCTGCAAGGGGGCCGGCGGCGCGGCTCCGGTGACCATCCAGGCTGTACCTGTGATCGTCCCTCTGGAGCTTGATGTCCAGTAGCCAAGAAGCCAATCCATCCTGCACGCAGGTGAGTTGACTCCTTCTCCCTTCAGTCCCTCGCTGCAGTGATCCTGTTGCCAGCAGGAATCACTGTAAAATAAAAAACCTAGCTAAACTTTTTCTAAGCAGCTCTTTAGGAGAGCCACCTAGATTGCACCCTTCTCGGCCGGGCACAAAAATCTAACTGGAGTCTGGAGGAGGGTCATAGGGGGAGGAGCCAGTGCACACCACCTGATCTGAAAAAGCTTTACTTTTTGTGCCCTGTCTCCTGCGGAGCCGCTATTCCCCATGGTCCTTTCAGGAACCCCAGCATCCACTAGGACGATAGAGAAATTTTGCTAACATTGAGCATATTTAAGACGTTGTCTTATAGATAAAGGATGCACAGAGGGATATTGCCGGCTGGCATCCAGAATTAATGCAATGTCCATTCTGCCAGGAGGGTATTAGAAACCCGGCAGTGGACAGGTGATGCTGCCTTTAAAAGGCACATGGAGATTCTGCCTTATAAGGGTGAGGAATTGTTTGGGTATGGTCTCTGGGACCTCGTATCCACAGCAACAGCTGGGAAGAAAAAATTTTTACCTCAGGTTTCCTCACAAAAGCCTAAGAAAGCACCGTATTTTCAGGTACAGTCCTTTCGGCTTCAGAAAAGCAAGCGGGTCATAGGCGCTTCCTTTCTGCTCAGAGACAAGGGAAGAAGGAAAAAGCTGCACCAGTCAGCCAGTTCCCAGGATCAAATATCTTCCCTCGCTTCCTCTGAGTCCACCGCATGACGCTGGGGCTCCACAGGTGGAGACAGGTGCGGTGGGGGCGCGTCTCGGGAACTGCAGGGACCAGTGGGCTTGCCCACAGGTGGATCCCTAGGTTCTGCAAGTAGTATCACAGGGATACAGGCTGGAGTTCGAGACGACTCCCCCTCGCCGTTGCCTCACATCAGCCTTGCCTGCTGCCCTCGGAGAAAGGTAGTACTGGCGGCAATTCACAAGCTGTACTTCCAGCAGGTGAAATCAAGGTACCCCTCCTTCAACAAGGCCGGGGTTACTATTCCAAAATGATTGTGGTACCGAAACCAGACGGTTCGGTGAGACCCATTCTAAAATTGAAATCCTTGAACACTTATATACGAAGGTTCAAGTTCAAAATGGAATCGCTCAGGGCGATTATTGCAAGCCTGGAAAATTTCAGGGTATCACTGGACATCAAGGATACTTACCTGCATGTCCCTATTTACCCTCTTCACCAGGTGTACCTCAAAATTGTGGTACAGGATTGTCATTACCAATTCCAGACGTTGCCGTTGGTCTGTCCCCGGCACCGAGGGTATTTACCAAGGTAATGGCCGAAGTACTTATCCCGTACTTGGACGATCTCCTTATAAAGGCGAGGTCCAGGGAGCAGTTGTTCGTCGGAGTAGCACTATCTCGGGAAGTGCTACAATAGCACGGCTGGATTCTGAATATTCCAAAGTCGCAGCTGGTTCCTACGACGCGTCTACTGTTCCTGGCTATGGTTCTGGACACAGAACAGGATAAAAAGGGTTTCTCCCGGAGGAGAAGTCCAAGGAGTTGGCGTCTCTAGACGGAGACCTCCTAATACAAATACAGGTATCGGTGCATCAATGCACGCGAGCCTTGGGAAAGATGGTAGCTTCTTACGAAGAATTTCCATTCGCCAAGTCCCATGCAAGGATCTTCCAGTGGGATCTGTTGGACAAGTGGTCCGGGTCGCATCCTCAGATGCATCGGCGGATAACCCTGTCTCCAAGGGCCAGGGTGTCGCTGTGGTGGTGACTGCAGAGTGCTCATCTTCTAGGGGGCCGCAGATTCGGCATACAGGACTGGGTTCTGGTGAGCACGGATGCCAGCCTTCAAGGCTGGGGGGCAGTCACACAGGGAAGAAACTTCCAAGGCCTATGGAAAAGTCAGGAAACTTCCGTACACATAAATGTTCTGGAACTATGGGCCATTTACTATGCCCTAAGTCAGGCTAGACCCCTGCTTCAACACCGGCCGGTGCTGATCCAGTCAGAAAACATCACGGCGGTCGCTCATGTAAACCGACAGGGCGGCACAAGAAGCAGGATGGCGATGGCAGAAGCCACAATGATTCTCCGATGGGCGGAAAATCATGTGTTAGCACTGTCAGCAGTGTTCATTCCCGGGGTGGACAACTGAGAAGCAGACTTTCTCAGCAGACACGACCTCCACCCGGGAGAGTGGGGACTTCATCCAGAAGTCTTCCAAATGATTGTTCACCGTGGGGAAAGGCCACAGGTGGACAGGATGGCGTCCCGCCTCAACAAAAAGCTACAAAGATATTGCGCCAGGTCAAGGGACCCTCAGGCGATAGCTGTGGACGCTCTGGTAACACCGTGGGTGTACCAGTCGGTGTATGTGTTCCCTTCTCTGCCTCTCATACCCAGGGTAATGAGAATAATAAGAAGGAGAGGAGTAAGAACTATACTCATTGTTTCGGGTGGCCAAGAAGAGCTTGGTACCCAGAACTCCAAGAAATGATCTCAGAGGACCCATGGCCTCTGCCGCTCAGACAAGACCTGCTGCAGCAGGGGCCCTGTCTGTTCCAAGACTTACCGCGGCTGCGTTTGATGGCATGGCGGTTGAACGCCGGATCCTGAAGGAAAAGGGCATTACGGAGGAAGTTATCCCTATGCTATTTAAAGCTAGGAAAGAAGTGAACGCAAACCATTATCACCGCATATGGCGGAAATATGTTGCGTGCTGTGAGGCCAGGAAGGCCCCAAAGGAGGAATTTCAGCTAGGTCGATTTCTGCACTTCCTACAAGTCAGAGGTGGCTATGGGCCTAAAATTGGGTTCCATTGAGGTCCAGATTTCGGCTCTATCGATTTTCTTCCAAAATAGAACTGGCTTCACTGCCTGAAGTTCAAACTTTTGTTAAGGGAGTGCTGCATAGTCAGCCCCCGTTTGTGCCTCCAGTGGCACCGTGGGATCTCAACGTAGTGTTGGATTTCCTGAAGTCGCATTGAGTTGAGCCACTTAAATCCGTGGAGCTACAATACCTCACGTGGAAAGTGGTCATGCTGTGGGCCTTGGCGTCGGCCAGGCGTGTATCAGAATTGGCGGCTTTGTCAAAAGCCCTTATCTGTATTTTATATGGATAAGGCGGAATTGAGGACTCGTTCCCAATTCCTTCCTAAGGTGGTAGCAGTTTTCCATGTGAACCAACCTATTGTGGTGCCTGCGGCTACTTGGGACTTGGAGGATTCCAAGTTTCTGGACGTAGTCAGGGCCCTGAAAAGTATATGTTTCCAGGACGGCTGGAGTCAGGAAAACTGACTCGCTATTTATCCTGTATGCACCCAACAAGCTGGGTGCTCCTGCTTCTAAGCAGACTATTGCTCGCTGGATCTGTAGCACGATTCAACTTGCACATTCTGCGGCTGGACTGCCGCACCCTAAATCTGTGAAAGCCCATTCCACGAGGAAAGGGGCTCTTCTTGGGCGGCTGCCCGAGGGGTCTCGGCTTTGCAAAATTTGCCGAGCTGTTACTTGGTCGGGTTCAAACACTCTTGCAAGAGTCTACAAGTTTGATACCCTGGCTGAGGAGGACCTAGAGTTTGCTCATTCGGTGCTGCAGAGTCATCCGCACTCTCCCGCCCGTTTGGGAGCTTTGGTATAATCCCCATGGTCCTTACGGAGTCTCCAGCATCCACTTAGGACGTTAGAGAAAATAAGATTTTACTCACCGGTAAATCTATTTCTCGTAGTCCGTAGTGGATGCTGGGCGCCCATCCCAAGTGCGGATTGTCTGCAATACTTGTATATAGTTATTGCCTAACTAAAGGGTTATTGTTGAGCCATCTGTTGAGAGGCTCAGTTGTTATCATATACTGTTAACTGAGTATAGTATCACGAGTTATACGGTGTGATTGGTGTGGCTGGTATGAGTCTTACTCGGGATTCAAAATCCTTCCTTATTGTGTCAGCTCTTCCGGGCACAGTATCCTAACTGAGGTCTGGAGAAGGGTCTTAGTGGGAGGAGCCAGTGCACACCAGGTAGTCCT
The DNA here is from genome assembly GCF_028390025.1 of Pseudophryne corroboree. Lineage (NCBI taxonomy): Eukaryota > Metazoa > Chordata > Amphibia > Anura > Myobatrachidae > Pseudophryne > Pseudophryne corroboree. The sequence goes on from NC_086448.1 coordinate 161,723,705, forward strand.
AAAGCTTTCTTTAGTTGTGCCCAGTCTCCTGCGGAGCCGCTAATCCCCATGGTCCTTACGGAGTCCCCAGCATCCACTACGGACTACGAGAAATAGATTTACCGGTGAGTAAAATCTTATTTTTTAAAGGAGAGCATAATAAATATAGTAGGTGAATGTCTTTAATCATAGTACATAAGAAGAGAATTCACATATCAAAGGGAACTGATACAGCATTGAGTATAACATACATTTATACAGTATTATGAGATCTGTCTCCTAGTGCATATGTTATCTTGCATGTAGGGTTTATGGGGGTCATTCCGAGTTGATCGTAGCTGTGCTAAATTTAGCACAGCTACGATCAGGAACACAGACATGCGGGGGGACACCCAGCACAGGGCAGAAGTACAAAAGCATCGCACAGTGGCGATGCTTTTGTACTTCAGTAGTAGCTCCCGGCCAGCGCAGCTTTTGCCCGCTGTCCGGGAGCTACTCGTCGCTGCCCGGCTCGCAGCGGCTGCGTGTGATGTCATGCAGCTGCTGCGGCCCGCCCCCCCCCTCCCCCCGCACGGTCCGGCCACGCTTGCGTTAGCCAGACAGCGCCCACAAAACGGTGGCCAAGTGCCGCCGTGCCACCCCATCCCGCCCAGCGACCGCCTCTGCCTGTCAATCAGGCAGTGGCGATCGCTAGGCAACGATAGCCGTCGGCTGTCAGCCATGCGCTGGCACACTGCAGCACCGGCGCATGCGCAGTTCTGACTTGATCGCTGCGATGTGATAAACTGTAGCGAGCGATCAGGTCAGAATGACCCCCTTTATCTGCTAAGTTTTCAGACTGTCTAATTAGTCTGAGCCACCCATTATCAACAGGGATCCATCCTTAGGAATGGACTGCTCCCTATGCAATCTGCTTTCAGTTTTGTTATCTCTACATCAGGCTCAGATTAACCATAACAATTATTACTGAATTCTGTGCTAGCATCCATCCTTATCTGGGCTGCTGTAGCATGTTTGAAACATAGCGAAATATGGGAATTCACATTATCAAAAACATATTCTAGAATAAAAGTGCTAAATTATAATGCATTTTACTTACTTCTTTCCCCATTCTGTGTAGATACCTTTAAATTCCTATTATATACAGTAGCTACTTATACCACTTTCAGACAGGAAACCCGGCAATTACCCGGCATTTCAGTGCCGGGTCGTGTTGCCGGGCAATGTCTGACCCCCCTTTCACACAGACAAGCAAATTTCGACCCGGTAATTTGCAGAACAACACAGTATTTTGTCTGTGTGAAAGGGTCAACCCGGGTCAATATTCCGAGGTCTCCAACCCTGGTAAATTCCAAGGTCGAAGTCCCAGGAATTTCAACCCGGGCTGACCCTTTCACACAGAAAAAGGACCCATGTTTTTCATAATATTACCGGGTAGAACTGCTTCACCTGGTAATTTCAGTTTCTGTGTGAAAGGGGTATCATACACCTCCTTTTGGGAAGTAATGATCAGGCTATGGATTCACCAGAGCACACTTATGAAACAGTCTTCAATCTAAGCTCCACTGGGGCAAGTACTTCTCTAATACTACTTTCACGGATACGACCCGGGAATTTACCTGCTCAGACCTGGGTTTTTTACCTCTGAAAAATCCCAAGTTTTTTCTTGAGACCCTACTTCTACACTATACCTGAGACCTGGGAAATTCCCAGGTCTACCACTTTCAGACATAAGCCTGGTCTGCCCTGGCATTCTACAAGCCAGGGCAGACCAGGCTACTCTCATGTCACATGTCATATACACACACATGCCAAACTCAGACACACACACACACACACACACACACACACACACACACACACACACACACACCAGCTACCACACTTCACCACAACAGGCTGCCACTCTGTTGCTTGGCTGCGCCGGCTGCTTCTGCTACTCACTGAAGCACGGACTGCACGCCCCCTCCATGCAACCCGCCCCCTCCAGGCAACCCCACTCCTTCCAGGCAGTCCAAATGCCAATCAGAGGTATCTAAGTGCGATCCAGGAGCAAATTCCAAGGTCGCACAATTCAGACCCAAGCCGGGTTGTCCACCCGGGACGTAAGTCCCAGGAAAAACCCTGGTCAATTGCAGGTTCGGCGACCTGGGAACATGTTCCTGGGTTGGTGCCTTTCAGACATACCAAAATCCCAGGTTGATGCGCATTCATGTGCAAAAACAGGGGTAAAAGTGACTAATTATTATCTGCAAAGTGCAGCACAATATGTAAGATATATAAATAACACTTAAACTGTCATGCATATTTGTTGTACATAGCATACAAGTTATAATGGATTTTGAAAGCTCTTCTGCCTAAGGGGTATATTTAGTAAAAGTCGATTTTGTTCGATGTTTGGTTGATGTTTTGACCCTTTTTGATCATTTTGTGTTTAACCACTTGCCTGGCATAGTCGCATCAGATGCGACCACACCAGCAAGTGTTTTATCTGACCTGGTCGCACAGGATGTGACCAGTCAGATAAAGAGTGTTAGCAGCGGCAGGGAAGAGAAGGTCCCTCTGCCTCCCTGCACCCTCCCCTCAGTGTTGCTGTGCTGCCGATCACTGCTGATCGGTTACCACTGCAGGACCCCCACCCAGCGGCTGAAGACAATGGCAGCCACTGGGAAAGTGTAAGCTCTTTCCCCCCCCCGAACAGCTGTCTTGGGAGTAAAAAGGTAACGTTGCGGTGGTTTTGATGTTACCGATGTTCCGACCGATGTTCCCATTTTTTATAGAAATTATTTTTTTTTTCTATTTTGTAACTACATCATTTTGGATAAGGTTAAATTCATGTTCTTCACATAATTCACTCAGAAAACACCGCTGACAATTTGAGCGTTTTTTTTGGCGGGGGGGGGGGGGGGAATCATCAGTTTAAGTGGTTAAGGTCTAAATTACACATTTACTAACAGACACATTTTGACATTGGGGGTCATTCAGAGTTGTTCGCTCGTTGCTGATTTTCGCAACGGAGCGATTAAGGCAAAAATGCGCATGGTTCGCAGTGCGCATGCGGTAAGTATTTTAACACAAAACTTAGTAGATTTACTCACGCCCGAAGATTTTTCATCGTTGAAGTGATCGGAGTGTGATTGACAGGAAGTGGGTGTTTCTGGGCGGAAACTGGTCGTTTTCTGGGAGTGTGCGGAAAAACGCAGGCGTGCCAGGGAAAAACGTGGGAGTGTCTGGAGAAACGGGGGAGTAGCTGGCCGAACGCTGGGTGTGTTTGTGACGTCAAACCAGGAACGAAACTGACTGAACTGATCGCTATTTGTGTGTAAGTCTCAAGCTACTCAGAAACTGCTAAGAAATTTATTTTCGCAATTCTGCTAAGCGAAGATACACTCCCAGAGGGCGGCGGCTTAGCGTGTGCAATGCTGCTAAAAGCAGCTAGCGAGCGAACAACTCGGAATTTAACCCTGAAATACAAATTGACCAAAAATCTACCAAAATCAATTTTTAGTAAATATGCCCCTAAATACCACATTTACTAACATATTATTTCAAAATCATCTGATAGTAAATGTGTAATTTAGACCTTAAAACACAAAATTGATCAAAAAAAAAAATAGGATTTTAACTACCTACCGGTAAATCCTCTTCTCGTAATCCGTTAAGAATGCTGGGGTCCATATTAGTACCATGGGGTATAGACGGGTCCACCAGGAGCCATTATTATTATTATTATCCTTTATTTATATGGCGCCACAAGGGTTCCGCAGCGCCCAATTACAGAGTACATAAACAAATAATCAAACAAGAAAACAGCAACTTACAGTTGACGACAATATAGGACAAGTACAGGGTAAATAAACATAGCTACATCAGCAGATGATACTGGAATAAGTATCAGGTGGCAGAAGACTGCTGGATTTGGTGCAGTTGAAGACTATTAAAGTAAGAAAAGGGTAAGCACATGAGGGAAGAGGGCCCTGCTCGTGAGAGCTTACATTCTAACGGGGAGGGGTAGACAGACAGGGGTGAGACAGATGGGGTACATAGAGAGCGTGGAACAGAGGTTTAGGATGAGATTTGGCTGGGTTTGGTGTAGAAGTGGGTCTTGAGAGCCCGTTTGAAGTTTTGTAGAGAGGTGGAGAGTCTGAGGGGGAGAGGTAGGGAATTCCAGAGAAGTGGTGCAGCGCGTGAAAAATCTTGGAGGTAGGAGTGGGAGGAAGTAATCCGTAGGCAGGAGAGTCGGCGAGCATTAGCAGAGCGAAGAGGACGGGTGGAAGTGTAAAGCGAGATAAGATCAGAGATGTAGATGGGAGAGGAGTGGGTGAGGGCTTTGTAAGCAAGTGTGAGAAGCTTGAAATGGATTCTGAAAGGGAAGGGGAGCCAGTGAAGGTCTAGTAAGAGAGGAGAGGTGGACGTAGTGCGTTTGGTGAGGAAAATGAGCCGGGCAGCAGCATTGAGGATAGATTGGAGTGGAGAGAGGTATTTGTCAGGAATGCCAGTCAGGAGGAGATTACAGTAGTCCAGTCTGGAGATGACCAGTGAGTGGATAAGAGTCTTAGTAGCATCCAGGGTCAGAAAGGGTCTGATCCTGGAAATATTTTTTAGATGAAAACGGCAGGTTTGTGAGAGGTGCTGAATGTGAGGTTTGAAGGAGAGGGAGAAGTCAAGGATTACTCCAAGACAGCGCACTTGGGGGGTAGAGGAGATAGTAGTGCCATCAATAGATAATGAGATTGTAGGAGGTGAGGTTATGCGGGAGGGAGGGAAGATGATCAGCTCGGTCTTAGACATGTTAAGTTTAAGAAAGCGCTGGGACATCCAGGAAGAGATAGCAGAGAGACAGTTGGAGATACGAGTGAGGAGAGTAGGGGAGAGGTCTGGAGAGGAAAGATAGATTTGAGTGTCATCAGCATAAAGATGATATTGGAAACCAAAAGAACTAATGAGCTTACCTAGTGAGGACGTATAGAGAGAGAAGAGAAGAGGACCAAGGACAGAACCTTGGGGTACCCCTACAGTTAGTGGAAGTGAGGGGGAGGTGGAGTCATGAGAGGAGACAGAGAATGAACGGTTAGAAAGGTAGGACGACAACCAAGAGAGGGCAGTGTCACGCAGACCAATGGAGTGAAGGATTTGCAGTAGGAGAGGATGGTCCACAGTGTCAAAAGCAGCAGAGAGATCAAGTAGAATAAGTAGAGAGTAGTGTCCCTTAGATTTAGCAGCATGGAGGTCATTGCATACTTTGTAAGGGCAGTTTCAGTGTAGTGGAGAGGACGGAAGCCAGATTGGAATGGGTCAAGCAGTGAGTGTGAGGAAAGAAAGGAAGTAAGGCGGTTGTAGACAATACGCTCAAGGAGTTTGGAGGCAAAAGGGAGGAGAGAGATGGGTCGGTAGTTGGAGAGAGTGTTTGGATCAAGGGTAGGTTTTTTAAGAATAGGAGAGATGAGTGCATGCTTGAAGGCAGAGGGGACAGTGCCTGATGATAGGGAGAGATTGAGAAGGTGGGAAAGATGGGAACAAGCAGAAGAAGAGAGGTAGCGGAGGAGGCGGGAGGGGATAGGGTCAAGTGGGGAGGTGGTGAGGGGACAGGAACGAATGAGGGCCATGACTTCCTCTCCAGATACATGGGAGAAAGATGACAGAGTTGGTGCGAGGGATGGGGAGGGTTGGTAAGGGATGGGAGAAGGCTGGTTACTGATGGTCTGGTGTGATGTGATGTCCTGACTTATGGAGTCAATTTTGGATGTGAAGTAAGTGGCAAAGTCAAGAGCAGAGAGTGAGGAAGGGAGACGAGGTGGAGGTGGGCAGAGGAGTGAGTTGAGAGTGGCAAAGAGGCGCCGGGGGTTGGAAGACTGGGAGGAGATGAGGTTCTTGAAGTATGACTGTTTAGCAAGAGAAAGGGCAGCACTGAAGGATGAAAGCATAAGTTTGAAATGGAGGAAGTCTGCCTTAGAGCGTGATTTGCTCCAGTGTCGCTCAGCAGTACGTGAGCATTTTTGCAGATATCTGGTGCATTTGGTGTGCCAGGGTTGAGGTGTTAATTTGCGAGGGTGAATAGTGGTTGGTGGAGCAACAGAGTCAAGAGCAGAAGTAAGGGAAGCATTGTATGTGGAAGTGGCTTGTTCAGGGCATGAAAGAGAGAGAATAGGAGAGAGAAGTGAGTCAAACAGGGAGGAAAGGAATGTGGTGTCAATAGCTTCAATGTTACGCTTAGTGATGGTAGCCTTAGGAGGTAGAGATGGGGAAGTCGAGAGAGATAGGTTAAAGGAGAGCAGGTGGTGGTCAGAGAGGGGAAATGGGGAGTTGGAAAAATCAGAAATATCACAGCGGTGAGTGAAGACCAGATCCAGTGAGCTCCCATTCACATGGAAGGGTGAGGAGGTCCACTGGGAGAGACCAAGTGAAGAGGTGAGGTTAAGGAGTTTAGAGGCAGGGGATTGTGTGGGGATGTCACTAGGGATGTTGAAATCGCCTAGAATAATGGTGGGAATGTCAGAAGAGAGGAAGTGAGGAAGCCAGGAAGCAAAGTTGTCGATTAATTTGGAAGCAGTGCCAGGGGGGCGGTAAATGACAGCTACTCTAAGATGGACTGGTTGGAAGAGGCGTATGGCGTGGACCTCAAATGTAGAGAATATAAGGGATGGTTCTGGTGGTATGAGTTGGTAGGAGTAACTAGAAGGTAAAAGGACCCCAACACCACCCCCATGGCGACCCCCAGGTCGGGGTGTGTGTGTGAATGTGAGGCCCCCAGCAGAGAGAGCAGCAGCAGAAGTAGTGTCAGAGGGTGTAATCCAAGTTTCAGTAATGGCTAGTAGGTGTAGGGAGTTGGAAATGAAAAGGTCATGAGTGGGGACCAGTTTGTTACAAACAGATCTGGCATTCCAGAGTGCACAGGATAGGGGGTATGAGTTTGTGGGAGAGATGTGAATGAGATTTTCAGGGTTGCTGTAGCGATGAGGTGGGATTAACTTTGAGGGCAGGGATGATGAGAGAGTAGTGATGGTACGGGTGCCTGAGCTAGGAGGGGAAACTGCAGGAGGTGGGCAGGGAGGGAGGTCAGTGTGATGTGGATGGGGGTGTGGGCAGGTGACAGGGAAGGGAGAGAGGGAGCAGGGCTGAGTTGTGGGGTAGCAGGACCATGGGGCAGAGGTGAATGAAAGTGGGGTAACAGGAAAGGTGGGGGTAGGAAACAGAGGGATGGAGGGGAGACAGAGGAGGGGAGAGAGGAGGAGGTGTAGGAGACTAGGGGGGAAGGATAAAGATACATTATTAGGTAGACACTGAGTGATGTGGGGAGTATAGGAAAGCCTTGACATAGTGTTAAGTAGGTAAATAGGTTGAGGGAAAGTGGAAGTAGGAGAGGAGACTGCAAGTGAATCCAAGCAGAAGATTTGCTGAAATGCAGGTGAGAAAAGCAGTGTAGGCTCAAGGGGTGTAGATTTAGTATGAAAAGAGTCAAAAGCGTAGATAAAGTGGTTGCAGAAATGTATTTGGAGTGTAAGAAATGAAAGGATTGTGAGAGGTTTAAGAGGGAATGGTAATTATGTTAGATTTTTTTAAGTGTTTGCAGGTTAAATTGCATTGGTGCAGCTGTGCTTAAAAAACAAAATTACAATGCAGATACAAGCATTTGTAGGTGAAATGGACGGTTTTTGAAATGTCCAAGTAAGGTATTTCCGTGCTATTTAATCAGATGCAACAATCAGGAGGTAAGTGATCTGAGGAGTAAGTGACTCACATTAGTTCTTCAGTTTTTTTTTGTTTTGTTTGATTGTTGTGCTTCTGTGTTCCTTCTTTTTCACTTCGATTGAACGCTGATTGAACGCTGCTGTTATGTGTCAATTTTATCACGCTTTGATAAAATGCACGCTTCGATACTAAATGCACAGCCAAACGGCTTTGCACAGCCTACACCAGTGGACTTAAGTAGAAGACTATTACAAGTGAAACCAATAATTGAAATCTGTAACCACACCCCATCCCCTCAAATGCAAGGCAATAAATTACCTTAAAAACAACAACCAGGCATTCCACAAAGATTAAACTGGGTCCATCTCATTCAAAACTTAAAAAAGTACTTCAAAATCACATACTATGCAATAATTTAACAATTGTAATTACCCAGCAGAATTAGCTTTGCATGTATAGATCTAATGCAGCAGAATATGATGGTAGCTGTAGTCAATTGTAATTACCCAGCCATGGGCACTTTAAGACTTTTAGGCACTACACACTGGGCGATATCACTCAAAGACATGAACAATCTCGTTCATTAATGATCGAGATACCATTCATATCTTTGAGTGTGGAGGCACCAGCGATGAGTGATGCGCTACCCCACGCTCGTTCATCGTTGGTGCCCCGTCGCTTGTGCATGCAAGCCAATATGGACGATCTCGTCCATATTTGCCTGCACTTCTATGGAGCCGTGTGACGGGGGAGTGAAGTAACTTCACTCCCCCCATCACTGCCCCCCCGCAGCCGGGTCGCCCGTCGGCCATATCCGCCGTCGGGCAGCTCGGCGGTGGATCTTTAAATGTGTAGGGCCCTTTTGATAGTGTGGGCTGGCTCCTCCCTCTATGCCTCTCCTACCAGAATCAGTCTAGAAACTGTGCCCGAGGAGACGGACAATTTTGAGTGAAGGATTTTACACAGATACTCAACCCAGAACAAAGCAGTATTGAACGAAGTAACCATTGCAGGATCACGAAGTGCTGGGCGGGCGCCCAGCATCCTCTACGGACTACGAGAAAAGGATTTACCGGTAGGTAATTAAAATCCTATTTTCTCTTACGTCCTAGAGGATGCTGGGGTCCATATTAGTACCATAGGGATGTACCAAAGCTCCCAGAACGGGAGGGAGAGCGCGGAGGCTCCTGTACAACTGATTGGCCTCTGAGGACCTAAAGTTTGGTCAAAGTATCAAACTTGTAGAACTTAGCAAACGTGTCCGACCAAGACCAAGTAGCCGCTCGGCAAAGTTGTAAAGCCGAGACACCCCGGGCAGCTGCCCAGTAAAAATCCACCTTATGAGTTTCTTGGGATCATACAGGACAAACAGAGAGTCCGATTTCCTGTGACAAGCAGTCCTCTTCACATAGATCTTCAGAGCCCTTACAACATCCAAGGACTTTGACGGAATTGAGGAGTCAGTAGCAATTGGCACCCCAATAGGTTGGTTGATATGAAATGCCGACACAACCTTCAGAAGGAACTGCGGACTTGTCCGAAGCTCAGCTCTATCTTCATGGAAGATCAAGTAGGGGCTTTTATAAGACAAAGCCCCCAACTCCGACACACATCTCACAAAGTAGAAATGATTCCGCACCAGTTCTAAGAGTTCAAAATTGAGTAATAAATAGTAATGGAGTACCAGAATACCTGTATGATATATACGAATAATTCGTGTTAGGATAAATGGTTCTGGTGGTGCACCCAGAGTCAGAGACAAACTAGCAAGGAAAATGGATTACAGAAGACTCTTGTGTGGGTGCACTCTTGTTTTAAATTTGTTAGTATGAAAAAATTAATACATAACTTTTATTAGTTCATTAATTTAAGAAAAAATCCACACTTAGGTTGTACACCACAAATGGTTGAATATAATAATACACATATATACAGTTCAGCCCACCAGTATCTCTGAGAAATACCATATATGATTATTGTGGCTGAGCAATCTCGAAAAGTTGGAGTGAGTATCATCCACCACCAACCATTAGATTTGGAAACGAGTGTTATTGCAAGGAAATGATCAGCAAAAAGATGATCAGCAAAAAAATATATAGAAATGTTCTGGTTAGTCTATGTTATTAGACTTCAGGAGGGATGTAGACACTCTGGCTCTACACCCTGATCCTATCCCACCAGCACAAGCTCTGCTTGTATTAATTAGACCTCCAGGGTCAATGGACCAAAAGATTTATCAGGAATATAGATCCTTCTGAGTATTGACCATGTCAAATCTTGTGACATGTCAGGGAAAACGGTACTTGGGAAAAGTAACGCAGATTGGTGGAGTAGACGAAAGAAATGATTGGAGGAAAATGTGGTGATCCTGCTGTTGGCTTAGAGTCGAGAAGGTCATGAATTACAACACCGGGTATTCTCTGGGGGTCACCCTCACAGATACTGACCCAGCCCACCACCGTTTTGCTTCCAAGATCGGACGAGATCGGGCTCTGTCGGTGGGGTATGGTAGTAATTAATTTGGCCTAGTATGGCCGACTCACCAATGAGAGTGCACCTAAACAAGACTGAGGAGAGAAATATAGGGAAAAGGGGCGGATCTGCTGTCTATGTTAGGCACAGGATATACCTGTGGATCATGGATGAGAGTCCGCAGAAATGTAGAGAAAATGAAAAGATGAGGGATTGAAGGAAAAGTCCGGAGGAATGAAGAAAAAAGAGAGAAGGCGGGAGAGAAAATGTATGGGGAGGGGAAGGGGAAGAAGGAAGGCAGAATGAAGATTGTGACAAATGTCAGCTTGGTGTCACACCAAAATGTTGTCAAAAAAACAAAAAACAAATATTAATTAATTATACACCCATTTATCCGGCAATGGATATATTAGATAGTGCCTCTATCTCATTAGAGATGATAAGAATTGGTGCATAGATCCTGATAGATGCTAGTTGTCACACTTATTCACACCTATATTGCAAAGCCACAATGTGTAAGTGCTAGGTAAACCTTGCAGCAAGACGGATGAGCATAGTGATATTCCTGCCTGGATCTTTAAATGGGCCAAAATATGACACTTAATACAAGGCTACTGTAACATCAGACAAGGTGCACAGGCATTGGGGTAATCCACATTTTCAGATATATTGGGAGTACCCTTATAGACAGTATAACAGGTAATGGGGGTAGGCGGGCCCCCTGCAACAATGGTTGACTGGATATAAATACACTTGCCTGGGTATTAATACACTTGCCACTGTTCTATTGAGGAGGTAACAGACAGAAGAATATTAAGTATTTTTACTATAGTAATATATTATGTCAATTTACTACGTTGGCAAATGAAGATAAACAGAAAGAGGGGGGGATGGGGGGGGGGGGAAGAAATGGGGGGTGTTGGTACCGGTCCCTGCCCAGGTCCCTGGGTCGGTCACTGAGTATCAAGATGCAAAGTTTTTTCCTCTGGTCCTTAATGGATGTTAGCGTGATTCATGCTGAAATGCTGGAATAGGTCATGCTGAAGTGCTGGAATGCTGATATGCTGGAAAACGCGTTTCACCCGTCCTGCGGGCTTGTTCACTTCCAATACTGCTGGTCTAATGTGATAGTTGGGGTTTAAATACCCCTATGAGCGGTTATCAGCCAATGGCTGTTATGTAATTAATTGACTGAGGGCTTTCTCCGGTCTCCGCTGTGATCAGCGGAAGTGACGTGTTATATCTGGTTGCTAGGCAACCTATGCATCGAACCTTGATACGGGTATCTTAAAAGGCGAGGAAGAGGGTTTCAAGTAGCTCTTCAAGGGTGTATTCGTCAGTCCAGTATACTCGTTGGTACAGTGGAAAATATACTCCGGCCGCAGAGATAGTTGCTAGTATGTTTTCGGCATTCAGCCCTGCTGCGCCACGTCACGTCCGGTAAGGATTTCCGGCGTCTGGTTGCTGGGATACAAAGTATCCTCAGCTGTGTTTAGGTGACATAGTCTTCAATCACAAATCGGGTCGGGCATCTAGATTAAAACGTCCCGTCGCTCGGCAACCGAGTTTTAAGGGACGTTGGATCTGACAGGCAAATGAGACTGTTTTTAAAACTCTCAGTGCAAGTCTGTGCCGTATGTTACTGGCTGCTGTCGAGTTGGTTGCTGGGACAAACTAGGTGTAGGCCTGTTATTATGGTCAGGGTTCACTGCATTAATTAGGTATGGATGAGTAAAGCTGGGTAATGTGCATATAGGGGATGATGGCATTTATTGCTATTATTGGGGGGAGAAAAAAGGGGGGAAAATCATTTGGATGAATGAATCAAATGAAATGAATTAAAATAACAATGTGTTGTGTGTGTTTCATTGTGCGAGGTGTGCCCTATATAGTATAGATTGCACAGTATACCCATATAGTGCACTGTATGTGTGCCATACTGGTGTAACATGAATTTGTGGTCTGTTCTATATGGCATAGGAAGGATAGTGGGATAGAACTGATCGAGGGCTATGTGTGGAAAGGGGCACCACCCACTATACATTTAGATGGTGGTGGGGAATCTTTTATTGTGTCCGGGTGGGAGTGAGTGTGGGAGTATAAGGGTATGGTGGTATGAGTGATATGAGGTATCAGTGTGGGTCAAAAATGGAACTGGATGGACAAATGTTAACCGGTGATACAATCACCGTGAAGGTGAAAAATCGTGTGAGGGGTGTGATGTTGACCCTTGATAGGGAAATGGTAGGATAAGGTGTGTTGTTATACACGCTGATATAGATGAATGTGGGGTTACAAATCTCCCCACTGATTGGGGGTGTGCGCATGGTGAAGGACCCTAAAAGGGGGGGGGGGTTTCTATGATTGGGGAAAGGGGGGGCAAAATAAGATAGGTAAAAACGCTGGTGAATGAAGTGTGTAGGCCGTGGTCTATGTGTGGTAAAAAGTTGATAGTGAGGTAGGTGAAAAGAAAGTGTGATAAATGGTGCGGATAGGGCTGGTGAGGGGGAAGGAGAGGGAGGGGAGGGACAGGGGAATAGGTTTTAAAAAAGGGGGGGGGGGAAATATTGCTGGTGGGTCGTCAGTACCTGATTAAGGGGTATGGTCAGGTATATGCATGTGCTGCCTGCTAATTAAAAAGGAGGAGAAAAATTTGGAGTATCCCAGGCGAGATGGTAAATGCAGAAATTGGGCCAACACCTTTGCCGTTTGTTGGAAAGGTAGATTTTTAAAGAAAAGCGCCATAATTAATGCTTTCATTCAGGCCCATTGGTCTGTAAGTGTTTAGTTTGAATATCCACTCTGTTTCTTTCTTTAGTAGTTCCTTGGTCAGGTCCCCTCCTCTGATGCCTAACTGGACTTTTTCCAGGCCAAAGACTCTAAGGTCTTTTTGATAGTCTGTATGGCAGGAATGAAAATGTCTGGCGACCGATGTCAGTTTTCTCATTCGTGTGAGATCGCTGGCTGCATTCCGACAGGTTCCCACATGTTCCAGGATCCGCTCCTTAAATTTCCGGGTCGTCATTCCAACATACCTCAAATTACAACTACATTCAATGCAGTAGATCAGGCCTTGTGTGCTACAGTTAAAAAATTGTTTGATAGATATCGCTTGACCGTAGCGATCTGTTATTGTGTTTATTTTGGCTATCTGGGGACAGGCTTTGCAATGTCCACATGGGAAAGTGCCCTTCAAGGTATGAGACCCGATTGTACTGGATTGGAAATGACTCCGTACAAGGAGGTCTTTGATGTTCTTTGACCTCCTCCAACTCATTTGAATATTGGTGTCTATCCATGGTGCTAGGGTCTCGTCAAGTTGAAGTATGGGAAGATGTTTTTCAATTGCTTTTTTGATCTCTCTCCATTCTGGGCAAAATGTTCCAATGAACCTGACCTTATCATCTGGTTTATTAGGGGTCTTAGTTGAAAAGATAAGAGTGTTCCTTGATATCTTAGTTGTCTCTTTATAGGCTCTTTTCAGAGATCTTTTGCTGTACCCTCTCTCATGCAAGCGGTGAGATAGTTCCTGGCTCTTATGTTTGAATACTTCATCTTCGGAGCAGTTTCTTCGGAGTCTGAGGAACTCTCCTTTCGGTATATTTTCCACCGTTGGCGGGAAGTGTGCACTGGTTTGGAATAACAAGCTGTTGGTAGATGTCTCTTTTCGAAAGAGTTCTGTGGACAGGCTGCCTGTGGTGGATTTATAGATATTAATGTCCAGAAAGGCTACTTTCTCCTGATTGATGGTGTATGTAAGCCTTATATTAAGGTCGTTGTTATTGAGAAGCCTGATAAAATCCATTAAGAGATTCTGCTCCCCGTCCCAGATGATAAAAATGTCGTCTATATATCTAAGCCATAGCATGACATGTTCCGTATATAGGTCATTAGTATCTGTAAAGACGTACTTCTGCTCCCACCAGCCCAAAAACAAGTTCGCATAGGTGGGTGCACACGCTGCCCCCATAGCTGTGCCCCTGACTTGGAGGTAAAATTGCTCCTGGAATGTAAAATAATTCTTCTCCAAGACGAAGGCAAGTAAGCTGTGCAGGAAGTCCCCAAATTCTCCTCGTTCATTGTTTTCCAAAAAGAACTTGGTCGCATTCAGACCAGCCTTATGTTCAATACTGGTGTAAAGGGCTTCAACGTCCAGGGTCACTAATAGAAAGCTGTCCTCGAATGTGATATCATGGTTCTTCCGGAGTAAATCTGAGGTATCTCGTAGGTATGAGGGTAATTGTAGAACGTATTCTCGGAGATGTAAATCCAAGAAACGGCTCGGTTGTTCCAGGAGGCCTCCATTGCCCGACATGATTGGTCTTCCCGGGGGTTTCTTTAGGTCCTTATGTGTTTTGGGAAGAAGATAGAAAGTTGGTGTTCTCGGGTTTTTCACTGCGAGGTAGGCGTGTTCCTGTTTAGTAATAGTACCTAACGAAAGTGCCTCTCCAATGAGATTGGTGTACTCATTCAGAAATCGAGTGGTTGGATTGCTGAGTAACCTTTTGTAGCAAGTTGTTTGTTTCAATTGTCTCAAAGCTTCTGTCACATACATGTCTGTCGGCCAGAGTACTATATTGCCCCCTTTGTCTGATGGCTTAATTATCACATCCGTCCATTTGCTTATTTCTCTCAGAGCCTCCCTCTCATCATATGGCAAATTCTGGGGGAAGTAGTAATATTTCAGATCCCTCCGATGCTTTATCAGGTCAAATTCTTTAGAAACCATGTCTAGGAAAACCCTGATTTCAGGGCTATTATTGTCTGGTGGAAAAAAAGTCGATTTTGCCCTACATTTTGGGCGATCTCTGGGGCCAGCTGCCAAATTTTGTTCGGATTGCAAATCTTCTAAGATTGCCACCATTTCCATGTCCTCTATATTCAAATTGGGATCTCCCTCTGCCTCTTTCTGTCTGGAATTTCGATCACTAAAAAATTTCTTTAGAAGCAGTTTTCTCCCAAAGAGTCGTAAGTCCTTTTCCCACATAAACCGATCAAATGGTTTAGTGGGAGAGAAAGATAGCCCCTTACTCAGCACTTTCTTTTGTTCCGGGGAGATTGTTCTGTTAGATAGATTTATGATTTGTAAGTGATCAGTGGAGGGTGGATTCAACGTGCCTTCCTCTGTCGTTCCGGATATTTCGAGGTTCTGGGTATGTCCCAATTGCTTTCTCTTCCCCTGTCTCTTCTGCCTCCCCCTCCTTGTCGGTCTGTGTTTCGGTTTCTTCCTCTTGATCTCTGGCCTCGGCCTAAAAAATAGGGTGAGACTTCTTGATCATCTGTGTCATAGGTGGAATGCGTATCTCTTATTGGTTCGTTTACTGAGTCATCACTGGTGGATGACTCAAATTCTGAAAAGGTGGGATCCTCTGGTTGTCGTCTATCTCTGTTCCTAGTGGGTCTCACATTCCATCTGAAAATATTTCCCTGAGTGAAATCTTGTTTGTCCCTCTGGAGTTTATTTCTTTTTCGATCTCTAATTCCACTTTCATATAGTTCCAGGTCTTTTTTCAATTTTTCAAAAGCGGTCTGGAACGGGAGGTCTTTTTCACATTTTTCAAGATTTTTACCCAGTTCTTCTATCTCCTTCTCAACCTGATCAAGAATCAATGTGTCATGTTTGACCAATATGTGAAGGAGGTCACTGGAGCATTTTAGCAGAGCCGCCTCCCATTCAGTTTTGAGGTTGGTGGTTGCTAAGGGGAAAGACGGGAAAATTTTCGGTCTCAGACCTCTGGGTACTATTTTATATTTAATATAGTTCTGCAATGTGGTGGTATCCCAGGTTAGACGAATCCTCCTTTGTAGTGTTTTGTGAAGTCTGGACAGAGGGTTTTTCCAGTCTAATAGAGTCCGGTCAGGATCATCTGTATCGGAAAAGAGGTCCTCGAAACTTTCAGGATTCCCATGTCTTGATAATTCTGATTTGAGTGAGAAGGAGGTCATATCTAGGAGCGTGGTGTCCGGTGGATATTGGGGTGTATGTGTAGTGACCCAGAGAAAAAGGTTCTCTAATTGGTAATGCTGAATTCAAGGTTAATAACTTAACTGTGCTAGAATCGGAAGCTGACCGTATGGTCAGAAACAAAACGTATCTCACAAAGTAGAAATGATTCCGCACCAGTTCTAAGAGTTCAAAATTGAGTAATAAATAGTAATGGAGTACCAGAATACCTGTATGATATATACGAATAATTCGTGTTAGGATAAATGGTTCTGGTGGTGCACCCAGAGTCAGAGACAAACTAGCAAGGAAAATGGATTACAGAAGACTCTTGTGTGGGTGCACTCTTGTTTTAAATTTGTTAGTATGAAAAAATTAATACATAACTTTTATTAGTTCATTAATTTAAGAAAAAATCCACACTTAGGTTGTACACCACAAATGGTTGAATATAATAATACACATATATACAGTTCAGCCCACCAGTATCTCTGAGAAATACCATATATGATTATTGTGGCTGAGCAATCTCGAAAAGTTGGAGTGAGTATCATCCACCACCAACCATTAGATTTGGAAACGAGTGTTATTGCAAGGAAATGATCAGCAAAAAGATGATCAGCAAAAAAATATATAGAAATGTTCTGGTTAGTCTATGTTATTAGACTTCAGGAGGGATGTAGACACTCTGGCTCTACACCCTGATCCTATCCCACCAGCACAAGCTCTGCTTGTATTAATTAGACCTCCAGGGTCAATGGACCAAAAGATTTATCAGGAATATAGATCCTTCTGAGTATTGACCATGTCAAATCTTGTGACATGTCAGGGAAAACGGTACTTGGGAAAAGTAACGCAGATTGGTGGAGTAGACGAAAGAAATGATTGGAGGAAAATGTGGTGATCCTGCTGTTGGCTTAGAGTCGAGAAGGTCATGAATTACAACACCGGGTATTCTCTGGGGGTCACCCTCACAGATACTGACCCAGCCCACCACCGTTTTGCTTCCAAGATCGGACGAGATCGGGCTCTGTCGGTGGGGTATGGTAGTAATTAATTTGGCCTAGTATGGCCGACTCACCAATGAGAGTGCACCTAAACAAGAAATCACCACATTTTCCTCCAATCATTTCTTTCGTCTACTCCACCAATCTGCGTTACTTTTCCCAAGTACCGTTTTCCCTGACATGTCACAAGATTTGACATGGTCAATACTCAGAAGGATCTATATTCCTGATAAATCTTTTGGTCCATTGACCCTGGAGGTCTAATTAATACAAGCAGAGCTTGTGCTGGTGGGATAGGATCAGGGTGTAGAGCCAGAGTGTCTACATCCCTCCTGAAGTCTAATAACATAGACTAACCAGAACATTTCTATATATTTTTTTGCTGATCATCTTTTTGCTGATCATTTCCTTGCAATAACACTCGTTTCCAAATCTAATGGTTGGTGGTGGATGATACTCACTCCAACTTTTCGAGATTGCTCAGCCACAATAATCATATATGGTATTTCTCAGAGATACTGGTGGGCTGAACTGTATATATGTGTATTATTATATTCAACCATTTGTGGTGTACAACCTAAGTGTGGATTTTTTCTTAAATTAATGAACTAATAAAAGTTATGTATTAATTTTTTCATACTAACAAATTTAAAACAAGAGTGCACCCACACAAGAGTCTTCTGTAATCTATTTTCCTTGCTAGTTTGTCTCTGACTCTGGGTGCACCACCAGAACCATTTATCCTAACACGAATTATTCGTATATATCATACAGGTATTCTGGTACTCCATTACTATTTATTACTCAATTTTGAACTCTTAGAACTGGTGCGGAATCATTTCTACTTTGTGAGATACGTTTTGTTTCTGACCATACGGTCAGCTTCCGATTCTAGCACAGTTAAGTTATTAACCTTGAATTCAGCATTACCAATTAGAGAACCTTTTTCTCTGGGTCACTACACATACACCCCAATATCCACCGGACACCACGCTCCTAGATATGACCTCCTTCTCACTCAAATCAGAATTATCAAGACATAGGAATCCTGAAAGTTTCGAGGACCTCTTTTCCGATACAGATGATCCTGACCGGACTCTATTAGACTGGAAAAACCCTCTGTCCAGACTTCACAAAACACTACAAAGGAGGATTCGTCTAACCTGGGATACCACCACATAGCAGAACTATATTAAATATAAAATAGTACCCAGAGGTCTGAGACCGAAAATTTTCCCGTCTTTCCCCTTAGCAACCACCAACCTCAAAACTGAATGGGAGGCGGCTCTGATAAAATGCTCCAGTGACCTCCTTCACATATTGGTCAAACATGACACATTGATTCTTGATCAGGTTGAGAAGGAGATAGAAGAACTGGGTAAAAATCTTGAAAAATGGGAAAAAGACCTCCCGTTCCAGACCGCTTTTGAAAAATTGAAAAAAGACCTGGAACTATATGAAAGTGGAATTAGAGATCGAAAAAGAAATAAACTCCAGAGGGACAAACAAGATTTCACTCAGGGAAATATTTTCAGATGGAATGTGAGACCCACTAGGAACAGAGATAGACGACAACCAGAGGATCCCACCTTTTCAGAATTTGAGTCATCCACCAGTGATGACTCAGTAAACGAACCAATAAGAGATACGCATTCCACCTATGACACAGATGATCAAGAAGTCTCACCCTATTTTTTAGGCCGAGGCCAGAGATCAAGAGGAAGAAACCGAAACACAGACCGACAAGGAGGGGGAGGAAGAAGAGACAGGGGAAGAGAAAGCAATTGGGACATACCCAGAACCTCGAAATATCCGGAACGACAGAGGAAGGCACGTTGAATCCACCCTCCACTGATCACTTACAAATCATAAATCTATCTAACAGAACAATCTCCCCGGAACAAAAGAAAGTGCTGAGTAAGGGGCCATCTTTCTCTCCCACTAAACCATTTGATCGGTTTATGTGGGAAAAGGACTTACGACTCTTTGGGAGAAAACTGCTTCTAAAGAAATTTTTTAGTGATCGAAATTCCAGACAGAAAGAGGCAGAGGGAGATCCCAATTTGAATATAGAGGACATGGAAATGGTGGCAATCTTAGAAGATTTGCAATCCGAACAAAATTTGGCAGCTGGCCCCAGAGATCGCCCAAAATGTAGGGCAAAATCGACTTTTTTTCCACCAGACAATAATAGCCCTGAAATCAGGGTTTTCCTAGACATGGTTTCTAAAGAATTTGACCTGATCAAGCATCGGAGGGATCTGAAATATTACTACTTCCCCCAGAATTTGCCATATGATGAGAGGGAGGCTCTGAGAGAAATAAGCAAATGGACGGATGTGATAATTAAGCCATCAGACAAAGGGGGCAATATAGTACTCTGGCCGACAGACATGTATGTGACAGAAGCTTTGAGACAATTGAAACAAACAACTTGCTACAAAAGGTTACTCAGCAATCCAACCACTCGATTTCTGAATGAGTACACCAATCTCATTGGAGAGGCACTTTCGTTAGGTACTATTACTAAACAGGAACACGCCTACCTCGCAGTGAAAAACCCGAGAACACCAACTTTCTATCTTCTTCCCAAAACACATAAGGACCTAAAGAAACCCCCGGGAAGACCAATCATGTCGGGCAATGGAGGCCTCCTGGAACAACCGAGCCGTTTCTTGGATTTACATCTCCGAGAATACGTTCTACAATTACCCTCATACCTACGAGATACCTCAGATTTACTCCGGAAGATCCATGATATCACATTCGAGGACAGCTTTCTATTAGTGACCCTGGACGTTGAAGCCCTTTACACCAGTATTGAACATAAGGCTGGTCTGAATGCGACCAAGTTCTTTTTGGAAAACAATGAACGAGGAGAATTTGGGGACTTCCTGCACAGCTTACTTGCCTTCGTCTTGGAGAAGAATTATTTTACATTCCAGGAGCAATTTTACCTCCAAGTCAGGGGCACAGCTATGGGGGCAGCGTGTGCACCCACCTATGCGAACTTGTTTTTGGGCTGGTGGGAGCAGAAGTACGTCTTTACAGATACTAATGACCTATATACGGAACATGTCATGCTATGGCTTAGATATATAGACGACATTTTTATCATCTGGGACGGGGAGCAGAATCTCTTAATGGATTTTATCAGGCTTCTCAATAACAACGACCTTAATATAAGGCTTACATACACCATCAATCAGGAGAAAGTAGCCTTTCTGGACATTAATATCTATAAATCCACCACAGGCAGCCTGTCCACAGAACTCTTTCGAAAAGAGACATCTACCAACAGCTTGTTATTCCAAACCAGTGCACACTTCCCGCCAACGGTGGAAAATATACCGAAAGGAGAGTTCCTCAGACTCCGAAGAAACTGCTCCGAAGATGAAGTATTCAAACATAAGAGCCAGGAACTATCTCACCGCTTGCATGAGAGAGGGTACAGCAAAAGATCTCTGAAAAGAGCCTATAAAGAGACAACTAAGATATCAAGGAACACTCTTATCTTTTCAACTAAGACCCCTAATAAACCAGATGATAAGGTCAGGTTCATTGGAACATTTTGCCCAGAATGGAGAGAGATCAAAAAAGCAATTGAAAAACATCTTCCCATACTTCAACTTGACGAGACCCTAGCACCATGGATAGGCACCAATATTCAAATGAGTTGGAGGAGGTCAAAGAACATCAAAGACCTCCTTGTACGGAGTCATTTCCAATCCAGTACAATCGGGTCTCATACCTTGAAGGGCACTTTCCCATGTGGACATTGCAAAGCCTGTCCCCAGATAGCCAAAATAAACACAATAACAGATCGCTACGGTCAAGCGATATCTATCAAACAATTTTTTAACTGTAGCACACAAGGCCTGATCTACTGCATTGAATGTAGTTGTAATTTGAGGTATGTTGGAATGACGACCCGGAAATTTAAGGAGCGGATCCTGGAACATGTGGGAACCTGTCGGAATGCAGCCAGCGATCTCACACGAATGAGAAAACTGACATCGGTCGCCAGACATTTTCATTCCTGCCATACAGACTATCAAAAAGACCTTAGAGTCTTTGGCCTGGAAAAAGTCCAGTTAGGCATCAGAGGAGGGGACCTGACCAAGGAACTACTAAAGAAAGAAACAGAGTGGATATTCAAACTAAACACTTACAGACCAATGGGCCTGAATGAAAGCATTAATTATGGCGCTTTTCTTTAAAAATCTACCTTTCCAACAAACGGCAAAGGTGTTGGCCCAATTTCTGCATTTACCATCTCGCCTGGGATACTCCAAATTTTTCTCCTCCTTTTTAATTAGCAGGCAGCACATGCATATACCTGACCATACCCCTTAATCAGGTACTGACGACCCACCAGCAATATTCCCCCCCCCCTTTTTTAAAACCTATTCCCCTGTCCCTCCCCTCCCTCTCCTTCCCCCTCACCAGCCCTATCCGCACCATTTATCACACTTTCTTTTCACCTACCTCACTATCAACTTTTACCACACATAGACCACGGCCTACACACTTCATTCACCAGCGTTTTTAACCTATCTTATTTTGCCCCCCCTTTCCCCAATCATAGAACCCCCCCCCCCCCCTTTTAGGGTCCTTCACCATGCGCACACCCCCAATCAGTGGGGAGATTTGTAACCCCACATTCATCTATATCAGCGTGTATAACAACACACCTTATCCTACCATTTCCCTATCAAGGGTCAACATCACACCCCTCACACGATTTTTTCACCTTCACGGTGATTGTATCACCGGTTAACATTTGTCCATCCAGTTCCATTTTTGACCCACACTGATACCTCATATCACTCATACCACCATACCCTTATACTCCCACACTCACTCCCACCCGGACACAATAAAAGATTCCCCACCACCATCTAAATGTATAGTGGGTGGTGCCCCTTTCCACACATAGCCCTCGATCAGTTCTATCCCACTATCCTTCCTATGCCATATAGAACAGACCACAAATTCATGTTACACCAGTATGGCACACATACAGTGCACTATATGGGTATACTGTGCAATCTATACTATATAGGGCACACCTCGCACAATGAAACACACACAACACATTGTTATTTTAATTCATTTCATTTGATTCATTCATCCAAATGATTTTTCCCCCTTTTTTCTCCCCCCAATAATAGCAATAAATGCCATCATCCCCTATATGCACATTACCCAGCTTTACTCATCCATACCTAATTAATGCAGTGAACCCTGACCATAATAACAGGCCTACACCTAGTTTGTCCCAGCAACCAACTCGACAGCAGCCAGTAACATACGGCACAGACTTGCACTGAGAGTTTTAAAAACAGTCTCATTTGCCTGTCAGATCCAACGTCCCTTAAAACTCGGTTGCCGAGCGACGGGACGTTTTAATCTAGATGCCCGACCCGATTTGTGATTGAAGACTATGTCACCTAAACACAGCTGAGGATACTTTGTATCCCAGCAACCAGACGCCGGAAATCCTTACCGGACGTGACGTGGCGCAGCAGGGCTGAATGCCGAAAACATACTAGCAACTATCTCTGCGGCCGGAGTATATTTTCCACTGTACCAACGAGTATACTGGACTGACGAATACACCCTTGAAGAGCTACTTGAAAGCCTCTTCCTCGCCTTTTAAGATACCCGTATCAAGGTTCGATGCATAGGTTGCCTAGCAACCAGATATAACACGTCACTTCCGCTGATCACAGCGGAGACCGGAGAAAGCCCTCAGTCAATTAATTACATAACAGCCATTGGCTGATAACCGCTCATAGGGGTATTTAAACCCCAACTATCACATTAGACCAGCAGTATTGGAAGTGAACAAGCCCGCAGGACGGGTGAAACGCGTTTTCCAGCATATCAGCATTCCAGCACTTCAGCATGACCTATTCCAGCATTTCAGCATGAATCACGCTAACATCCATTAAGGACCAGAGGAAAAAACTTTGCATCTTGATACTCAGTGACCGACCCAGGGACCTGAGCAGGGACCTGTACCAACACCCCCCATTTCTTCCCCCCCCCCCCCCATCCCCCCCTCTTTCTGTTTATCTTCATTTGCCAACGTAGTAAATTGACATAATATATTACTATAGTAAAAATACTTAATATTCTTCTGTCTGTTACCTCCTCAATAGAACAGTGGCAAGTGTATTAATACCCAGGCAAGTGTATTTATATCCAGTCAACCATTGTTGCAGGGGGCCCGCCTACCCCCATTACCTGTTATACTGTCTATAAGGGTACTCCCAATATATCTGAAAATGTGGATTACCCCAATGCCTGTGCACCTTGTCTGATGTTACAGTAGCCTTGTATTAAGTGTCATATTTTGGCCCATTTAAAGATCCAGGCAGGAATATCACTATGCTCATCCGTCTTGCTGCAAGGTTTACCTAGCACTTACACATTGTGGCTTTGCAATATAGGTGTGAATAAGTGTGACAACTAGCATCTATCAGGATCTATGCACCAATTCTTATCATCTCTAATGAGATAGAGGCACTATCTAATATATCCATTGCCGGATAAATGGGTGTATAATTAATTAATATTTGTTTTTTGTTTTTTTGACAACATTTTGGTGTGACACCAAGCTGACATTTGTCACAATCTTCATTCTGCCTTCCTTCTTCCCCTTCCCCTCCCCATACATTTTCTCTCCCGCCTACTCTCTTTTTTCTTCATTCCTCCGGACTTTTCCTTCAATCCCTCATCTTTTCATTTTCTCTACATTTCTGCGGACTCTCATCTATGATCCACAGGTATATCCTGTGCCTAACATAGACAGCAGATCCGCCCCTTTTCCCTATATTTCTCTCCTCAGTCTTGTTTAGGTGCACTCTCATTGGTGAGTCGGCCATACTAGGCCAAATTAATTACTACCATACCCCACCGACAGAGCCCGATCTCGTCCGATCTTGGAAGCAAAACGGTGGTGGGCTGGGTCAGTATCTGTGAGGGTGACCCCCAGAGAATACCCGGTGTTGTAATTCATGACCTTCTCGACTCTAAGCCAACAGCAGGATCACCACATTTTCCTCCAATCATTTCTTTCGTCTACTCCACCAATCTGCGTTACTTTTCCCAAGTACCGTTTTCCCTGACATGTCACAAGATTTGACATGGTCAATACTCAGAAGGATCTATATTCCTGATAAATCTTTTGGTCCATTGACCCTGGAGGTCTAATTAATACAAGCAGAGCTTGTGCTGGTGGGATAGGATCAGGGTGTAGAGCCAGAGTGTCTACATCCCTCCTGAAGTCTAATAACATAGACTAACCAGAACATTTCTATATATTTTTTTGCTGATCATCTTTTTGCTGATCATTTCCTTGCAATAACACTCGTTTCCAAATCTAATGGTTGGTGGTGGATGATACTCACTCCAACTTTTCGAGATTGCTCAGCCACAATAATCATATATGGTATTTCTCAGAGATACTGGTGGGCTGAACTGTATATATGTGTATTATTATATTCAACCATTTGTGGTGTACAACCTAAGTGTGGATTTTTTCTTAAATTAATGAACTAATAAAAGTTATGTATTAATTTTTTCATACTAACAAATTTAAAACAAGAGTGCACCCACACAAGAGTCTTCTGTAATCCATTTTCCGACACACATCTAGCAGAAGCTAAGGCCAACAAAGTGATAGCCTTCCACGTGAGAAACTTGACCTCAACCTCCTGGAGAGGCTCGAACCAATCCGATTGAAGGAACTGTAACACCGCGTTAAAATCCCAGGGTGCTGTAGGTGGCACAAAGGGAGGTTGGATGTGCAGAACCCCTTTTAAGAAAGTCTGAACCTCAGGAAGGGAAGCCAGTTGTTTCTGGAAGAAAATGGATAAGGCCGAAATCTGGACCTTCACGGATCCTAAGCGCAGGCCCATATCCACACCTACTTCCAGGAAGAGGAGAAACCGTCCCAGTTGAAATTCCACCGTAGGAAACTTCTTGGATTCACACCAAGATACATACTTTTTCCAAATGCGATGGTAATGCTTAGACGTTACTCCTTTCCTAGTCTGAATCAGGGTAGGAATAACCTTGTTCAGAATGCCCTTCCGAGCTAATATCTCGTGTTAAACCTCCATGCCGTCAAATGTAGCCGCGGTAAGTCTTCATAAGCGAGCGGCCCCTGTTGCAGAAGGTACTCCTGGAGAGGAAGAGGCCTCGGATCTTCCAGTAGTAGATCCAGAAGACCTGCGTACCAAGCCCTTCTTGGCCAGTCCGGAGCAATGAGGATTGCCTGAACTCTTGTTCTCCTTTATGAGCTTTAAAATCCTTGGAATGAGAGGAAGTGGAGGAAACACGTACACTGACTGGAATGACTGGAACACCCACGGAATTACCAGGGCTTGTGGGTCTCTGGACCTGGAACAATACCTCCAAAGCTTTTTGTTGAGACGGGAGGCCATCATGTCTATTTGAGGTACACCCCAAAGAGTTGTCGCTTCCGTGAACACCTCCGGAAGGAGGCCCCACCCTCCCGGATGGAGATCGTGTCTGCTGAGGAAGTCCGCTTCCCAGTTGTTCACTCCCGGAATGGAGATTGCTGACAGCGCCAGCGCGTGCCTTTCTGCCCAGAGGAGGATTCTTTTTACCTCTGACATTGCAACTCTGCTCTTCGTTCCGCCCTGTCGGTTTATGTAAGCCACCGTCGTTACATTGTCCGACTGCACCTGAATGGCCCGATCTTGTAGAAGATGTGCCGCTTGTAGAAGACCGTTGTACATGACCCTTAGTTTCAGAATGTTGATTGGAAGAATGGATTCCAGCCTTGACCATCTTCCTTGGAAGGTTTCCCCTTGGGTGACTGTGCCCCAACCTCTGAGACTTGCATCCTGCGGCCCTCTAGATGGTGCGACAAATGTATCCACCACAATCCTGGCTTGGGGTGATAGACGTATCCTCTGGTGCATGTGCAGATGAGGTCCCGACCACATGTCCAGGAGATCTAGTTGGAAGGACCGTGCATGAAATCTTCCATACTGAAGAGCCTCGTAGGAGGCAACCATCTTCCCCAGAAGGCGAATGCACTGATGAACCGATACCCGGGTAGGCTTCAAGACATCCTGGACCATACTTTGGATCACCAACACTTCTGTGTCGAAAATCAACCCCAGGAAAGACAATCTCCTTGTCAGCTCCAAATGTGATTTTGGAAGATTCAGGATCCATCCATGTTGCCTGAGCAGTCGAGTCGCAAGAGCAATGAACTGCAACAACCTCTCCCTGGAAGATGCCTTTATCAGCAGATCGTCTAGGTAAGGAATTATATTCATCCCCTGCCTGCAGAGGAGAATCATTATCTCTGCCATTACCTTGGTAAATACCCTTGGTGCTGTGGAGAGGCCGAACGGCGGCACCTGGAACTGATAGTGACAGTCCAACAGCGCAAATCTGAGATAAGCCTGGTGTGGTGGCCAAATTGGGATATGGAGGTACGCATCCTTGATGTCCAAGGACACCAGAAACTCTCCCTCCTCCAGCCCTGAGATCACCGCTCTCAGAGACTCCATTTTGAACTTGAATTCCCTTAGATAAGGGTTTAGCGACTTCAGGTTCAAAATCGGCCTGACCGAACCATCCGGTTTCGGTACCACAAACAGGTTTGAATAGTAACCCTGGTTTACCAGATGAGGTGGAACAGGAACAATTATATCTGACCTTTCCAATTTGTGAATGGCGTCCTGAAGGATAGCCCTGTCTGTCAGCAAAGCTGGCAGGCCTGATTTGAAGAACCTGTGGGGTGGGAGCTCCTGAAACTCCAGTCTGTACCCCTGGGACACAATATCCAGTACCCAGGGATCCAGACCGGACGACACCCAGACGTGACTGAAACGTCTTAGCCTCGCTCCCACATGCCCGTTCTCCAGGCAGGGAGGTCCACCATCATGCTGAGGATTTTGAGGACACAGAGGCAGATTTCTGGTCTTGGGAACCTGCAGGTGCCGTTTTTTGGGGATTTTGCTCGCCCACCTCAGAAGAAAGTGGTAGGAATCTTGGACTTTTTAGCTTTGGCAGACCGAGAGAACTGCACAGAGGACGTAGAAAAAGGTTTCTTCGTCGTCTGAGAGGATGAGGGAAGAAAGATTGACTTACCAGCGGTTGCCGTGGAGATCCACACATCCAATGCCTCCCCAAATAGAGCCTGACCCGCGAACGGCAGGTTCTCCACACTTCTCCTGGATTCCGCGTCTGCAGACCATTGGCGTAGCCAGAGACACCTGCGTGCTGAAACAGCCATGGACGATGTCCTTGCAGTCAGATTACCCAGGTCTTTCATGGCCTCCACCATGAAACCCGCAGAATCCTGTATGTTATGTAAAAACAAATCAATGTCACTTCTATCCATAGAATCTAAGTCCTCTAGTAATGTGCCTGACCACTTAACTATGGCTTTAGAAATCCATGTACAGGCAATAGTGGGCCTTAATGCCACTCCTGAAGCAGTGTATATGGATTTGAGTGTAGTTTCAATTTTGTGATCAGCTGGTTCTTTCAAAGTGGTAGACCCAGGGACAGGTAAAACCACCTTTTTAGACAGACAATCTAGATACAGAGGCATCTACTATAGGTGTGGTTTTCCACTTTTTCCTATCATCCTCAGGGAAAGGAAAAGCCACAAGAACCGTCTTTTGGATCTGGATTTTTGTCTCTGGATTTTCCTAGGATTTTGCTAATAAGGCGTTTAATTCCTTAGACGCCGGGAAGGTCAGGGAGACTTTCTTATTGTCTATAAAGTAAGCCTCCTCCACCTGTTCCGGAGGTTTGTCAGTAATGTGTAACACATCCCTAATGGCCTCAATCATGAGTTGCACCCCTCATGCCAGGGAAGGCTCTCCCCCCCCCCCCCCTCCCGCATATCCGCATCACCTTCTGCCGTGTCAGAGTCGGTGTCCGTGTGGATCTGCATAATCTGAGCAAGCGCATGTTTCTTGGATACACCAGGGGATTTTGAGGTAGTGGGGACAGAAACAGACAAAACCTCCACAGATTGTTTTAAAATCTGTGATTCAGTCTCATAATGTGCAATCCTAGTGGAAATCTGGGATATCATGCCCTTAATAGAAGCCACCCACTGGGGCTCGGATTCGGAAGGCTGAGACAAAATATTACATTCCTGAGTACATGGAATGGATTCCTCTGGAGAAGATACATATTCTGCCGCACAAGACACAGAGTCCCAGGACATGGTTATGTGAGAATTTGCATACACAC
This sequence comes from Pseudophryne corroboree, assembly GCF_028390025.1. Taxonomy (NCBI): domain Eukaryota; kingdom Metazoa; phylum Chordata; class Amphibia; order Anura; family Myobatrachidae; genus Pseudophryne; species Pseudophryne corroboree. Next base: position 161,752,058 of record NC_086448.1, read on the forward strand.
ACACACACACACACACACACAGGAAAATGTCAGACACAGTTTCTCCAAAGTACCTTCAGAGAAACATAGACATTGAAGCCAGCACACACAGCGCCCCAGTATGCAGTGACAGAGTAACTGCCTGGTGCTGACTGTGTCCCCTCAATAGATTACACAGTAAATTACAGTCTCCCCACCCCTTCTACAATGCCCTGTTACCACACAGGATAGCTGGAGTCGTGTGGAGGGTCAGCGTTTCCTGTCAGCGTCTCTCAGTGATGAACTGCAGGAAGAAAATGGCACTGGTGAGCTGCTGAGTCCGTCCTGAGGAGAAGCTCAGCCCCCAAATATGGCGCATCTTCCCGCACTTTACTGGATTATACTGGCCAGAGATATTATAAACTAGCAGCAGAACTAACGCCCCTGATAGTAGAAATGACCAGTTTTGAGTATTTGTGCTGGCCCAGGGCGCCCCTCACCGCTGCACCTGATGTACCACTGAGCCTTCCAGAGCGCAGTGTCAGTACTGCGCTCCCACACTGTTGCCACCATTCACACCGGCTCTCCGCTTGTTGGGTCACCGGTGTCACACTCACCACTGCGATCTTCTGGCTCTGTTAGGGGGTGGCAGCAAGCTGCAGGAGTGAGCGGTCGCCTCGGGGGCATCACCCTCAGGAGCTTAATGTCCTGTCAGCGGAGATAGTGGCCATTAACCTCTGAGGGTTGGACACTACTTCCCCCCTAAGTCCCACGAAGCAGGGAGGCTGTTGCCTGCAGCCTCCCTGTGCCTAACATCTTAAAAAAAACATAAAACCAGAAAAGCTCTAGGAGCTCCCCTAGCTGTGGCCCGCTCCATCAGGCACATTTTCTAAACTGAGTCTGGTAGGAGGAACATAGAGGGTCGAGCCAGCCCACACTATCAAAGTCTTAAAGTGCCCATGGCTCCTGGTGGACCCATCTATACCCCATGGTAATAATATGGACCCCAGCATCCTCTAGGACATAAGAGGGGAAAAAAACATCGACAAAATAATAATCAATCAACATCGACCCAAATCGACTTTTAATACATATACCCGTAAATTTTCAATAATTTTGTGTTTATTGTATTAGATTTAACTTGTAGGAGAAAGTGCCAGGAGCAGAAGTTTCATACTCAATGACAGTCAGAAGAGTGAGTGGATGGGTTGGAGAATAAGGTATATGTAGCTGTGACACTGGAAATGCGATTTTCACCACATTGCAAAATGGATGCGCTAAATTGTGCACTTAAAAGTAATGCGCTCTACACACTGGGCGATAACACTGTAAGATATGAACGATCTCGTTCATTATTGAACGAGATAACGTTCATAACCGTCAGTGTGGAGGCACCAGCGATGAACGATGCGCGGCCCCGCGCTCGTTCATCGCTGATGCCGCGTCGGCTGTGCATGCAGGCCAATATGGACGAGATCGTCCATATTTGCCTGCATGTCTACAGAGCCGAGTGATGAAGGGGGAGTGTAGGGCCCATAAGGAACTAGCTTTCACCCTGCTCTATGGTTTTGCAACAATGTAAGTATTTTTTGCACAATGGCAATGCATAATGGTAGCCCATACTCAACCCCATAAAACACAGCAGAGAACATCCATTAACATGTTTTTTTCACACTTCTGCCTGTTCAAAAAACTTCTCCCCAAATGAGGACATCCTGCTCCCTAGTGGTATGCTAGATGCTCTTTTACAAATCGAGACACAAAGCAGGTTGCCTAAATTACAGTATTTATTATCATTAGTTTATTCTTGCACAGGCATTTATCCTGTTGGTAAATGTATTTCTTGTTATCCTAGAGCAGTGTTTCTCAAATCCAGTCCTTCAGGGACAGCTGCAGTAACTGCAAGTTGTCCAGGTGTTTGGGCAGAATCACAAGCACAATAATAAGAACAACCTGCGGATCTTTAAAAATGTGTCAGTGGATAATTAATACACCTGGGATCCAGCTTAGAGATTGGAAAACATGAACTGCTAGTGGACTGCATTTGAGAAAACTGTTCTAGAACATGCCTCATTGGAAAGTGAAAATTAATGCAATTCCTAATACACAAAATATGTTTCCACTCTTATATTTGTATATTCAATGGACCTCCGTTGTAATAGTATTATTATTTGTATTATAATAACATATTTCTATAGAACACTAATATCCAGCAGCTACATATAAAGTTGTAAGATTGGTTTACTTAACAGATTTATGCAAACATGAACTTACCTCGGTTTCTAAGTATTCTCTTGGTTTCTGTTTATATATTTTAGCAATTTGATTACCTGTAAAACGCTGAAAATTATTGCAGAATAAATTGTCAGAAATTGTTCTGGATAACAAAGAGAAAGTAAAATCAAACAAAAATGGTGCAATGAAAGGGCTGGCTAATATTGAAAAGGCCTTCATTTTAACCTGCAGCTTGTTTCACAGAAACAGAGGAGCTTGGAAAAAATAGCTTCAATGCTGCAGGGCACAAATAAAGGGAACATGAACTTTAACATTTATAGCATACCTCCCAACATGACCCTGTCCAGGAGGGACACAATGCTCTGCTTCTGGACTTTTTTCTTAATTTATGATTGCCATCACCTGTGTTGAACAGGTTCATGGATAAGAAAGTTGTTTCAGCACAGGTGATGGCAATCATACAGTGGGCGGGATGTACTAAGCGGAAAATGCGGTAAACCCCCTGTTTACCGCATTTTCCTGATGTACTATCCCCCGGCCGCCAGGTCAGCGCCGCGGCGGGGTTTGCCAGCTTTAGCTGGCGATAGTCCATAGAAGCCTATGGGCTTCTCTCTGCGGCGCTGTGTGAGGGATCCGATCGGATCCCTCCCAGCATGCCCTGCGGCCGCCCCCATCACCCCGCGCATGCGCAGACTGACTTCTGGGGCCGAATCCCGGAAGTCAGGCTGCCGCTGTGCATCGCGGAGGACAGCTCTTATCGGAAGAGCTGTCCTCCGCAATGCTGATCGCATATGTTAGTACATATGCGATCAGCATCGTGGCGATGGGCGGCGATGTACATTAGTACATCCCGCCCAGTAAGAGGGAAGTCCAGGAGCAGAGCATTCTGTCCCTCCTGGAGAGGGTCATGTTGGGAGGTATGTTTAAAGGGGGGTGCTCTTTACAAGATGATTACATACTGTATGCAATCCTGCCACTTTACCTTTAAGGCGAACATCAGCATCTTTATCAGTCACTTTCCTTTGAGACATTTTTGAAACTGATGTAAATAAGCCATACTTGCCTACCTGACCCTCTCCATGAGGGAGAAAATGCTCTGTTCCTGGACTTTCCTGGTAATGTATGATTGCCATCACCTTTGGTGAGCTAGTTAATTGATAAGAATGGTGTTTCACCACAGGTGATGACAATCATACACTACCAGGAAAGTCCAGGAACAGAGCATTTTCTCCCTCATGGAGAGGGTCAGGTAGGCAAGTATGAAATAAGTGTGTCTACTCAAGTAAGAAAACAAAGCAAAAAGTCTGATTTCCGTTTGCGCAATATTTCAACAATGACCCCATTGTTTTGTTCATATATTTCCATTTATTAATACAACCGAAATATCCATGTTACCAAAATTTAGGTAATCCACAGCAAATCCATGTTTTGCCATTTTCATTCTGATGTCAATCACAAGCTCTCACATTTTGAAAGCACTATCTACATGTTACCAGTAGGTGGCAATCTTTGATCTACTCATTTACAAAGAACGTACAAATCTAATATGTGTAATTGCAAGCAACAAACGTTTTACTGTTATATATTAGTGACTGTTAGATAATTCCCTATGGAAGTATTTTTTTTAAGAGAAGAAACAAAGGCTAAGATATCATTAGCTTTTTCTTCGCTATGCACTGAGGTTAGAATACGTAATACAATTGCTAGTGACGCACCATTAACTTCTGCCACCAGTTTCTGAACCAATAAAATCATAGACAAGTATATCACATGATTTGTACGTGTCATTTTGCAGCAACTTTATTTGGCTTGTCTTTTATTCCTAGCACTAGTATTTATACTTGAAACTACTGCATCATCTGTGGGAACACCTAATGTAATCAACTGTGAGATTCAGGTATGAGCGAGAGTTGAGTTAGCTGATATATTTAAAGGGGCAATAATTAAAAATGCCAAACCTTGTTGGTTTTTGACTATTAAATCACTACCATATGGCTGGAACAGTACCCGCGCCTACATCTTTGGGGTCTATTTACGAAGCCTTGAACAGAGATAAAGTACCAGTCAATCAGCCCCTAACTGCCACTTTTCAAACAAAGCCTGTGACATGGCAGTTAAGAGCTGATTGGCTGGCACTTTATCTCCGTCCACTTTATCTCCGTTCAAGGCTTAGTAAATCTCCGTTCACAAAGTAGGATAGATCTGCAACGGTAAGCCTCCTTTTCTCTCCGTAGTAGTAGTATTGTGTCTATATGACACCAAGTTTATTTTTGGAGTTCAAATCTTTGTACTGTATCTCTGGATTTCCAAAACATCACGTCATTTCAACTACACTTAAAATGTTTTGGATATGTAAATTCTGCTAAATCATTACCTCATAAGCCCGGGATCCCGTAATATTAGCCAATACTTGTGGACCACCAACAGATTTTTCAAGATGGTCACATTCAGCCCTTGTACTAGAGTCCATCCAGACAGGGCTGTCACTGACAGAAAAACAAGACTGGAAAAATAAACACTTCCATTAATTAATAAGTTTGAATAAATGAGTAATAATATTGATAACACAGGGTAGGACAACTAACCTGCAACACCACGTGCAGTGGCAGCTCAGGTGGTAAATTAGATAAGACTGCCCTGAAGCCTTCTCTCCAATAAACACTGCCATGTTGCTGTAACATGATATGTAGAAAGGAAGAAAACACAACGTAATATTCCCAGAACGCAATAAACAAGGTTTGATGTATAGTCTATCATATTATACTGACATTGATGCGCTATCTACAGTGCTGTACAAATGGAATCTCTATTAATGGTCCAACCTCAATTACTTTAACATGCAATGAAATACATCTTTGGTGATTACTGTACTGATGCATTTTATTGCCTCAGAAATGTTGAATGTGCTTGAAAACAAATTGAATATCCAGATTAGTGGATATCTGCATATTGCAGGTTTAACTTGTGCTCTTCATGTCTATTCTTTGTTAGTATCTATTTGATTATGACAATTTACAACATAATTACTAAGGGGTCTGTTTACTAAGCCTTGGATGGAGATAAAGTGAATGGAGATAAAGTACCAGCCAATCAGCTCATAACTGTCATTTTTTAAAACACAGCCTGTGACATGGCAGTTAGGAGCCGATTGGTTGGTACTTTATCTCCGTCGACTTTATCTCCATCCAAGGCTTAGTAAATAGACCCCTTAGTTTATAAAGAATTTATTCAGTGTTTAGTCAGACATTATACCAATGTTGTTCCTCTTACGTCCTACATTCTACAGCAGTAATGTCACCAGTGTCCTGGTGACGACTCGTCTTCAGATTGGCTTATATAAAATGGCTGCACTCACATGGGATAATCTAAAGGCCCCCATCCACTAGTCCAATTTGGGCAGTTTTCTTCAGATTTCGACGCATCTGACCGTCAAATCTGAAGAAAAGTGTCACATCGGATGGCTCTTACGATCCGATGCGCACTCCCGTGTCAGATTTGTCTGAACTACAAATCTCTGAGGCTGCCCCAACTATTTATCGGAATCTGAAGAAATCAGGTGCACATCGGAGTGTTTTCTTTACTTCAGATGTATCTGATCAGATTCATCTGAAGCGTCACTTGACTGGCATCTCCCTGGCCACTCCCACCCATCACAGGACATGGCGGCAGCAGCAGCATCAGACCAATCTCATGTAGCATGCGTGCATCAGATATATCTGATGCGATCTGGCACATAACATGATTGCATTAGATATATCTGAAGTGAATGTAGTGAAATTAAAGCCAGGGTCTGATCCGATTCCCGGGAAGCTCCCGGGAGAGTTCAAGAGAAATCTGATGCGATCTGCAGTTCAGACAAGTCTGATGCTGGCCATACACTTTTGCAATGCCCAGCGACGCGACATCACGGGGCATCGCACCGGCAGTTCAGGTGCGATTAAATCGCACCTGAACTGCCAAAGTGATTACCATGCGATCATGCAATAGATCGCATGGTAATCACGTGATGGGCACGTCACCGCCAAGTGGGAGCGGCCTCTGGCCGCTCCCGGTGGGTGCCCATCACACATCGCAGTACGATATATCTCATGTGGGTTTAAAACCACATGCGATCGCTCTGCGATGCGATAAAAATTAAGTGCAGCACATAATATCTTGAGACGCTATATTCGACCGGCGTGCCCGCGCATCACGTCTCAAGGTACCTAAAATGTGCATACAATCCTTCAATTTCTCTCACAGACGTGGTTGAAATCGAAGGATAGCATCGATTATCTCATAAGTGTATGGGCACCATGAGTAGTGGATGGGGGCCTTAAGACCTGACAGGAAGTGGTATTATTTATTACACTAGGCACAGATTTAAAGATATACAGTATACAGATGGAACCTCTGTTATTCAGGTTCTCTCTGTGACTAGGCCCGCCCGCCTGGGCACACCTAGTCACTGTGAGTGTCTCCATCTGGACGGGTGCACTCCCGGACAGAGATGCTCCCCAGTCACTTTAATGGAGAGCGTCTCCGTCTGCGCGCCCTGACAGAGAGACTAGGCGGATGGATCACCTAGTCACGCCGGGAGTGCACGCCTGCGACTAGGCAGGGTTAGATAAAGAAGGCTCCATCTGTATCCAAATGAAGTCAATATCAATGGCTAGTACAGAGTGCTACAATAAACTGTACAGATGTGTCCTTATACATCTAGCCCATGGGTCTTCAACCTCGGCCCTCCAGCTGCTGTGGAACTACACATCCCAGCATGACCTGCCTCAGTTTTAGCATGCCTTAATAGCAAAACTGTGTCAGGGCATGCTGGAAAGTGTTGTTCCACAGCAGCTGGAGGGCCGAGGTTGAAGACCCATGATCTAGCCTCAATACACCATGCACTGCAAGATGCTGGCAGTTCCCGGGCAACTCTGCTAACGTTGGGCATGTTTTTTTTGCCGAAACTGTGTCTTAAGACGCACAAGCACACTCTACTGATTAGAATGATATGCAGCATGCCTATATTCTGTGTGCAACTGCGACTGTATCTACATACGAAATGCTACGTTACAATGTTTTCCAGGAGCTGGTGCTCCTTACCTCTGGAATTCTTTACCTCTCCCTATCAGGTTCTCCATCCACTTCTCTACAAAATTTTAAACAGACTATCAAGACCGACAGTACTTCGTCATCAAACCTAGCCATCTCTCATCCTAACGTTCTGTTCCAAACTTACTTGTTTTCCCCATGTGTGTCACTCTTGTCTGTCTGTCCCCTCCCATTTAGAGTGTAAGCTCTCATGAGCAGGACCCTCTCCCCTCATTTGTTTTTCCTTCTCTTACTTAGACTATCTTGTAATCCATACTCCCTACAACAGAACCTAACCCTCGGTTATGCCACCCTAATGCTTATCTTAGTGTCATGTCCCCTGATGGAGAAATGTTTTTATACCATATACTTGTCCTACATTGTATTGTACTATACTGTAAGTCCTTGTTTTCTTGCTTTGCTCATTTGTTGACATAGGGCCCAATTCAGTAAGGATTGCAAATTCTGCTAAATTGCAGAATTTGCCATCTTTTGGATCGCATGTTCGGATCTCATGCTGGGGCCGCCCATCGCAGTGCAAGGCCGACCAGCATGTTAACAGCTGCCCCCTCTTAACTATGCTGAAATTGCATTGTGACAGCAATTTCAGCGCAATCGCTAAACACGAGGAAGCCTCCTGCCGCAGGAGGCCCGCTGCCATTTTAGCAGCCGCCCTGATCACGCCCTCCGTTTCTCCATCGCTGCTCCCACAACGTACTGTCTCAGCCTTGGACACAGAGCATTGCCCCTCCCCCAGTGAACGCCTCTGCCTGATTGAAGCCCGCATCCTCTTAGCAGATTTTGCGGTTGGATGGCGTATTGCGCTCCAACCTGAATCAGGCCCATACTTTGTTTTACGATGCGGAACCATATAAATAAACGGTAATAATAATGACTGCATAGTAACTTGTTCAAAGTAGTGGAACTGTTGCAATCATCTAAACAGTGACTAATTATTCTGGGACTACAGTAGGATCAGCTGGGCCACACACTGATGTACAATGGCTGCTCTCCCTCCTTTGTGACAAACAGAGAATGGCTGCATTTACCTGGCCAGTCCCCGACAAAGCTTTCACTGTGGAGAAGTTGAACCCAGATGACTTCATTCTATCCAGGATACAGTCTAGTGCCTGCACAGAAATATAGAAAGACAGTAAATACATGGCTGTATTAGCCTGTTAATACCCACTAATAACAGCAGGGGGTGTAATAGGGTATGCCGGCGTCCGGGCTCCCGGCGACCAGCATACTGGCGCCGGAATCCCGACCGCCGGCATACCAACAGCTGGGCGAGTGCAAATGAGCCCCTTGCGTGGACCCCCAAGAGGGAGAAAAAGTGTCGGTATGCCGGGTGTCGGGATTCCGGCGCCGGTATACTGTGCGCCAGGATCCCGACAGCCAGCAAAGTGAAGACCACCCACAGTAGGAATTAACAGACTAAACCAGACAATTTGCTTCATCCCTTATGTAGAACAAACTATTATCAAACTACATTTATGAGGACAATGGGGATTATAAGCAATTTGTGTGCAGTACATACAGTATTGTTCACAAAAGAGAAGGTGTATTTATTTGTTATCTACCAAAATGTAGTTATCTAAAAAAATGTACTGTAATACCTGTATAGTATATCATAATACTGTCCAGGAGTCATTTGTCTTACACAGTACTAGAAAATGACCTAGTTGTTGTCTCCGGCATAACAGGTTAGTGGCTGTGGGTGGTATTAGATGGATGCATAAGTGTGAGGATAACAGATGTTCTGGGAATGTGGCATGGCATACTGTAGTACAGGTGCTGAGAAATGGACACAAAAAATGGGCAGATATAAATCAGGGTAAGTGAATGCCTTTAACTCACTGTGGTTAGGCTACTATGTAGACTAGGGGGCACACATATACAGATGGCGCCTCAATCATCTAGCCTTCTCTGCTGCGCCTAGCTGCACCAAGGTTTATTAGCATAAGCCTTTCATCTATTGTTCTCAGCTGCAATACAATACAGAGAGAACAATACAGCAGGGGATTAAGTCATTACAGCAGGGGTCCGACAGCACTGGCTCAATTAATACTATTAAAAGGGATAGATGAGCAGGGCTCCATCTGTATATGTCTGATAATGTAGGGTTGTGGTGTGGGATGCGCCCATTTTGTTGTGTACTTTGTGCCTATCTTGCCATGTGCATTTTATTATTGGTAATGTAGCGTGTGTGTATCCCTGATCCAGCCATATTGTGCATATGACACTGCAGGCTGCAAAACTGTAAACGGTAATCAAAGGGGTGACGTTCAGTGAAGGCACTGCTGAAAGATAGGCATGCTGGAGGTCCTCTGATATATATCTGGAACAATCTCGACTTCTCAGCATCCGAGCCAGCACAGCTGGTGTTTGAGCACCCCTAATATTTGTGCTGACGCTATTCATTTTTATGCATGGTCTGTTTAAATCGTAACTCCCCCCCCCCCCCCCCCCTAACAAAAAAAAAAAAAACATTTTGGGAAGTGGGCTCCCATGCTACTCAGTTTATATGGCAGTTGATATAGAGAGATTACTGTCCTACTGTAATCTATTACCCCCTCAGACTATATAGAGATCACTGACACATCACTTAATATACAAGCACAGGATTAATGTCTCATTTAAAAGGACTATAACCAGTGCTTAAAGTGGTCCTAGAGAGGTGGTGGAACTCAAACCCCCCCCTCTCAGCGCCTGTTAAATAAAGGGACTGCGCATGCCAGGAAAAGGGCCGTGGTCTCAAAAAGAAAGGGGCATGGTCAAGCAATAGTATCATGACGTAATGACGTCTCTCCCATAGTGCACACTGCGAGAGCCGGAGCTCGAGAGTGAACTGCCTCCGGCAGCCGCTGTAGCGATGGAACCAGGCACCCGTTGGTAACAAAATCTCAGCGGGCGCCCGGCATCTCCCTGCACGACGGACTGACATCCTGGGTTAAGTGGGCCAGAGGAGGCAGAACTGGTTCTGTCTCCAAATGGAATTGATAGAACACAGTTCCGCCCCGTTTTGTCTCACTTTAACCCCTGACTGTGACTAAATTACACTTATAAAAGACTTGGCTTTTACCCATACTGTTCACAGAATTCTCCATATGACAGTGTTTTGCAGTGCTGATAGCAATGTCCTTAGAAAAAAGCATTTTTTGCTATTTACACTTTTACAGCTCAAATCACAGATTGATTATAATGTGGCAATGAGAACATCATCCACATGATTGTACTAGTTTCCCCCCTGCATGCAGGAGTACATTGATTTTTTTAAACCCACCTGTTGCATACAATGCATTTAATGTAAAGTGTATTTAGCCAACCACTGCAAATACCTAAGTCAGGCATGTCCAAACTGCGGCCCTCCAGCTGTTGTGACACTACATATCCCAGCATGCCCTGATACTGTTTTGCTGTCAGAGAATGCTAAAGCTGTGTCAGGGCATGCTGGGATATGTAGTTTCGCAACAGCTGGAGGGCCGCAGTTTGGACATGCCTGACCTAGGTTATACCAAGGTTATTTTACAAAACAGACCATATGGTATTTTACCTTTAAAGGAAAAAAACACAAAAATTATTTTTAAAAAATTGTGTTTGGGGGAAGTCAGGTGATATTAACAGAATAACATATTAGTTTACTTGCTCTCCTCTGATCTAGTGGATCCCACTCGGCGTCTAAGGCTCCTCTATTCTGCTTAAAGTGAGATTTTCTGAAACTGCACTGTAAAGGTTCCTGGCTATCTTGCAGCAGTTTAATAATAAGAGTTTGAGATTTTATTAATCTTACCAAACTCTATTTTATGTAGTAAGATATTGCTATTCTGCTGGCCTCACTGTTTCATTTTCTTTACACTAAGGCAGTGGTTCACAAACTTTTTTGAATGATGGCGCCCTAGAGTATTAGAATATTTTTCACGGCACTTCTAGGTCAAAAGTTTCTTATTGATAAATTTAGAAAACTGTTAATTAAATTGTGTTATATGTCATCTTTAGGTTGAGTTATGTGGTGAAGGACTGCCTGTTTGTCCACATATTTTATGATTGACAGCCACCAGCACTGGTTTTGCCTATTACACTTCCCATAAATAATTTGAATTAAACCTGAACTACCAATCCAAGGCACCCCTGCAAGTGTCCCGAGGCACCCCAGGGTGCCACGGCACACAGTTTGAGAACCACTGCACTAAGGGGTAAATTTACTAAGATTCGTGTTTTTGGCGTGTTTGCCGGAGTTCAAACTTGGGTGGTTACGATTGTACACAGTGTGTCAGGGACTGCATAGTTCCACATGGAGTTAATGTTGAACATCAGGATTTTCTAGGTTTAGCAGAGCAGCAGCAGAAGGACTGAAGGGTCCAGTCCAGAGTTTGCCCCAATCAGCTGTCAGCCGGAAGCTCAGCTAATTAATTAACAGCACCTGTAATTTGCCTTTAAGTATGTGTTCAGTGAACAGAGACATTGCTCCTGACAGCAGTTAGTGCCCAGGCGATAAGTGTGTAGGGTTATGTTAGGAGCCATTTGGAACATGCACTGTTTGTGACTACCAGTATTTGGACTGTTGTCAGCTGTTGTGAGAACTGCCTGTAAACCTGAGCTGCAAATCCTGCATTTGATGTTGTATCCTGCCTGAGGTGGCAATAAAAGTGTGTTGGGCAAACAGGGAGCTTAGTAAATTTACCCCTAAAAATCTCTAGTCACTATCAAACAAGTATTTTTGTGTAATTAACGATTATATATTATCTCTTATTATTAACAGAGCACCAATTTGGTCCCCAGTGCATGCAACCAGATTTGTCACACATATGGTGCTGTGCAATAAGGCGCCACTATTCTCACATGGCTGGGGTAAAATTTACTCCAAACACTGTTCTGACTTCAGTTGTTGTGAGGCTGAACAAAATACTTACAATGTGTCTTCTATTGTGGTCTCAAGTGGATGTTCCGTTTGTGTTTGCATTCAGCAGGATATTTACACTAATTACTTTCACAAACAGTAATACAGGTTTTGCAAAAAGCAATGAGCTGTCATTTATAACAAAAAATCATATATCAACTTTTACTGGAGACAGACTAAGATAAGCTAATAATTGTGGGTATATGGGCCACAGTGAGGGGGGATAATGCATTGAGAAGGAAGTCAAACAAATCCGGGAGCCAGCAGTAACTGGAACACGGTCACTGAGCAATTACTGTATCAGTAGAGAAAATTCTCTACAGTAAGTAGCAATGTCTGGCACACCAGCTACCTAGATCCTGGGATTTATTTGGTTACAGGACGTATTTTCTTCTTAAACCTTTATATTACGTAATTCTTCTTATATGCTACTATGAAATAGTGTATTTAACTAGAGAATAGTGTTGGACTTATTACTTATATATCCCCGTAATATTATTATTGTGATCTTGTACTTTTATACATATTTTGTCATCTCTTCAATTGTAGCCAGAACTTCATTTTACATATATTCCTCACTTGTAATGGTGATTCAGAGACCAGTGAAGGCAACAGAATTCCTACATACAGTATGTAAAAACATGATATCAGTTATACAGTCTTACCTTCACCCACATTAACACTGGTGACGTTACCGTCAGCTTGTCACTATGGACGTGAACCCCTCCGTGCGTTCTGCAAATATCCCAAAAAAATACATTCATTTTAACAACCAGCTGATGCCTTCTTATACACAGTATATCTCTGAGTAACTTTACATTGTAATTAACATGTTTTAAAACGGAGCATACTAAGGGCCGTATTCAATAGCTTTCCGGTCCTTTCCAATGGAAAGAACCCGACAGCCCTCTATTCAATGCCGGTCCCAACAGTGTCAATCCGACTGTTTTAAAAGTCGGATTGACATTGTCGGAAACGAGGCTAAAAGCTGTCAGGTTTGGCTCCGCTTCTGACAATACACGTGTATTCCGACTTGTCGGAAAAACTGTGCCCGGATTGAATAGCTCGGAAGCCCTTACGACCTATTCCAGTCGGAAACTGCTGTCTTTCCGACAAGACAGCAGTTTCCGACTCTAATTGAATACGGCCCTAATTAGAAGAAGCACAATACAAAGGAGTAGTACAGTACATTAAGGAACACTTGCTAGGCTGTGCAATTGCAATAGTTTTATATAGCTCAAAAAATAGAATAAAATCTATAGTGCAACCTGAGAAACTTTAAGAGGACAGACGTTAGACAAGGAAGTAGTTGTACCCATCTATCACGAACCACTTTACCAGGTTCGGCACAGAAGGATACTAGTAAGTGATTGCCAGGCCTGAGAATACCACTCCGAAGTACCATAGACAATGCTCCCAGAGGAAACAGGTATAGCAGGGATACAGGATGCAGCAGGATTTACAAAACGAGGATAGATTCAGCTATACATACTGTAGTACCGAAGTTCAACCTCTATACCACTTGGCCAGTGATTCCCAAACTCGGTGATGTGGCACCCTGGGGGGTGCCCTGGGCTGGTGGTCCAAGAACATTTAAAATTATTTATGGCCAATGTAATATGCAAAACTAGTGTTTGTGGCTTCCAATCAACAGAAGTGAATCCTGTCCCTCCCCTGATAACTGGACCTAAGAATGACATTTAAACACTATGGGGTATATTTAATTGAAGTCGAATCCATTCCTACATTCATTTGTCGGAATGGATCCGACTTGGGTTATTCAATGTAATTTCAATTCGACTTTTAAAAAAGTCGAATTGAGATGCAGGAGCTATACGGGGGAGAGCCGCAGGCAGACTGGGGAGAGCAGCGTAGCGCTGCTCTTCCCAGTCTGCCCGTGGCTCTCCCCCTTTCATCTCTCTGCCTCACAGTCTCCACGTCCCTCCGTTCCCCGTCCCGCATCACAGCCGCCGCTCACGGCAGCGTCCATCCGGCTCCAGCAAGCGAGGTCTCGCTTGCTGGAGCCGGGTGGAAGCTGCTGTGAGCAGCAGCTGTGAAATCCTCCAGCACTACTCTCCACCCGTCTGGCTGCCCGCTGCTTTCCCCGTCTCCCCGCGACTCTCCCCTCTCTCCTCCACAGTCCCTCATTTCAGTCCGACATTTTTTTATGTCGGACTGAGATGGTCGGAAACAGGGCCAAATCCTGTCGAATTTGGCCCCGCAGCTATACCGCCGATTCACGTAGTATTCGACAAGTCGAATTCCCAGCCTTATCGAATAAAAACAGCTGGGATTGAATAGGTCGAATCACGATTCGACCTTAAAAAGTCGAAAACTGCCGTCTTTTCGACAGATGGCAGCTTTCGACCCTAATTGAATAGACCCCTATATATTGAATTTAATATTTTTTTTCTGGATTTCTCAATAAGAAACTTTTGGCCTAGGGGTACCGTGAGAACAATTCTGATACTGTGGGGAGCAGTGATTCAGAAAAGTTTGGGAACCACTGCACTAGGCATTATAGAGTAAAGGATAGCAAAATAATTAATAGTTGAATTGCTACCAAATGGAACGTGTTAACAGCAGAGATGTATGTGCTTTGGTTTTAGATCTGTATCTCCTTCATGTTTTGGCTTTGTTTTGCCAAAACCACCCTTGCATGTTTTGGTTATATATATATATATATATATATATATATATACACACACTGCTCAAAAAAATAAAGGGAACACTTAAACAACACAATGTAACTCCAAGTCAATCACACTTCTGTGAAATCAAACTGTCCACTTAGGAAGCAACACTGATTGACAATCAATTTCACATGCTGTTGTGCAAATGGAATAGACAACAGGTGGGAATTATAGGCAATTAGCAAGCTACCCCCAATAAAGGAGTTGTTCTGCAGGTGGTGACCACAGACCACTTCTCAGCTCCTATGCTTTCTGGCTGATGTTTTGGTCACTTTTGAAAGATGGTGGTGCTTTCTTTCTAGTGGTAGCATGAGACGGAGTCTACAACCCACACAAGTGGCTCAGGTAGTGCAGCTCATCCAGGATGGCACATCAATGCGAGCTGTGGCAAGAAGGTTTGCTGTGTCTGTCAGCGTAGTGTCCAGAGCATGGAGGCGCTACCAGGAGACAGGCCAGTACATCAGGAGACGTGGAGGAGGCCGTAGGAGGGCAACAACCCAGCAGTAGGACCGCTACCTCTGCCTTTGTGCAAGGAGGAACAGGAGGAGCACTGCCAGAGCCCTGCAAAATGACCTCCAGCAAGCCACAAATGTGCATGTGTCTACTCAAACGATCAGAAACAGACTCCATGAGGGTGGTATGAGGGCCTGACGTCCGCAGGTGGGGGTTGTGCTTACAGCCCAACACCGTGCAGGACGTTTGGCATTTGCCAGAGAACACTAAGATTGGCAAATTCGCCACTGCTGCCCTGTGCTCTTCACAGATGAAAGCAGGTTCTCACTGAGCATATGTGACAGACGTGAAAGAGTCTGGAGACGCCAAGGAGAACGTTCTGCTGCCTGCAACATCCTCCAGCATGACCGGTTTGGCAGTGGGTCACTAATGGTGTGGGGTGGCATTTCTTTGGGGGCCGCACAACCCTCCATGTGCTCGCCAGAGGTAGCCTAACTGCCATTAGGTACCGAGATGAGATCCTCAGACCCCTTGAGACCATATGCTGGTGTGGTTGGCCCTGGGTTCCTCCTAATGCAAGACAATGCTAGACCTCATGTGGCTGGAGTGTGTCAGCAGTTCCTGCAAGACGAAGGCATTGATGCTATGGACTGGCCCACCCGTTCCCCAGACCTGAATCCAATTGAGCACATCTGGGACATCATGTCTCGCTCCATCCACCAACGCCACGTTGCACCACAGACTGTCCAGGAGTTGGCGGATGCTTTAGTCCAGCTATGGGAGGAGATCCCTCAGGAGACCATCCGCCACCTCATCAGGAGCATGCCCAGGCATTGTAGGAAGGTCATACAGGCACGTGGAGGCCACACACATTACTGAGCCTCATTTTGACTTGTTTTAAGGACATTACATCAAAGTTGGATCAGCCTGTAGTGTGTTTTTCCACTTTAATTTTGAGTGTGACTCCAAATCCAGACCTCCATGGGTTAATAAATTTGATTTCCATTGATAATTTTTGTGTGCTTTTGTTGTCAGCATATTCAACTATGTAAACAACAAAGTATTTAATAAGAATATTTAATTAATTCAGATCTAGGATGTGTTATTTTAGTGTTCCCTTTATTTTTTTGAGCAGTGTATATATATATATATATATATATATATATATTTATTTTTTTACAAAAAATCATAACAACAGCTAAAATCACATAATTTGGGCCTGTTTTTGATTTGTATGTATTATTAAGCGCCAATTGGGTCCACACTGTTTTTGTTCCTACAGTATTATTAACCTCAATAACATTCATTTCCAGTTACAGCTTACAATATAGTTTTAATCCAGTTTAGGCAGAAAGGTTGCAACGAGGTACCTGAATGACTATGCTAAGCGGAAGCAGTGGGCCGCACAAAATGTGGCAGTTCATCTTCCGACATGGCACATATAGGAAACAGAGTGGTACTGCAGTGGCAGACGGTGGCAGTTTAATAAATGATAAAAATGTTTATCTATGCAAAAAGACTGTCAGCAATGCTCCAAACAGCGCATAATGCAAAGAAAAGAGATTCAAGATGGAATTGTCCTTGGGCCCTCCCATCCACCTCATGCACAGTTTAACAAATCAACCACTTCAGTGACAGGGACTGCCACTTGTGGCTGAAGTGATTGGTTTGTTTGGGCCCCCACAAAATAAGCTACCAATGGGCAGAGGGCATTGCTGGCAATGATCTCTATGTACACAAACTGGCTCTACGGAGGCAAGATGTAATCATCCGATTCCTCACTCGCATCAGTGGGTCCCTCACTTGCATCATTCGTTCCTGCTCGAATCCACCACTGCAGGTGCCTCTATATTTTTCTACAACTAACATTGCTCGGAGTCACAGTGCTTATGTGAAGTTAGTGAATACAGTGGACTACAGCCTGTGGAGTCACTGCTTCACCAGTGTGTGACAGGACAGGGTGTAAATGGACACAGCCACTGGATGGATAACACAGCACACAGTACAACAACAAATAAATATATATATATATATATATATATATATATTTGTTTACTTTTTATTAACTTTTTTTAAACTTTGTTTACAAATGACACTGCGGAGTCACACTGCTTATGTGAACATAGTGGGGTACAACCTGCAGTGTCACAATACTTGCATGGATACACTGGGGTACGACCTGCAGCATCACAGTACTTGTATGGATACACTGGGGTACGGCCTGCAGCATCACAGTACTTGTATGGATACACTGGGATACGACTGGCAGTGTCACAGTACTTGTATGGATACACTGGGGTACAGCCTGCAGCGTCACAGTACTTGTATGTATACAATGGGGTACAGCTTGCAGTGTCACAGTACTTGGGATTTGGGATACACTGGGGAACAGCACAAAAAACTATTTTTAAAACATTTTGTATTTATTTTTTTAACTGTTTTTACTTTTTTCTAACTTTGTATTACTTTTTTAAAATGTTACTTTTTTTTTTTAACCTTGCACTGAAACAAATGGACCCCCGATAGATGCGTCAGCAGCACTGGAGTAGATGGACAATGGACAGCTGCGTCGGCAGTACTGTAGTAGATGGACAATGGACAGGTGCATCGGAAGCACTGGAGCAAATGAACAATGGACAGGTGCATCGGCAGCACTGGAGTGGATGGACACAGCACTGAGCACAGAAGCAGCCATTGGAGTGTATGGAGGAAACACAGCACAGCCCCTGGACTGACACAGCACCATCACACAGCAGAGTACAGCACAGAGTGAAGCACATGGTGTCGATCACCGTGGGAAGGGACTCATATGCAAGCCAAAACCTGCAAGAATCCGACACTGGGATTGATGACCTTTTGCCTTGTTTTGAGAACTGAGTCAGGTGGGAAAGCCTAAGCCAGACTCGGATCCAGTATGTTTGGGTGTTTTGGTTCTCCAAGAACCAAACCATCTCATCTCTAGTTAAGAGTTCCAGCTGTAGTACTTGTGTTTGGCCACCAATGTTGTAGCAGTGTAGAGAAGAGCTGGTGATGGTGGAGCATGAAGATCAGAAGTGCTGGTACAGTAATGTACAGCAAAGCAGGAGGTAGATGTTTGGTAAGATAACACAAGAGTGGAGCAGCTGGCACAGACATTAGTAAATGGCATTTGTTGTAATGGAATGTGGGACAATGAACAACACAATCTGGTATCTGGCACAAATGGCTGTGCCACAGAGTAGAGGTCACAGTCATAAACTGGTTCTGGCTGCAGACGGGATAGTCGTGGTCACAAACCCAAGTTCAGTCTCGGTGGCAGAGAGGATAACAAGGATTACAGGAAAAGGTTCAGTCCAGGCAACACACATGATTGTCACTATCAAAAACAGCAGTCAGCTTTCTGGCAGCAGAATATGGTGCTCAGAGCAGTAGTATGGAAATGCTAGTGTGTGAATGCTTTATCTGGCAAGGCCTGTCTATAACAGATGGTAATTTACGACAGATGGCAGCAACTAGTTTCAGGTAAGAGCCAGCCCCTAGATGACATCTTACATGGGGCATGTTATCACTGGAAGGCAAAGAGAGCAAAAAAACTAAAAAAAAACTGGAAAAGGTATTCCACTAAAGAATAATCAGTTAAAAGTACCAAAATACCTGTTCTGCAAAGCAGTTACCTGCTGTTACTAACACCATCATAACATAGGTAAGCAGCAATTCTGTGGGCAGATCCCAGGGCCGGCATCAGGGGGGTAGACTGCAGGGACTGGATTCACGACCCCTGGACAGATGGGGGGCCCACCCCTGGCTCCTAATGCTAACACCTGCAGCCTCCAGGTAGCAGCTGGGTACTAGTCGCAAGGCAGTGTGTGGCAGTGCGGGATAGGCAGCTACCTTATGGCAATGGGGAGGAGCAGTGCAGTTTCTCAAGTTCTGGAGGAAGCAGCAAGAAAGAGTGCTGGGGCGAGGGTGCTGTGAGTCTCTGGCTATGGGGATCGGCGCTGGAGGAGGCAGGCAGGAAGAGTGCTGGGGAGAGGGGCCGTCTGGCTGTGGGTGATGTGAGGTTCTGGCTATGGGGACTGGCGCTGAAGCGGTAAGCAGGAGTGGTGCTGGGGTGAGGGGGCCGGCTGGCTGCAGGTGCTGTGCGGTGGAACTTTATGCAATTAAATTGTGTGTGTACATGGCTATGGCGGCAGTGTGTGTGCTTGTTTGTATGCGGCTTGTACCTAATGGAATGGGTCATGTATATTAATATATTTATAAAATAGTGTGGTATATCGAGACAGAATTCATCAACATGATTGGACACATAAGATCACATGACCATGCATTATTTCCCAACATCTGCACACCACAGGCCTGATCTACTTCCTGCTATGACCAAAACTTCATCACAAAGTCACAGCTGTATCACTCCACAAGTGTAAACAGTACCAGCTCTCACAGAGACACTGCTCACAGGAAAGCAGCACATCACTGCCTCACTATGACACACATTTGTGACTGAAAAACTTCACAAAATGTCAAAGTTTACACATAACTCAAATGACCACACATAACACCTCATCACACATGACTTGTACAATAATTATCTATTCAAAAAATGTGAACATGACTTCCCTGAGCAGCCACTTCAGAATCAGCAGACAGTGAGGGCGATATTCACTTACGCTGTTATTTTTGATGAATATTTAATTGTAGAAGTCAAACTAAATAGCCAAGTCTGAACTATGTAATTCCTTCTATTCTGTATAATCTCCACATAGAATCTCTCTTATGCAAACTCATGTATGTTTTTTGATGTAATGATTGGCTTGTAATTGGCATTGCATGTATGGGGAAGTTGCTCAGTGAAACATAGTTTATTTTTGCATACTGTCTAATGTATACCTCCCTTGAACATTTGGCCATTTGTGGTCAGGTGTACTACATATTTACATTTAATGAGGTGTAGACTTGGTGTAAAGGACAGAGTGTGATTCCTGATTAGTAAAAAAAAAAAATACCAAACACTGAGCAACATCACCAAATAGGTAATTTCAACTTTAAACTTGTCATTTATTTTGTACAGTCTGGACATGGCTACTAATAACAGATACACAGACAAAATTCTTAAAGCTATGTGTGCAAATGCTAGGAGCTTAGGAGACAAAATTCCAGAGCTAATTGCGATAATGACAAGGGATAACCTGGATTTTGTGGCAATTACAGAGTCATGGTGCAATGAGAATCATGACTGGGACATAGCTATACCAGGATACAATTTATTTAGGAAGGATAGAATGGGAAGAATAGGAGGAAGGGTACCAATGTATGTGAAAAAAGCATAAATGCTACTCTAATACAAAATATTGAAGATAAAACCGAGGCCCTTTGGGTCACCATAGAAACTGGGGAGGACATTATTCTCATTGGGGTGATCTATAGACCACCAGGCCAGGGGCAGGATTTGGACAGGAACCTATTGTTGGACATCACTAAAATGGCTTTAAAGGGACAAGTCATAATCATGGGAGACTTTAATTTACCTGATGTGCATTGGGAGGGGTCTTTTGCAAGTTCACCTACAAGTGGCAAATTTCTACATTCCTTACAGGGAGCATCTCTCAAGCAATTGGTGATGGAGCCCACTTGCAAAGACTCAATATTAGATTTAATTCTTACAAATGGTGACAGGATATCTGGGGGACAGGATATGTGGGTGAGCAACTGGGATCCAGTGATCATCAAGCAGTATGGTTTAGTGTAAGGACAGGATCCAACTCCTGTCACACAAAAATAAAGGTGTCAGATTTTAGAAATGCTGACTTTACAAAAATGGGGAGATGTTTAAGTGATTCATTGGTGGACTGGAGGAACTTGGAAGGAGTGCAGGAGAGGTGGGAAAAACTGAGAAGTGCAATACTAAGGGCAACAGACCATTGTATCAGAAGGGTTAGGAAAAGCACCAGGAAAAGGAAGCCAGTGTGGTTCTCAAAAGAAGTATCAACTAGTGTGAAAGCAAAAAAGATTTTAGGAAGCTTTTAGGAAATACAATCAGACTAAAAATAATAACGACAAAGAAGTGTATCTTGACAGATGGAAGGATGATAAGAAAGTGATCAGATGTGCAAAGGCTGAAGCTGAGGAGAAAATGGCCCAGTCAGTAAATAAAGGAGGCAAAACTTTTTTTTAAAGTATTTAAGTGAAAGGAGAAAATCAAATGGAGGAATAATAAGACTTAAGACAGAGAGTGAGAATTTGGTGGAGGGAGACAAGGCAATAGCAGATCACCTAAATAATTATTTTTGCTCAGTATTTACTACAGAAGGAGAAGGGAAGAGGCCACAATTAAGTTGCAAGGACATTCATAAAACTAAAGGTAGGGAAAGTATATTTACAGAGGAAAAGGTCCTAACAGAACTTTCAATACTAAAAGTGGATAAATCAATGGGGCCAGATGGGATACACCCCAGGATACTCAAAGAGCTAAAAGATGTGCTGGTTACACCTTTAACAGATCTATTTAACCAGTCACTAAATACAGGTGCCATTCCAGGGGACTGGAAAAGAGCAAATGTAGTTCCACTGCACAAAAGTGGAAGAAAGGAAGAAGAAAGTAACTACAGACCAGTAAGCTTTACATCAGTAGTAGGGAAATTAATGGAAAACTATTAAAAGAAAGAGTTGTGGAATATCTTAAATCAAACAACTTACAGGATCCAAAACAGCATGGATTTACTGGTGAGAGATCATGCCAAACAAATATTATTGACTTTTTTGACTCTGTGACGAAAATAATAGTTCAAGGGGGAGCTGTAGATGTAGCATATCTAGACTTTAGTAAGGCATTTGATACTGTCCCACATTGCAGACTGCTAAATAAACTTGAAAGCATGAGGGTGGATTATAAAACAGTTAAATGGATAAGAACCCGGTTGCGCCTGAATCTACTCATTAATTTCAGGTAATTTAGTTTGATTCTGGTTTAAATTCTAGCTGAGAACTGGAATATATATAAGAGACTGAAAAAGACCTTTAGTTTGCCAATTCTTTTGAACACATAAAGATTGATAAGAGACATTCAAGAAACTCTTTATTCAAAAATAAGGTCAAGA
Organism: Pseudophryne corroboree; assembly: GCF_028390025.1. Lineage (NCBI taxonomy): Eukaryota > Metazoa > Chordata > Amphibia > Anura > Myobatrachidae > Pseudophryne > Pseudophryne corroboree. Next base: position 161,774,440 of record NC_086448.1, read on the forward strand.
CATTTATTTGTTGTTACATGGCCGCATTATTTAAACATTTCAATGTTGTATTCATCTTGTACATCTAAACTGTGTTATCAGGAAATAGAAAATATGCTGGATATTGTAAGTAACAGATTCTTGTATTGTTCGATTGATGTAACTTACTGTATCCCTTGCAATAAAAAACACTTTTGAAAAAAAAAAAGAACCTGGTTGCAGGATAGCAAACAGACAGTTGTAGTAAATGGAGTGCAATCTATGGAGGGAAATGTTACCAGTGGAGTACCCCAGGGATCTGTACTTAGTCCAGTTCTCTTTAATATCTTTGTTGGTGATATTGCAAATGGTATTGAAGGGAAAGTATGCCTTTTTGCAGATGATACAAAGTATGCAACAGGGTAGACACTCCGGGAGGGGTAAAACATATGATTGATGACCTAGGTAGGTTTGAGAAACGGTCAAGAACGTGGCAACTACAGTTTAATGCTAAAAAATGCAAAATCATGCACTTTGGTCTCAAAAACCCAAAGGCTAAATATAGTATCAAGGGTACTATAATGGAAACTACTGAGGAGGAAAGGGATCTAGGAGTCACTATTTTAAGTGACTTGAAGGCAGGAAAGCAATGCAACAAAGCAATGAGAAAGGCAAGTCAGATGCTTGGTTGCATAGGGAGAGGAATCAGTAGCAGGAAAAAAGAAGTTATAATGCCACTGTTACGGCCCCATCTGGAATACTGTGTCCAGTTCTGGAGACCATATCTCCAGAAGGATATAAATACATTAGCGAGTGTACAAAGAAGGGCAACTAAAATGGTGCATGGCCTACATCACAAAACTTACCCGGAAAGGAAAAAAGATCTTTATATGTAAAGTTTGGAGGAGAGAAGGGAAAGGGGGGACATGATAGAAACTTTCATATATATCAAGGGTCTTAACAAAGTTCAGGAGGGAAACATTCTTCAAAGGTAGAGAAGTATTAGAACTCAAGGACATACACTGAGACTGGAGGGGGGAGGTTCAGAGGAAATTTAAGGAAAAATTACTTCATAGAAAGGGTAGTGGATGAGTGGAATAGCCTCCCATCAGAGGTGGTAGCGGCTAAGACTGTAGAGCAATTTAAACATGCTTGGGATAGGCATATGAATATCTTTACAAAGAATTAAGGTTCAAAAAGGGTTGAGATTACCTAAAGAATAATAAAGGGGCAGACTAGATCGGCCAAGTGGTTCTTATCTGCCGTCAAATTCTATGTTTCTATGTAGAACTGTTTTGATACAACAAGGACCATTTTATAAGATAGATATACCACTTTTGGGTGTGCGGTTGCGCTCTGATATACGCACGCCTTGTGTGGTTTAACACACTAAGCCTTCAGCCTTGTGCATCACAATGCACACCAAGGTGTACATATATCAGAGCATGACCACACACCTAAAGGCCCCATCCACTAGGGAGTTTTATCTCAGCAATTAGTTGGATCCACTATTCCTGCAATCTAGCTGGGAGCTTCCTGCCCAGCGATTGCGATTTGATACTTGAGTGTATTTTTACATGTGATTTATCTCACGCAATCGAATGCCCTGCTATCCATCTCATGCGATAAATCTCAAAGGACATTTTTTTCCCTGCAATTTCACATATGATTGATCTGATGGGGTAGGCTAAAATTAGCATATGTAAACAGCAACCAGAGGAGAACAACCCTTGCGTATGGATGATGATACATTCCAGGAGTTACTGGCCCTGGTGACACCCTATATTCAGAGGCAGGATACCAAGATGCAGAAGGCCATTCCGCCTGAGAGACTGACGGCTACCTTGAGGTATCTGGCTACCGGCGTTCACTGGAAGATTTAAAGTTTGGGACCCTCACCTCTGCTCAAACTTTGGGGCCTATCATTCCTGACACCTGGAAGGCCATTGATAAGGTGCTGCAGAACCAGTATTTTAAAGGTAAAAGAACCACACGACACACTCGTTTACTTGATTAGTAAAAAAATTTATCGGAGGAAAAAACATTCGATAAAGTGCACTGCAAATGCCAACATGGCATATATTTTCACTGTAGCCAACATGGTTTAAGTGGTAACTTTTTTTGCTAATGTAGCATACAACAAGTAAAAAGTGAATTTTTTTGCCAACGTGACATATATTTGCACTTTAGCCAACATGGCTTTCAACAACTACACAGATGGGTCCTCCGTTATCTTGACTGTTTCTGCGCCTAGATGGAGGTTTAGTCACGCCTAGGCGTTAGCTTAGGTTGCTGAGTTTAATCACGTACAGGCATATTGAGGCACAACTAGATACTCAGCATGCAATACACATCTCCACCACTGGGTGGCTAATGTTCCACTAATCCAGTACTTTAGATCGAATAGCGGCGGATTGATCTACAGTACAAGCTCTAGCAAATGGTCAGTGACAACTGTAATGTTAATATACAGTCCTGTACTGCATACTGTACACACAGATGGTGACCAATGGTCAGACAGAGAGTAAAAAAATAAAAATAAATAGTTTATACAGACGCAAATGAATATGTTAAAACACTTGTGTATGCAGACACAACTAATGTGTGAAAGGAATAATGTAGCTCATTGACTTTAAAGTATGTACAGTGCATTAAATGAGCATCCGAGTCTCCTAACGGCATAAACGAACACCAATGAAAGGGATTGCTGCTTGCATTACTTTTACACATGAACTTGTGTATCTTCCATGCAGCGATGTGGGCTAGTGGTGAAGGCTCCCGCCTCACACGCTGAGAGTCCCGGGTTTTATTCCCAAAGTGCCAATCTATATTTTTTTTTCCCCCTGACATTCACTTTATTATTATTTTTTTTTCTGTGTAGTTCATTGTAATACATTCAATGGAAGGGTGCATACAGGTTTCACATAAATCAGGGTAAATCTGCAGGAGCAACTCATTCCGCTATCTGAAATACACAGCGGTAATGAGGACCCGTAGACATACCAATACATATAAATTAGTGTATTCTGACGCAACTAACTGTTCGAGCAACACAGTACTGTAGATCATCGGCGATAGAGAATCTGTGTTGTACTTTATGAGAAGGGATCATTGCTACTGTACCATTTGCACATCAATCAAAGCGACTGTAGTTCTCTATCTGATTTTCATAAACAGTATGGTATTGTGTTGTACATTTATTCTAACCTGACCTCCCTCCCTGTCTACTGTATGAACTGTGCAGGCTCCCAGGGGGGAAGGGGGAAGTGGGATTGGGGTAGGGGGAGGTGGTGGCTTAATACCGTGTTCTGCAATATGAGCGTCCAAGTCCCTTAACAGCATAAAGGGGAGGGGGGAGGGGGGGATTAACCAGCGGAGTACAGAGACGCTGTCGAAAATATTAATTGTCTGTCGAGACCCATAAAAAGAAACCAATAAATCAATAAATTAAAATTGTGTGTATAGACACAAAAGAATGTGTTAAAGCAATGGTCCATTGACGTTCAGTTTATGTGAGCTATTAAATTAATTTCAATTAAAATGGGCTTAAAGCTTAATATCTCCGGTTCTGAGGGTCCAATCAGCTCAGAATCGGATTGGTATGGAAGAGGAGACAATTAGCTACCAGAAGATACCAACCCCAAGTTTCTTTGACCCCCACAAGGCTCATGGCAAGGGTCGGAACCCATGGTGGGTCTGAATTAACGGGCCCATTATAGTCTATGGGAAAATGGGTCCACTTTGCGTCCTGATATCGCTGGTTCTGGGTGTCCCAGAGACTCGGGACAGGTACCATACAAAAGAGGAGACTCTTGGCTTTCGGCCAGACCAACGACTAGTTTATGTGACACCGCAAAGGGAAATGGCAAGCAACCGTGTGTCGGGTCCCCTCCAGTTGTCCGCACAGCTTGCACGGGATGCAGTGTTTCTGGCTAGATAAAAAATAAGATTTTACTTACCGATAAATCTATTTCTCGGAGTCCGTAGTGGATGCTGGGGTTCCTGAAAGGACCATGGGGAATAGCGGCTCCGCAGGAGACAGGGCACAAAAGTAAAGCTTTTTCCGATCAGGTGGTGTGCACTGGCTCCTCCCCCTATGACCCTCCTCCAGACTCCAGTTAGGTACTGTGCCCGGACGAGCGTACACAATAAGGGAGGATTTTGAATCCCGGGTAAGACTCATACCAGCCACACCAATCACACCGTACAACTTGTGATCTAAACCCAGTTAACAGTATGATAACAGCGGAGCCTCTGAAAGATGGCTTCCTACAACAATAACCCGAATAAGTTAACAATAACTATGTACAATTTATGCAGATAATCCGCACTTGGGATGGGCGCCCAGCATCCACTACGGACTCCGAGAAATAGATTTATCGGTAAGTAAAATCTTATTTTCTCTATCGTCCTAGTGGATGCTGGGGTTCCTGAAAGGACCATGGGGATTATACCAAAGCTCCCAAACGGGCGGGAGAGTGCGGATGACTCTGCAGCACCGAATGAGAGAACTCCAGGTCCTACTTAGCCAGAGTATCAAATTTGTAAAATTTTACAAACGTGTTCTCCCCTGACCACGTAGCTGCTCGGCAAAGTTGTAATGCCGAGACCCCTCGGGCAGCCGCCCAAGATGAGCCCACCTTCCTTGTGGAGTGGGCCTTTACAGATTTAGGCTGTGGCAGGCCTGCCACAGAATGTGCCAGTTGGATTGTGCTACAGATCCAACGAGCAATCGTCTGCTTAGACGCAGGAGCACCCATCTTGTTGGGTGCATACAATATAAACAACGAGTCAGATTTTCTGACTCCAGCTGTTCTTGCAATATATATTTTTAATGCTCTGACAACGTCCAGTAACTTGGAGTCCTCCAAGTCACTTGTAGCCGCAGGCACTACAATAGGCTGGTTCAGATGAAATGCTGACACCACCTTAGGGAGAAAATGCGGACGAGTCCGCAGTTCTGCCCTGTCCGAATGGAAAATCAGATATGGGCTTTTGTAAGATAAAGCTGCCAATTCTGACACTCTCCTGGCTGAAGCCAGGGCTAGAAGCATGGTCACTTTCCAAGTGAGATATTTCAAATCCACCTTATTTAGTGGTTCAAACCAATGAGATTTTAGAAAATCCAAAACTACATTGAGATCCCACGGTGCCACTGGAGGCACCACAGGAGGCTGTATATGCAGCACTCCCTTCACAAAGGTCTGGACTTCAGGGACTGAAGCCAATTCTTTTTGAAAGAAAATCGACAGGGCCGAAATTTGAACCTTAATAGATCCCAATTTGAGACCCATAGACAATCCTGATTGCAGGAAATGTAGGAATCGACCCAGTTGAAATTCCTCCGTCGGAGCACTCCGATCTTCGCACCACGCAACATATTTTCGCCAAATTCGGTGATAATGTTGCACGGTTACTTCTTTCCTTGCTTTAATCAAAGTAGGAATGACTTCTTCCGGCATGCCTTTTTCCATTAGGATCCGGCGTTCAACCGCCATGCCGTCAAACGCAGCCGCGGTAAGTCTTGAAACAGACAGGGACCCTGCTGAAGCAAGTCCCTCCTTAGAGGTAGAGGCCACGGATCTTCCGTGATCATCTCTTGAAGTTCCGGGTACCAAGTCCTTCTTGGCCAATCCGGAACCACTAGTATCGTTCTTACGCCTCTTTGCCGTATAATTCTCAATACTTTTGGTATGAGAGGCAGAGGAGGAAACACATACACCGACTGGTACACCCAAGGCGTTACCAGCGCGTCCACAGCTATTGCCTGCGGATCTCTTGACCTGGCGCAATACCTGTCCAGTTTTTTGTTGAGGCGAGACGCCATCATGTCCACCATTGGTCTTTCCCAACGGGTTACCAGCATGTGGAAGACTTCTGGATGAAGTCCCCACTCTCCCGGGTGAAGATCGTGTCTGCTGAGGAAGTCTGCTTCCCAGTTGTCCACTCCCGGGATGAACACTGCTGATAGCGCTATCACATGATTCTCTGCCCAGCGAAGAATCCTTGCAGCTTCTGCCATTGCACTCCTGCTTCTTGTGCCGCCCTGTCTGTTCACATGGGCGACTGCCGTGATGTTGTCCGACTGGATCAACACCGGTTTTCCCTGAAGCAGAGGTTCTGCCTGGCTTAGAGCATTGTATATTGCTCTTAGTTCCAGAATGTTTATGTGAAGAGACGTTTCCAGGCTCGTCCATACTCCCTGGAAGTTTCTTCCTTGTGTGACTGCTCCCCAGCCTCTCAGGCTGGCGTCCGTGGTCACCAGGATCCAATCCTGTATGCCGAATCTGCGGCCCTCCAATAGATGAGGACTCTGCAACCACCACAGAAGAGACACCCTTGTCCTTGGAGACAGGGTTATCCGTAGGTGCATCTGAAGATGCGACCCTGACCATTTGTCCAACAGATCCCTTTGGAAAATTCTTGCGTGGAATCTGCCGAATGGAATTGCTTCGTAAGAAGCTACCATTTTTCCCAGGACTCTTGTGCATTGATGTACAGACACCTTTCCTGGTTTTAGGAGGTTCCTGACAAGCTCGGATAACTCCTTGGCTTTTTCCTCCGGGAGAAAAACCTTTTTCTGAACCGTGTCCAGAATCATCCCTAGGAACAGCAGACGAGTTGTCGGCATTAACTGGGATTTTGGAATATTCAGAATCCACCCGTGCTGTTTTAGCACTTCTTGAGACAGTGCTAATCCCATCTCTAGCTGTTCTCTGGACCTCGCCCTTATTAGGAGATCGTCCAAGTATGGGATAATTAATACGCCTTTTCTTCGAAGAAGAATCATCATCTCGGCCATTACCTTTGTAAAGATCCGAGGTGCCGTGGACAATCCGAACGGCAGCGTCTGAAACTGATAGTGACAGTTTTGTACAACGAACCTGAGGTACCCCTGGTGTGAGGGGTAAATTGGAACGTGGAGATACGCATCCTTGATGTCCAAGGATACCATAAAGTCCCCCTCTTCCAGGTTCGCTATCACTGCTCTGAGTGACTCCATTTTGAACTTGAACTTCTTTATGTACAGGTTCAAGGACTTCAGATTTAGAATAGGCCTTACCGAGCCATCCGGCTTCGGTACCACAAAAAGAGTGGAATAATACCCCTTCCCTTGTTGTAGAAGAGGTACCTTGACTATCACCTGCTGAGAGTACAGCTTGTGAATGGCTTCCAAAACCGTCTCCCTTTCGGAGGGGGGCGTTGGTAAAGCAGACTTCAGGAAACGGCGAGGTGGATCCGTCTCTAATTCCAACCTGTACCCTTGAGATATTATCTGCAGGATCCAGGGATCTACCTGCGAGTGAGCCCACTGCGCGCTGTAATTTTTGAGACGACCGCCCACCATCCCCGAGTCCGCTTGAGGAGCCCCAGCGTCATGCTGAGGCTTTTGTAGAAGCCGGGGAGGGCTTCTGTTCCTGGGAAGGAGCTGCGTGTTGCTGTCTCTTCCCTCGACCTTTGCCTCGTGGCAGATATGAATAGCCCTTTGCTCTCTTATTTTTAAAGGAACGAAAGGGCTGCGGTTGAAAAGTCGGTGCCTTTTTCTGTGGGGGAGTGACTTGAGGTAGAAAGGTGGATTTCCCGGCTGTAGCCGTGGCCACCAAATCTGATAGACCGACTCCAAATAACTCCTCCCCTTTATACGGCAAAACTTCCATATGCCGTTTTGAATCCGCATCACCTGACCACTGTCGCGTCCATAAAGCTCTTCTGGCCGAAATGGACATAGCACTTACCCGTGATGCCAGTGTGCAGATATCCCTCTGTGCATCACGCATATAAAGAAATGCATCCTTTATTTGTTCTAACGACAGTAAAATATTGTCCCTGTCCAGGGTATCAATATTTTCAATCAGGGACTCTGACCAAACTACCCCAGCACTGCCCATCCAGGCAGTCGCTACAGCTGGTCGTAGTATAACACCTGCATGTGTGTATATACTTTTTTGGATATTTTCCATCCTCCTATCTGATGGATCTTTAAGTGCGGCCGTCTCAGGAGAGGGTAACGCCACTTGTTTAGATAAGCGTGTTAGCGCCTTGTCCACCCTAGGAGGTGTTTCCCAGCGCTCCCTAACCTCTGGCGGGAAAGGGTATAATGCCAATAATTTCTTTGAAATTATCAGTTTTTTATCAGGGGCAACCCACGCTTCATTACACACGTCATTTAATTCTTCTGATTCAGGAAAAACTATAGGTAGTTTTTTCATACCCCACATAATACCCTGTTTAGTGGTACCTGTAGTATCAGCTAAATGTAACGCCTCCTTCATTGCCAAAATCATATAACGTGTGGCCCTACTGGAAAATACGGTTGATTCGTCACCGTCACCACTGGAGTCATCGCCTGTGTCTGGGTCTGTGTCGACCGACTGAGGCAAAGGGCGTTTCACAGCCCCTGACGGTGTTTGAGTCGCCTGGACAGGCACTAATTGATTGTCCGGCCGCCTCATGTCGTCAAACGACTGCTTTAGCGTGTTGACACTATCCCGTAGTTCCATAAATAAAGGCATCCATTCCGGTGTCGACTCCCTAGGGGGTGACATCCTCATATTTGGCAATTGCTCCGCCTCCACACCAATATCGTCCTCATACATGTCGACACACACGTACCGACACACAGCAGACACACAGGGAATGCTCCTAACGAAGACAGGACCCACTAGCCCTTTGGGGAGACAGAGGGAGAGTTTGCCAGCACACACCAAAAGCGCTATATATATATCAGGGATAGCCTTATAATAAGTGCTCCCTTATAGCTGCTTTGTTATATCAAATTATCGCCATAAATGTGCCCCCCCCTCTCTGTTTTACCCTGTTTCTGTAGTGCAGTGCAGGGGAGAGACTTGGGAGCCGTCCTGACCAGCGGAACTGTGAGAGGAAATGGCGCCGTGTGCTGAGGAGATAGGCCCCGCCCCTTTTCTGGCGGGCTCGTCTCCCGCTATTTAGAGAAATCAGGCAGGGGTTAAATATCTCCATATAGCCTCTAGGGCTATATGTGAGGTATTTTTAGCCTTTATAGGTAATCATTTTGCCTCCCAGGGCGCCCCCCTCCCAGCGCCCTGCACCCTCAGTGACTGCCGTGTGAAGTGTGCTGAGAGGAAAATGGCGCACAGCTGCAGTGCTGTGCGCTACCTTTTGAAGACTGCAGGAGTCTTCAGCCGCCGATTCTGGACCTCTTCTGTCTTCAGCATCTGCAAGGGGGCCGGCGGCGTGGCTCCGGTGACCATCCAGGCTGTACCCGTGATCGTCCCTCTGGAGCTTGATGTCCAGTAGCCAAGAAGCCAATCCATCCTGCACGCAGGTGAGTTGACTCCTTCTCCCCTCAGTCCCTCGCTGCAGTGATCCTGTTGCCAGCAGGAATCACTGTAAAATAAAAAACCTAGCTAAACTTTTTCTAAGCAGCTCTTTAGGAGAGCCACCTAGATTGCACCCTTCTCGGCCGGGCACAAAAATCTAACTGGAGTCTGGAGGAGGGTCATAGGGGGAGGAGCCAGTGCACACCACCTGATCGGAAAAAGCTTTACTTTTGTGCCCTGTCTCCTGCGGAGCCGCTATTCCCCATGGTCCTTTCAGGAACCCCAGCATCCACTAGGACGATAGAGAAAATATTGTACAGAAATGCTAAGCACTGTGGTTTGGCATCCAGGAACTTAGAGAGGAGCTTTTATCTCTCCCCATTATACTTATCAAGATAACACTTGCCGCTGTAGCCATTACAGCAGAGTACGTTACAAGCTGTTTGTGCTATTCAGTACTCAAATGCAAAATACTGTACATAGATTCTAAGCACGGTGATTTGGCATCCAGGAACTAAGGGAGGAGCTTTTATCTCCCTCCATTATACTTAGAAAGATAACACTTGTCGCTGTACGTTACAAGCTGTTCGTGCTATTCAGTACTCAAATGCAAAATACTGTACAGAGAATCTAAGCATGGTGATTTGGCATCCAGGAACTTAGGGAGGAGCTTTTAGCACTCTCCATTATACTTAGAATAATAACACTTGTCGCTGTACGTTACAAGCTGTTCGTGCTATTTAGTACTTAAATACAAAATACTGTACAGAGACGGTAAGCACAGTGATATGGAGCATTCAAATAGAACTGCTTTTTGCTGGCGTGTTTGGATAGTCATGCACGGATCAGTGCATGCTTATCTGTGTAAAAGGGTCAGAAACAGTTAAAAATGGAAAAAAAAATTTGTGGGGTCCCCCCTCCTAAGCATAACCAGCCTCGGGCTCTTTGAGCCAGTCCTGGTAGTTTAAATAACGGGGAAAAATTAACTGGGGTCCCCCAGTATTTAGACAACCAGCACCGGGCACTTGGGCCGGTCCTCGTTCCAAAAATACGGGGGACAAAAGATGTAGGGGACCCCCGTATTTTTAAAACCAGCACCGGGCTCCAGTAGCCAGAGAGATAATGCCACAGCCGGGGGACACTTTTATACTGGTCCCTGCAGCCGTGCCATTACCCCCCCCCCCCCCCAACTAGTCACCCATGGCCAGGGTTCCCTGGGGGAGTGGGGACCCCTTGAATTATGGGGGCCCCCTCCAGGCACCCAATGGTCAGTGGTGAACCCCGAGGCTGTCCCCCCATCCCTGGGCTCCCCCGCTTGCTGGTACTTGGAGAACCACAAGTACCAGCATGCGAAGAAATAACGGGCCCGCTGGTGCCTGCAGTTCTACAGCAAAAGAAATACCCAAATAAAAACAAGACACACACATCGTGAAAGTACAAATTTAATAAAACACACTTACACACTCATACATACTTACCTACATCCCACGCCGGCCAATCACGCCCCCTTGTCCAGTAGAATCCAATTGGGGTACCTGTGAATTAAAAACCCAAAATACTCACCTATAATCGTGTGTTGATCTGTCCTCTTCTGTCCTGAAGTAATCCATGGCCTTGTAAAAAATAAAAAAACGGAAACCTGGTCCACGCCACTAAAGGGGTTCCATGTTTACACATGGAACCCCTTTCCCCGAATGCCGGGACCCCCCGTGACTCCTGTCACTGGAGATCCCAGTGGACAATCAGGGAGTGCCACGTCATGGTGCTCTCCTGATTGGCTGTAGCCTACTAGCCTGTCAATCAGGAGTAGCGCACAGGCTAGAATGGAGGATCGCGCAGCTCCATTATAGCCTATGATGGGAACTTTGCGGTCTTCAGCTAACCGCAAAGTTAATTGGGGTCACCCACAAGAGTGACCCCAATTAACCCTGCGGTTAACCGCAGACCTTTTATCTCTCCCCATTATACTTATATAGATAACACTTGCCACTGTAACCATTACAGCAGAGTACGTTACAAGCTGTTTGTGCTATTTAGTACTCAAATACAAAATACTGTACAGAGACGCTAAGCACATTGATTTGGCATCCAGGAACTTAGGGAGGAGCTTTTATCTCTTCTGATTATACTTAATACTACGTGATTTGGACGCTCACATATCCCTAACATCAACAGACCATACTGTACCTGTAACACGTTCATTTGCATCTGTATATGCTGTACTATTTGCGTCTGTACTGTATATACTGTTATATACTGTATGACATACTGTAGCATAATGAGACGCACCAGTAAAGTAGTTCTTACGCTGTAGTTCAATATTGAATTTTAATGGAGACCACACGCATGCGCATTGGTGATTTTAAAAAGCGACATCTGGTGGATGATCGCAGGTATTACACTCAAAGGTAACGCCAAACACTCTGTGCGCCACCCATACGACTAGGCACGCCACGTTGCGCCCAGGCACGCTGCGTATGCCCAATCGCGACTAACGCCTCAGCAAGCCAAGATAACGGAGGACCCATGTGTAAATACACAAAAACAGTCTAAAATTCAAAAACTATCATAGTACAGGGATTGGGTAAAAGCCAGAAACGTCTGAAGCACCCTATGCCACACCGCTCCGGATCCCTGCACCAATCACAACAATTGTAGAGAAAGTACTGCACATCCCCATACACCCAGGACAGAGAAATTACAGCATCTCTGTATGGTCTAGGTTGTTCTGCTTTGTAAAAACATCCCTGGATCATGTAGAACAGCTGTATTCTCTCCCTCCCTTTCTCCACAATGACTGCTGTCACATAAACCCCCCAGGCAAAGACACCCTCCCGGATGGGAACCTGCAGTACTTTATCCAAAAAGTGCCCAAGATTAATGTGGGGGTTCAGTACGTCATTGCGTAAGAGGATCTGGGCCTGTCTGGTTTTTAGGCAATACCTGTAATTCCCAATAAATATGGTGAGGTATATATTCCTAACATGGGAAGGATATATGGTGTTTTGGTTGCAGAACTGATCCAGAGAACATAGTCATGCTGTAAAGTGCAGAGTCAGTGGTCCCGGCCCCACTACTATGCACTTGCAGCATGTGTGTATCCTCCACCCAAACTCTGCAGCCAAAGCACCATATATCCCCATACCGCACAATATTTATTGGGAATATAAATGCTTTCTTTGTCATCTGCCAAAAAGTACAATTTCTCCCCGCACTGTACGCAAAAGCAGAATGTTGTCAATAAAGTGACTTTGCTCCACCCTGGCGGCTTAAGCTGGGACATACTAAATGATTTGCTGTGCGATCATGGTAGCTGCAGCTATTCTGCACGACCATAGTGAAGTGTGTACACACAATGCATTGTTTGATGAATTGTGTGCGTGGTTGTGTGAACACTCTGCACTTTTGACCAATAATTCATTATTTAGCCCTTACTTTTTTAATGTATATTGAGTTCACAAAAGACAGAAATATAATTGATCCAACTCTTGCGAATATAGGGTATTTGGGGGTCTATTTACTAAGCCTTGGATGCAGGTAAAGTGGACGGAGATAAAGTGCCAGCCAACCAGCTCCTGTCATTTTTCAAACCCAGCCTGTGACATGGCAGTTAGGAGCTGATTGCTGGTACTTTATCTCCATCCACTTTATCTCCATCCAAGGCTTAGTAAATAGCCCTCACTTAGCAACAATGTACAGCTATGCACAAATTCAGCACTGCAGAATCCACTAGACTTTGCTATTGGGTGTGATGGAATTGTCGCAGGCACCAGAAAAACAGACATAATTCAGTCTGGGGCGATGTTCTCGCCCCGACCGTAAAGCCGCGTGCACATGGTGCGTTGCTGGCTAGTGGCCGAAATGTACTATATTGTGGCCGGAGGAATGAACCTCTGATATAGTTAATATTGGCATGCCTGCACAGTCTATTTTTCCTTGTGATGCAGGGCCGCGCATCGGCATTGCAAGGTGAATACAGACGGTGCAATATGCACTATGTTTTCTACCAATATGGTAGTTATATCGCACTGTGTATTCAGCTTAAGTGTGGCTATATGCTGCACTTACAGTACCAACAGACTCACCGATTTATGTTCATGGACCCATAGGGAAACAGGTGACGAACTTCTTTAATTTGGAATGTAGCATGAAAGCAAGTCCTCTGGTAAAGTTATCTCCACCAGAATAACACTGTACATATCACAGCTTGTGGAATTGTAAATAGCTTCTGTTATTGTGGCTACATTTATGTTGTATTTCTCAGGTTCATCAGCTAAAAGGTTCATTTTGCCTGCTTGGCAGACAGATTGAAACTTTCAAGTTTGTTTTGGCAACGTTGAGGCTGGTAATCCATTTATCGCCAAGAGCCCAGCTTCCTCTGATGCATCAGTTCTGCCATAAGCGCTAGTTTTTGCTGCTTTTTGAGAGTTGTCCTGCCATTGATTAAGTAGCTGGTCATTATAGTTCCTCCATCACAGACACCACCCCTCCCCATTTATCCGGGCTTGGGACCGGCTATGAGATTCACATAGGCTGGGTTATTGGTATTGCCTGGGGCCTAGGTGTTTCACCTTTTTCAATTATATGCAAAGCCTTCTGTCTCTCTTATAGCGCAAAAGGATCTTTGCCTTGATCTACTCTCAAGTCAGGCATTGAGGCAAGTATGGGTGATTTAAACTGCAGAGAAAGGTTGCCCACATGTAACAGTGGGGGGTGGCTGCCGTGATGTACTCCAGTCTTTGACAATACAGAATTTCTGGTGACCATTTATTCACATCAGTCCTGCAAAGCCGCCATGATGTACTCCTCCAGTCTTTGGCAATACAGTATTTCTGGTGACCATTTATTCACATCAGTCCTGCAAAGACACCTAGAGGTAAACTGCTGGTGCTGTTCACAAACTGCAGTAAATGTGTTCGGTCCTGGTTGCCAATTTCATTGACAAACTGCCAGAGCCAAGTGACCCTTTTGCTTTTCTGTGTGTAGCACTGATAGACTGTGTTCTTCCACCAGTTCTGTACAACTAGGTCTGGGACATCGCACAGCATCATCTCCAACTCTTTCACCACAAAGTCTTGTAGCCATTGCAGGGGGACAACGCTGTTAAAGCCCTCCAGGAAAGGGCTGATTTGATGATCCGCTATAGTCAGCATCCACTCAACCATCAGACCAAAATATTCTTCTTTATTGGTCTCAGTAACACGGATGTTTACTCCGTTCAGCCTCAGGTCATGGGATGTGACGACTCCTAGCATGTCTATGTTGCGGAAAAGAACATTTCTAAGTCACAGTACTCAATGTTATTGTCTCTGATCACATAAGAGACCTGTAGAACTGCAGGTCAGGGACTCCAGGTCTGAAATGGCGAGCTTCTTTCCCAACATCCGCTTATAGAATGGGAGAGAGAAGCCTTTGGCAATGTGTATACTGTGGAACAAAGCCATCGCAATAAAGCGGACCAAAAATTTGAAGATGGGCAGATGGCCAGGGATTATTACTGAGGGGTGTGGTATTAAAAGTCGACAGTAACTAGGTCGACAATGTCTAGGTCGACCACTATTGGTCGACAGGGTGTCTAGGTCGACAGGGTATTTAGGTCGACATGTTCTAGGTCGACAGGTCAAAAGGTTGACATGAGTTTTTAATGTTATTTTGGTGTCGTTTTCTTCGTAGAGTGACCGGGAATCCCAATTAGTGCACCGCTTCGCTCGCATGCTTCGGGCATGGTGCCTTCGCTCCGCTACCGCTTCGCTCGGCACAGATTACCGTTCCAATCGTAGTCCACGTTGATCGTTAAGTATGAAAAGGTTTAAAAAAAGAAAAAAATTGTGAAAAACTCATGTCGAGCTTTTGACCTGGCGACCTAGAACATGTCGACCTAAAGACCCTGTCGACCTAGACACCCTGTCGACCTAGTTACTGTCGACCAATAGTGGTCGACCTAGACATTGTCGACCTAGTTACTGTCGACTTTCAATCCGGATCCCTTACTGAGGAGGGTTGGTGTTGTGTTGTGGTCCTCATACGAAGTCTATCCAGTGTCCGCAAATGTTTTCTCCCAACCAGGTGATAAAGGAGGATCCCGCATTGTGGACTTGGTGTTGTGGTCAATGTAAAAAGATTCTAGTTGTAGAACCTTTCTCTGCTCTCATCCAGGTGGCAAATGCTTTGCAGTGGTGCTGGGCTGTGGACTCACAGTAACAGCTGATTGTCTCCATCTGGTGGATTCAGGAATTGCGCTGGTGCAGTGTCCATCGCCACTGGAAGTTCCAATGCAGCAGATGTGGAAGGTGCTGGTGCATCTGCTGTGTCACATGTAACTTCACTTGCACCATTACTCGCTGCTGGGGATGTAGAATCGGATGATGTCAAGACTCCGGCTCCGCAGTCAATCCATCTAGCTCACCCGTTTGGACTGTGCCACGTTTTCCCTCTCCAATGAGAGCGGTAATTGCTCTACAACTCCTTCCAATTTTCCATGGTGGGCGTACAATGCTTGCTTCAGGACTATGATGGTTTTTCCCAGCAAGATGTTGGCTCTCAAAGCATGGTGGCTCCATACCCTAACTTCCACGGATGTGTGTGGGGTCACATTCACAGTGATCGTGTGCTCCCATATAGGGTTAGTAGAATTTTAGCTGTAGCTGTCTTCTTGATGGTAATTCCCTCCACAGCCAGCTCAGCGTACATGGCTGCTTCAAACCAACTTTTTCTTTTGTTTAATTTGGCTGAAGACACTGTCACGTGCAGCTATAATCCCTCATGGATGGTGGTATCAAGCTGCTGTGGAAAAGGGTGCAGAGGCCAGTGCTATTTTAAATAAAGTTTATTTAAAAAGGAGCAGTTTGATAAGTTATAGTTGGGAGAGGAGAGGGGGAGGACACCATGGAGCAGATGACGGGCAGACATATGAGAGTGGGGGGATAAATACAGTAAGCAGGAGACAGAAAAGCAGCACTGAGAGAGAAGCAGGGCTGTTTTATTATATTTATAATACACTGTAATGCTGAAGTCCTTTCTGTGGGCAGGAAATGGTAGTACGCCTCTCCTAACTGTATGCAATGCCTCTCTGTACCCCACAAGCTAGGTGCACTGTTCCCCTACTGCAAGAGGCACTTTCACTCAGCATAGCTCCTTCAAATGTCTATCACTCGGCAAACTCCACGTCTTGCTCCACAAACCTATGCACGCAGGCAGAATTTAAACCTACTTGCCCAAATCAAGGTTCCACAAGACTAGGCAATGTGATGCATATCCTCTGTACTTTAACAGACGTGCACTAAACCTGTGAAAAGTTCTGCTCTTTAGTAAATACCCTCCCATTGATAATAGTGAGTACATAGGCATCCCTATTCTGTAAATACTGGTCCAGGCCACAATATGTTTACCTCCACGAGGTGTTGGGGATGGGTGAACTAGAATTAGAAACTGTGTGTAAATTGCAGTTGTGCCTCTGTCAGTTATCCAGATACAGTAAACTGAACATGAATGACTCATACATGATAGTGGTGCCAGTGTGAACCCTGACAGGTGGTCGGAATTATTTTATCTGCTGCCATCATTAGGGCAGTGTGTAACTCTCACACAGGGAATTAAATACTTGCCATTACTTGTTATGCCAAAGCTCTGGGACATATTGCAGTTCATTAATCACAGATAAAGGAAGTTTGTTTTAACAGAACTGTTTTAACAATTAGGGCCAGATTCAATTACCCACAGTGTTTACTGTATGGGTAAAGCTCCAGGTTGAGCGGTGGCTCCTACCTATAAGGGGGAGGGGGGTTGCCGCTGCCTAGTCCGCCGAAGGAAGAGAGCCCATGCTGCAGCCGCCGCTGGCCGGATCCCAACACCTGCATAATGAAGCTGACAGGAGCCATGACTGGCACATGCGCTCAAGCGCCTGCTTCACTGCGCTTGTGCAAAACCATGGCTGCTATGGGCTGCATCGGCTGCAGCCCATAGAGGCCCGCTAGGGCAGATGGGGCAGGTAGCTGGCTTCCTACTTGCCTATCACAGCCTGGTCTGCCAGTCCTGGAGGGAGTAAACACCTTCCAATGGGACTGCCTGCAGCATCTGTGACTGGCAAGTAGGTCTTCCAATAGGAAGTCACTGCCAGTCACAGTGAAGCCAGTGCAGTCTCATGGACTGCACCTGGCTTCACTGACAGTGAGCAGGGTGACGGATTTTTCCTGGGGGGAGAGGGGGCAGTCCTTAGTTAGAAACCGCCACTATCCGGGATTACCACAAGAGCTAATGCATTTTCCTTTTCGTGTTAAGCCCCAAAAAGTGCATTTATAGTGGATTTTTTCCCCGCAGCTTCTGAGGGCTCTGTGGCTTAATGTGCGGGCACACTTGTAGATTCTGGCACTTTGGGCCTGATTCTGGTTTGTAAGCAGAGCAGAAAAGCACACAACTGGTCAAAAACATATTGCACTGCAGGTGGGGCAGATGTAACATGGAGAGTGATTTAGATTTGGGTGGGATATAGTTTCTGTGCAGGGTAAATACTGGCTGCTTTTACATGAAGCCCACAAATGTTAGACAGCTTTACTTTTACATAGTATTTTTTCCCCATTCGGTCCATTTCTCTAGGTAGTGGGTAGAATGAGGGAGGGGTGTCCAGTCTTCCGGCGGTGCGGGGAACTACCTGAAAAATTAGGTGCCTCTCACAGGAACCTGGAGAGTAGGCAAGTATGCCTTAAAAGTGATGTCCGACAGGAACTTGCACATCATTTTGACGGTTCCGCGCCAATTCTTAGCTTTGAGGATCTGTGTAAACACAGGGATTCCCGCAGTGGTAGGAATGGGCAAGGAGACGCTCATAGCTCTGAATGGACTTGGCATCTCTATAGAGAGGAGTATGTCTTTGTGGGGAGATTAAGCTGTATTAAATACCGGGCATTGGCAGGCTTGTAGCTGGGTATGTTATGGTCCTGCATCAGGTTTTACATCAGGAGCCAAAATATGACGCTACAAAACCAGGGCCCAGAGTCTTATGCAAAAATGGCTTCAAACATTTATGCGCAATAACACATGGGCAAGCATACTGTACATACTCTCACTTTGGGGTGTATTTACTAAGCCTTGGATGGAGATAAAGTGGCCGTAGATAAAGTACCAGCCAATCAGCTCCTAACTGACATTTTTCAAACACAGCCTGTGACATGGCAGGGGGAGCTGATTGGCTGGTGCTTTATCTCCGTTCACTTTATCTCCATCCAGGGCTTAGTAAATAGACCCCTTTTTTGTAAACTAAAATTAAATGTAAGTAGCACATGAGATGTACCAGCCAATCAGCTTCTAACTGCCATGTTACAGGCTCTGTTTTAAAAATGACAGGAGATGACTGGTTGGTAGTTTATCTCCCTACACTTTATCACTCTCCAAGGCTTAGTAAATCTCCCCCCATACACACACAGCTTTACACATGTACATAAACATACACTGGGAAAAACACAATTGCAAAATGCAACAGAACCAGACAAGCCAGCCACATTTGATGTATTTAGTGTACCTCATGCTGATGCAGCCTGCTTTCATTTTTATCGTTTCTCAACAATTCTAATATTCTTTAGATGTGCAGCAATATATAAAATTACTCTTAAATAGGTCTCAATATCGCATTTCAGGTTTCACCTTGGATTGTGTCATTTGCTGGATGGGATTTTCCTCTACTTATGTCTCCACTCACTTATGCCAAAATAGTGATGAGTTCATGTTTTTCTGAGCCTGCTCTAAACCCGAGATGGATCACTTACCCAAATTCAGGAAGATCTTTATCAAAGTGAACATTGTCCTCGTAGACAACTTGCAGTTGTTCATTAACAGCAATAACCTTTAGCTGTAAAAGGAAAAGTAAAAAGACGTAAGTATGATCGGCCACACAACATTAATATACGTTTAGCAGTGTGTGCAGTTTAGTGCTCCAGAAAGAGCAGTTTTCAACATACAGATCCATTTTCACAAACAGCTTTTTGTGAATCCATGCTAAGTTCACAGTTTAAAGACCTAAATGACATGTTACAATTGATAGGGAGGTATTTAGGCTAATTGCCAGCTATAATTCTGCAGCACAGGGAAAGGCTATTCAATTAAATAGCTTTTTACCTATGCCTAAATAAATTTCGGGAATCAGGTGTGGAAACCCACTGATTCAACGTAACAGTAGAAACAATGGGGTTATCCTGCGTGCAAAACTAATTTTGTCTTTTTTTACGCAGACTTTACCTCGCAGCTTATGAAGTTGCGATGTTCAGTCCAACTGGGGGATTCAAGCGCGAGGTCATCCCAGCTGATTGGATTTTCTCGGCGCAGCAATTAGCCGACTAATTAAATACCCCGCCACACAAGGGAGTTGTGGTGTTACTATCAAGATGTTATGTCATACCTATACTGCACACATGATGGATCAGGGATGTTACTAGCAATAATAATAATAATAATAATTTTATTTATATAGCGCTCTTTCTCCAATAGGACTCAAGGCGCTTACAGATACAAAGCATAATATAGTACAGAAACCATGAAGTACAGAAAAGCTTTTCATAAAATACAGAAGCATGTAGATACTAAAGGGACATTATGGAAATGCTTGAGTAAACAGGAAAGTCTTGAGTCTACTTTTGAAGGATTCTATAGTTGGGGCCTCTCGCACTGTGCGGGGAAGTGAGATCCATAGAGTCGGAGCCGCATGACTAAAAGCTCGACCCCCGCGGCGTGGCCTGGCACAGCATGGAGTAAGCAGCAGGCTGCTGTAGCTCCCTATTCTTCATCCTTGAACCCATCCTTAACCCCGGTGTTTTTGGAATTCACACTCATCTGCTGCTGCGTCCTGCACCCCATGAGACGTCTGGCGCCGCTGTGCGCCTTGTACCTGCAGAGATTTGGACATTGTGGAGGGACCTCCCCGGCCCGCAGCAGCGCCTTCTGCCCTGCTTGTGACCTCTCCCTGCACAAGGTACTCTCCCCTCCCCTCTCTGTGGTGCTGGGACACATGCTCCATTATTAACTGCTGCTGGCAATTACAGAGGCCTGCTGCTTCCCACCCAGTGTGCTGCAGTATATATGTTTATGCCTGGGCCCTGCATTGGGCTGGTGGCCCGAGTCTCTCTCAACATATTTGGATTACAATTCTGATGTGCTGCACTGCCTTCTATGAATACTGACTGTGCCCTGTTTATCTTGGATCCTGTTTGATCACACTCAGGGGTGCATTTTGTGTTTCTTAATTCCCTGAAGCAGCTACTGTACTCCAAGCTTCACTATATAAGACTTTGCCACTCTCTTTGTGCTTATTTACTCTTTTATTCCTGGAGCGATTATTTCTCCTGCAGTAGTATGGGAAAAACCGGCAATGCTGCTGCCACTGCTGCGCGCTTGGAAAGATTTGCTAGAAATCCACACGGCCGACACCCCCGCGTACCCAGGCTACACCGCCTCCCTCACAGCAGCACGCTTCGGAGGAAACCTCTGTTACTGATGTTATGCAATCCACACAGCAAATTCTGCAAGCCATCAATACGTCTGAGACGAGGATGATGGACAAGATCGGCCAGGTTCAGGCTGATATCTCAATTATTCGTCATGACATGCAAAGGCTGCGTGAGCGTGTGGGGGGTGTAGAGCAGCGTGTCTCTGACATTGAAGATGTGACTGCACCACTCAAGGATAGTGTCGCTGACCTTTCGTCCCAGATGGCTGCTATTAAAACCAAGTTGTCGGATATGGAGGGCCGCTTACAAAGAAATAACGTACACTTTGTGGGGCTGCCTGAGCGAGCTGAGGTACACATCCAGAAAAATTCTTGGAGGACTGGCTACTCAGTGTGTTTAAAAAAAATGATTTTAGTGCGCAATTCGCGGTGGAGCGCGCACATCGTTTACCCTTTCAGGCCCCCCCTCCCGGGGCCCCAGCACGCACCTTTATTGCCCGCATGCTCCACTTCAAGGATCGGGATGCCATTCTCCGCCTGGCCAGGTTGCACGGTCCGTTGCAGTTTGCTAACCACTCTGTGTCTGTTTTCCCTGACTTTGCTATGGACGTACAGAAATCCAGGTCCCAATTTCTTCAGGTCAAACGAAAGCTGAGGGACAGGCAGATTCAGTATTCAATGCTGTTCCCTGCCAGACTGCGGGTGATATATGAGGGCTCTACCCATTTCTTCAACTCTCCGAGAGAGGCCGAGGCGTGGCTGGAGCAGAGACCCCGTGCACCTCGCTGAATGGAGCTCCTATTGTACCGCCAGTTTATTCGGTGGTTTTTTCTCTCTCTCTCAGGTTTTTCTTTTTTTTTATTATGTGAGAGTTCATATGGTTGATTATTGTATGTGAAGGTTTATTTGTATGTCTTTTTACCGGGGGCCACTCTCCTTTACAGGGAGCCCTTGTTGTGATATAGTAGTTGGGGGTGTCTACTCCTAACTGTTCCCTTTTTACGACCTTTACTATTTAGTTTTTTTTTTAGTTTAGGTAACGGGAAGTTTGGTTGGGGATATAGGTATATCTAGGTTCCTGATGGATGTACAGGGTGGGGGGTGGTTGGGTTGTTGCTGTTTTATTGTTTTTTTGCTTAAATATCAGTATTTTTTGTTATGGTCAAGTACTGCTGGTGATTTAAGAGTTCAATGTATCTTTATAGTCATGGTGGATGTGTTCTGGTGTCCTTGTTTCTCGATTGCTCCGGACTTTTTCTCTTCCTCTCTTTTGCGTATTTGTACGCCTGTTGCTCTGATCTACATGTGCTCTGATGAGGTATTCTCTGTCATTGTGTCATTTCACCTTTTTCTCCATTTCTCTTCTTTTCTCCTGTTTTCCAGTCTAACGTCTTTCAATGTTGGTAGCATCTGAGGGGCTTCACCTACTCGGCTGGAACGTGAGGGGCCTTAACAATAAAATAAAGAGAGCATTGGTCCTGTCGCAAGCTAAAAAATATAAGGCTGATATTATTTGCTTTTCGGAGACTTATTTGGTTGGTGTTAAGACGATGGCCCTGAAAAAATCGTGGGTGGGATGGCTGTTTCATTCTACCTTTTCACAAAATGCCAGGGGGGTGTCTGTACTTATCAGAAAATCTGTAAATTTTCATTTAGATCATAGTCAGGTGGATCAGTATGGTCGCTTTGTTTTTCTTAGAGCCTTCGTTAACTCCAACCTTCTACATATTCTTCCAGTATATGCCCCCCCCCCTTACAATAATGATGTTTTGCGACAAGCTATGTCGTTTGTTGCATTGTCACCATCTACTCCCACCATCTGTATTGGTGACTATAATAATGTAATGGACTTATCTTTAGATAGGTGGAGAGAGAGCCCCCATACTGATCTATCATCTCCTTCTCCTACCCCCATCTCTAATTTAACTACTGAATTGGGATTAATTGATATTTGGAGGGTCCGGTTTCCCCATGAGAGCCAATACTCCTGCTATTCGGCTACTTTTAATACATTCTCCCGTATTGACCTGGCCCTCATATCACCAGATTTGACCCCTAAGGTAACTCAGATTAAATACTTACCCAGAGGGATTTCCGACCATTCACCTGTCTTATTGGTCTTAGATCCTTTGTCTCCCCAGGGGGTCTTGTTTTGGAAATTTAACCCATTCTGGCTGTCCTTAATGGGTGATAGAGCTGATTTGCTTGCTGACTGGCGAGACTTCCAGGATTTTAACGCCTCCTGCCCTACCCCTACTGTTAAGCATGATGCATTTAAAGCCTCTATCCGTGGCTCCCTTATTAAAAGGGTGGCTGCTATTAAAAGGTCTAGTAGGGAAGAGGAATCCCGCCTTGAAAAAATTTGTTGTCAATTAGAAGTTGACTATATTTTGCACAAATCCCCCTCCTTGCATGCTAGCTGGGAGATGGCCAGACGGGAGTGGACAACGTTTCTTTTAGATAAATCCAAGTGTCGGTTATTGTTCTCCAAGCATTCTCTATACTCACAGGCGGAGATTGGGGGTAGTTATCTCGCCTTCCTATCTAGGGAAGAGAGGGGTAGTATTTCTGTCCAACAGGTGTGTGATCCCCAGGGTGTTATGAAGTACTCGTGCCCTGATATTACTGAAGTATTTTTTGATTACTACTCTTCGCTGTACGGGTCTAAAGTGTCTTATACAATAAATCAACTGAGAGACTATCTCTCCCATATACAATTGCCCCAACTGTCTCCGGAATCTGTTGAATATTTGGATTCCCCATTCACCACTGAGGAATTAGATGCTGCTATAGCATCGTTCCCCAATAATAAGGCTCCTGGGTGTGACGGAATACCCATTGAATTGTACAAACGCTTTAAAGAATTCTATACCCCTTATTTGGTTGAACTATTTAACACTTTGTTTGACTACGGTTCTTTGCCCCCCTCGATGTCTGAGGCTATAATAATAGTAATTCTTAAGCCGGGTAAGGACCCCACCTCCCCGGACTCCTATCGCCCTATCTACTTATTATCTACAGATGTAAAAATTTTGGCTAAAATTTTAGCTGTTCGTTTAAATGAAGTTGTTACATCTATTGTTCACTGTGACCAAACGGGTTTTATGCCGGGGAAGTCTACGGTACAGAACCTCCGAAGACTCTTTTGCCATCTGCAGAGGGGACAGGTCCGAGGCGGGGGCAGTGGTGGTGTCCCTGGATGCTGCCAAGGCCTTTGACTCGGTAGAATAGGGGTACCTGTGGGAAGTGCTTCATAAATTTGCTTTCGGTCCTAAATTTGTTTGGTGGGTCCAGTTGCTCTATTCTTCCCCGGCTGCTCGTGTTTCAGTCAATGGTCATGTGTCACGATCCTTTTCACTGGAGAGGGGTACGAGGCAGGGCTGCCCACTCTCTCCGGCCCTATTTGCCCTTGCCATTGAACCGCTAGCTAGTTGCATACGTATGTCCCCGGACATTGTAGGCATTAAGGTTGGGAGCCATGTTGATACTATCGCAATATATGCTGACGATATGCTTTTATTTCTTAATGATTCTGGGAATTCGTTACTCACTATGTTGCAGTTAGTTAATCATTTTGGAACTTATTCTGGTTTACAGTTAAATTGGAACAAGTCCAATATCTACCCCATATCTGGTGTTCTCCCTGATGTGACGGACTCCTCTTGCCCGCTGCAGTGGACCCTCCAGTTTAAATATTTGGGGATTTGGATCTCTCATTGTCCGCAGGACTATGTTGTGTTAAATGTGGAGCCTGTGACACGTAATTTTAAAAAGAAGGCTCACCTGTGGAAGAAGCTTCCTCTCAGTGATGGGCCGTATTAATTTATTTAAAATGTCTATTCAACCCAGGTATCTGTATGTGCTGCAACATTCTCCTGTGTACATACCTAAAAAAGTTTTTTCCTCTATTGACAGCGTATTGAACTCTTTTGTTTGGGGAGGCGGGGCGCCTAGGGTGGCTATGAAGGCCCTGGTTAAGTCCAAGTTAGATGGAGGTCTTGGCCTCTCTAATTTGAGACTATACTACTTGGCCTCTCAGCTGGTTTACCTTTCTTGTTGGCTCCTGGATGCAGGTGGGGACACATTGTTGGGGTTCTATGCCGAGTGGGTGGAGTCTCCTCTCTACTTCATTTTTTGCTATCTGGCTCTACTCTCTCTGGTCTTCCCCCTATTCTTAGACAGGCTCTTCTGGTCTGGCAATTGGCGCACACCTTTTTTGACTAGCAAGACATTGATACTGATACACCCCTGTGGTTTAATGCCTCTTATAGGGAGCTACTGCCCCTATCCTCGGATACTTTATGGCGGCGGATGGGAGTTACAACATTTGCTCAGCTTTATGATAATGGTATTCTTAAATCATTTGAGCGGCTACGTGGCGACTATGCTGTTGCTAATACTGCTTTTTTTCACTACCTCCAGCTGCGTCATGCACTGCAGGCGCAGCTGGGTACAGCCCCCTTAACGATATCGGTGTCTCCAGTCAAGAAATTGCTCCTTTCGTTGGGGTCCAGGAGATGCATATCTCTGATTTATGTCGCATTGAATGTGCAGGTTAATTCTCATCTGTTTGACCCCTTGAAACTTAAATGGGAAGGTAATATTGGCGATCTCTCCAATGAACAATGGATACAGATTTTGGGATCCATTCGTTATACCACCCCGTGTGTTCGATATCAGCAGGAATATTTTTATACCTTACATAGAACATATCGTACCCCAGTAATGTTGTATAGTGCACATCTTCGCTCTGATACCTGCTGTCCGAAGTGCAATGGGGAGGGTGCTGACTTTTGGCACCTGTTATGGTCATGCCCAAGGTTGGCACCATTTTGGGCTGCAGTTTGGAATGATATTGCCCTTACAGAACCATCATTGCCAGTAATGAACTCTAGATTGTGCCTGTTCGGGTTAGACCTTGAAGAGACGCATTCTCTGGTCATATATCGTTATGAACTATGCTTAACCACTCTGGCAAAAGTCTTGATATTTACACAGGAGGGTTTTGGATCCTGCACCGACCTAGATTCAAAGTACACACGTAATCATATAGGGGCCAGAGATGGACAATAATTATTGGAAATTCCTATCTGTCCGTATGGCGGTGCGCCCAGAGTCACGAAAAGGAAAGCAATTGTATATGTACAAGGAGAAAAGTATGACTCTTGTTTGGGCGCACTCTTATTAAATTATCTAAGTGATAGTCGATAAGTGATGTGCCTAAAAAGTGATAACGTAGTCTTTTAATTCTGCTCTTTAAAATACATGAGAACTCAACAAGACAAATTAAACATAAGTAGCCATTGATATGTCATATGGGAAGTATTTCTCCCAAAAATTGTAAAATGTTCAGATCTTAATTATGCCTGGATAATTGCATATCGGAAGATAGCTACATCTTAAGCTGCTTCCGTCTGCCAAAGATCTGTACAAACTGTGTTTGTATTAATGCGGCCCTAAATAGGGTTAAAACGAAAATGGTTCTCCCCTGAATTACCCAATATATCTCATTGGCGGGCTCTGGTCAACGAGGTTTCTGGCCATGAACGAGCAATGTTTAGATCTAGTGACATGCTGGTTAAATACTCTAATAAATGGGATAGATGGAATACGTCAGCCCTTGGAGTGGGTGGGACGTGATGGAAAGGGGAAGGTATCCTGTGTAATGTATACTGTAGCTAATACGGAATGTGATATTATGCCTGTTTGCTCTGGGGCGATGCGGGAAGCATGGAGGCTTTAGAAATGACTCATTGTTGTATTGACTATATATATGCGATATGTTGCCTGCTACATATCATATCTTGTTTAACAGATATACTGTAAATCCAATGTCATTGATGTTTTTGATATACTATTTTTTGTACTTGACCTGTTTGTTGAGCTAGGTTTAGCTGCTGTATGTTTTTTTTTGTTTGTATATTTAAAACACTATCAATAAAAAATTACTGAATTTAAAAAAAAAAAAAGAAGCTCGACCCCCAGATGAATTACAGAAGATTCTAGGTACTGCTAAAAGTCCTTCATCTACAGATCGCAGTAATCAAGTGGGGCAGTATGGGGTAATAAACTGCTTCAGGTACCTTGGGCCCTGGTCATGTAGTGCTTTGAAACTCCGTAAGCCAATCTTGAAGATGATTCGCCATCTTACAGGCAGCCAGTGAAGGGAGTAGTAGAGTATGGGTGTTATGTGGCTAGAACATGGCTGGTCGGTTAACAGCCTGGCAGCTCTGTTTTGCACCAGCTGTAAGCGGTGCAATTCTTTTGCTGGGAGACCAAGTTAGAGGGCATTACAGTAGTCTAATCGAGATGACACAAATGCATGGATGACTTTTGGCAGATCATCTGAGGGAATTAAGTACTTGATTCTGGCTATGTTCCTCAGGTAAAAGAATGAGGATTTGATTGTGGCTGATATCTGATGTTTAAGTGTCAAGCTACCACCCAGGACAATGCCAATATTCCGCACACGATAAGTGGTTTGTAATTCTGAATCCCCAAGTGTAAGTCCAGTTGGTTGGCTATGCTGCAGTCTTGTCCTTTGATGTTGCGGTCCTATCATAAGGACCTCTGTTTTATCCGGGTTCGGTCACAGCCAACTGGCACTCATCCACTCCTGGAGTTCAGCTAGACAGCCATTTAGGGTTGCTATAGGGTTATCAGTGCCCGGAGCAAAGGACAAGTACAGTTGTGTATCATCTGCATAGCATAGTGGTCATGGCGCCTGATTATTTCACCTAGCGGGAGCATGTATACTAGTTAAAGCATGGGGGGATAGTATAGAACCTTGTGGGACACCACATGGCAATGGCACTGATGGTGATGAGTATACTCCAGATGATACTCTATGTGACCTGCCTGTGAGAAATGATTTGAACAAGCTTAGGACTGTGCCATCCAGTCCACAAAAATGTATCAGTCGCTCAATCAGAAGCCCATGGTCCACGGTATGAAATGCTGCAAAGAGATCCAGCAGGATTAATATTGAACAGTCACCTCTGTCTCTTGCCATCAGAAGATCATTTAACACACACACACACACACACACACACACACACACACACACACACACACACACACCAGGGCTGTTTCAGTGCTATGTCTTCTCCTGAATCCTGATTGGAATGGATCATAAATATCATGGGTTGTCAGGCAAGATGTAACATCACCTGTATACTGTGCACATGAGGGGTATTACTAGCAAGGGTGGTATTCATGTGACCGACGGTCACATGACCTCCCCCAATATCCCGCCCCCTCACTATCCTGACGGTCGGCATGCCGACCAACAGGGACTATTCCCAATCGTGGGTGTCCACGACACCCATAGTGTGGGAACAGAACCCGTGGCGACCGCAGGTAGCCACCGAGTCCGCAAGGGGCTTGCTGCACTCGCCCCTCCCTGCCGGGATCCCGGCGTCTGCATGCTGACCGGCGGTCAGGAGACCATCGGTCAGCCATACCACACCCCTAGCAAGATGTAACATCACCTGTATACTGTGCACATGAGGGAGCAGGGGTATTACTAGCAAGATGTAACATCACCTGTACAGTATACTGTACATGAGGGACCCACAGGAACCCATCATTGCACGATACAGGAACTGCAGAGTTCTATGTAATGCCAATATTTATGGAGTTGCGCGATTTGTCACGGTCACACTGTGTACATGACAAGGTACCTTAGCGATGCTGTGAGTGAGGATTTATTCACATGGTGACGGACAGTCATGGACCATCTATGGGAGGTAATGGAGTGGTGGTGAAAATGCAGGTGTGTGAAATCCGATTTCAGAGCATGCCTCGGCCTACAACTATGCACCCGTACGCAGAAAACACAGAGCAAGCGTCTGAGTTCCCACAGCCATTCTACACAACCGTATTGTTACTCAGGGAGACAATTATCGAAGAATCTGCGACCACCATTGTTTATTTGTACGCAGTTGCATAGATCTGCAAAATTTTCACACATTAACTGCCTACAACTGTGCAGCTGCAATACATTAGCGTACATATCTGAATCAGGCCCTATGTTGCCTGTTTTATTTATGTTCTTTTCTCTCCACTTTCCAGCACTGCAGAACATTGCAGCTCCTTACAAATCAATGTCAGCCAATCAAACGTTTGTTTCCATTAGACTAGGAGAAGGCAGTTACTGACACTGCTGCGTAGGGCGCACAGCTACAGATCTGTCATACAGGACAGTATTTGTCATTCATGAAGCAGCGGAGGTGATGTGTGAGTCTGGGTCTGCCTAATCACAGCACAATGATGCCACTCGCTATAAGCTTGATCCCAGGAACAGAGATTGCATTATATAGTATATGATGAGCTATTTAAATAATCAGACGGGAAGAGATTGCAAAAACATAAGTGTCCCTGATTTTGCAGGGCTCTTTAGTCCGTGCTTTTCCATTAATTCAGATAAGTATATTGCCACATGTAAGCACAAATGAGCTGATACTATTGTACAATCTACGCAGCTATACCCTTGAAAATCCAATGTCTTTAAGAAAAGACAAGCATTTGTCACCTGAAATAAAGGTACTGTAGCTCTGCTATTCCTTTATTTTCAGAACATCATACAGTATAATGTATGAAACATATCAAGAGAAAAACATTAAGGATTACATTAATGTGGGGCAAGGCCAAAAACTATAACTGTAACCTGATTTGGTGTGTGTTTTTTGACAAATAGAGGGAGGATGGGACCAGTTCAAGTATCGTGTCCATGAGGTCGTGATCAGGCCCTGATAGAGCTTAGTGGTAAATGCTTACACTTGTGCATGACATACACCTTCATTACCTTCAAGAATGGTGGAAGTTTACTTGCCTATTTATCTTTTAAAAGCAGGCACGAGTGCTAACGCACAGTATAGATACCCTGTATTGCACAAGAGCCAGCTAATTAAAATCACTGTAATGTCCCAAATGGTTGGTGCATACTTACCTACTCACAACCGGCTTCTCGGGTAGTCCACTGCAGCCTCGGAAGAGTGGGCACCCCTCCCTCATTCTGCCCACTTCCTAATGAAGTTAAATAGGGCGGAATTGGTGGAGGCAGCGGGGCCTAATGGTGCAATTATATGCTAATTGTATTGTTGAAGCTCTGCCCCTATGCAAATATTGCCCAATCATGATATTTTCCCATCCACTGGGCGTGGCCTACTGACATAATTGGCTCGGCCCCGCCCCCGTCACCTGCTTCTCCTCTCCAGTATCTCCCGGAGAGGAGAAAAGAAATGTAGGTAAGTATGGGTTGGTAACATGTCTTTTACAGAAAATATTCTCAGGCTTCTCCAGTCCTGTGACAAAAAAAGAATGCAATGGTTCTATCTCCACCCCTGAAAAACTCATAAACGTTTCTGCCAATGAATGGGGGCATGCTATTGCTCAAGATCAGAGGTTCTCAACTCCAGCCCTCAAGTACATCCAACAGGTTATGCTTTCTAGAGTGAGTTTATCTATTTTGATGGGTCAGTAATTATACCACCTGCTTTCACAAATAAAAATCCTGAAAACATGACCTGGTTGAGGTACTTGAGAACCGAAGTTGAAAAACCCAGCTGTAAAGAAAAGTCCAATAACCAGAAGCAACTTGAATTGGAATTGTAGCAATACGAGATTTTCGAGAATCCCTAGTATATGGCACACCTAAAGCAGCCAACAGAATGATTCACCACAAATTGAACCTCACCAAAAGTCCAAAAAAAACAATTTGACACACACAAGTGGGACTCAACATAGAAGGCGCTCATAAATAGTCTAAATAATGGTTTACAACACAATATACATCCCTGTGATTGCAGATGGAAGTGGTCTCTGTGACATAACTCCAGGAACCTTATTTCCTTACCAACGTGTAGTAGACCCCTTAGATGGTAAATAAGTGTACCCGACTCACACAGCAATAGATTAG
The DNA here is from genome assembly GCF_028390025.1 of Pseudophryne corroboree. NCBI lineage: Eukaryota > Metazoa > Chordata > Amphibia > Anura > Myobatrachidae > Pseudophryne > Pseudophryne corroboree. The sequence goes on from NC_086448.1 coordinate 161,805,047, forward strand.
AGTGAAGCACATAAAGGTACGCTTATTTACCATCTAAGGGGTCTACTACACGTTGGTGTCCCATAACACTGTGGTGGATGAAAAGATACCTTTATATATGCAACACATCTTTTTGAAGTGTAAGTGAGGGTACGCACCTTGATTGAATCATCTCATCACTATCTGAACATTTATATAAACTTTACGACACGTGTATGTCATTGTTCTTTCTCTAACGTCCTAGTGGATGCTGGGGACTCCGAAAAGGACCATGGGGAATAGCGGCTCCGCAGGAGACTGGGCACAAAAGTAAAAAGCTTTAGGACTACCTGGTGTGCACTGGCTCCTCCCTCCATGACCCTCCTCCAAGCCTCAGTTAGATTTTTGTGCCCGAATGAGACGGGTGCAGGCTAAGGGGCTCTCCTGAGCTGCTTAGTGTAAAAGTTTAAAGTAGGTTTTTTTATTTTCAGTGAGACCTGCTGGCAACAGGCTCACTGCACCGAGGGACTAAGGGGAGAAGAAGCGAACTCACCTGCGTGCAGAGTGGATTGGGCTTCTTAGGCTACTGGACATTAGCTCCAGAGGGACGATCACAGGCCCAGCCATGGATGGGTCCCAGAGCCGCGCCGCCGTCCCCCTTACAGAGCCAGAAGACGGAAGAGGTCCGGAAAATCGGCGGCAGAAGACGTCCTGTCTTCTATAAGGTAGCGCACAGCACTGCAGCTGTGCGCCATTGCTCTCAGCACACTTCACACTCCGGTCACTGAGGGTGCTGGGCGCTGGGGGGGGGCGCCCTGAGATGCAATAAAAACACCTTTTTTGGCAAAAAATACATCACATATAGCTCCTGGGCTATATGGATGTATTTAACCCCTGCCAATTTTTACATAAAAAAGCGGGAGAAAGGCTGACGAAAAAGGGGCGGAGCCTATCTCCTCAGCACACTGGCGCCATTTTTTCCTCACAGCTCCGTTGGAGGAAGGCTCCCTGACTCTCCCCTGCAGTCCTGCACTACAGAAACAGGGTAAAACAAGAGAGGGGGGGGCACTAATTTGGCATATAAATATATACAGCAGCTATATTAGGGAAAAACACTTATATAAGGTTATCCCTGTATATATATAGCGCTCTGGTGTGTGCTGGCAAACTCTCCCTCTGTCTCCCCAAAGGGCTAGTGGGGTCCTGTCCTCTATCAGAGCATTCCCTGTGTGTGTGCTGTGTGTCGGTACGTTGTGTCGACATGTATGAGGAGGAAAATGATGTGGAGGCGGAGCAATTGCCTGTGTTAGTGATGTCACCCCCTAGGGAGTCGACATCTGACTGGATGGTCTTATGGAAAGAATTACGTGATAGTGTCAGCACTTTACAAAAGACTGTTGACGACATGAGACAGCCGGCAAATCAGTTAATACCTGTACAGGCGTCTCAAACACCGTCAGGGGCTCTAAAGCGCCCGTTACCTCAGGTGGTCGACACAGACCCAGACACGGACACTGACTCCAGTGTCGACGGTGAGGAAACAAACGTATTTTCCAGTAGGGCCACACGTTACATGATCACGGCAATGAAGGAGGTTTTGAACATTTCTGATACTACAAGTACCACAAAAAAGGGTATTATGTGGGGTGTGAAAAAACTACCCGTAGTTTTTCACGAATCAGATGAATTAAATGAGGTGTGTGATGAAGCGTGGGTTTCCCCCGATAAAAAACTGCTAATTTCTAAAAAGTTATTGGCATTATACCCTTTCCCGCCAGAGGTTAGGGCGCGTTGGGAAACACCCCCTAGCGTAGATAAGGCGCTCACACGCTTATCAAAACAAGTGGCGTTACCGTCCCCAGATACGGCCGCCCTCAAGGAACCAGCTGATAGAAAGCTGGAAAATATCCTTAAAAGTATATACACACATACTGGTATTATACTGCGACCAGCAATCGCCTCAGCCTGGATGTGCAGTGCTGGGGTGGCTTGGTCGGATTCCCTGACTGAAAATATTGATATTCTAGACAGGGACAATATATTATTGACTATAGAGCATTTAAAGGATGCATTTCTATATATGCGAGATGCACAGAGGGATATTTGCACTCTGGCATCAAGAGTAAGTGCGATGTCCATTTCTGCCAGAAGAGGATTATGGACACGACAGTGGTCAGGTGATGCGGATTCCAAATGGCATATGGAAGTATTGCCGTATAAAGGGGAGGAGTTATTTGGGGTCGGTCTATCGGACCTGGTGGCCACGGCAACGGCTGGAAAATCCACCTTTTTACCCCAAGTCACCTCGCAGCAGAAAAAGATACCGTCTTTTCAGGCTCAGTCCTTTCGTCCCCATAAGGGCAAGCGGGCAAAAGGCCACTCATATCTGCCCCGGGGCAGAGGAAGGGGAAAAAGACTGCAGCAGACAGCCTTTTCCCACGAACAGAAGCCCTCCCCCGCTTCTGCCAAGTCCTCAGCATGACGCTGGGGCCTTACAAGCGGACTCAGGCACGGTGGGGGCCCGTCTCAAGAATTTCAGCGCGCAGTGGGCTCACTCGCAAGTGGACCCCTGGATCCTGCAGGTAGTATCTCAGGGGTACAAATTGGAATTCGAGACGTCTCCCCCTCGCCGGTTCCTGAAGTCTGCTTTACCAACGTCTCCCCCCGACAGGGAGGCGGTATTGGAAGCCATTCACAAGCTGTATTCCCAGCAGGTGATAATCAAGGTACCCCTCCTACAACAGGGAAAGGGGTATTATTCCACGCTGTTTGTGGTACCGAAGCCGGACGGCTCGGCGAGACCCATTTTAAATCTGAAATCCTTGAACACTTACATAAAAAGGTTCAAGTTCAAGATGGAGTCACTCAGAGCAGTGATAGCGAACCTGGAAGAAGGGGACTATATGGTGTCTCTGGACATCAAGGATGCTTACCTCCATGTCCCAATTTGCCCTTCTCACCAAGGGTACCTCAGGTTTGTGGTACAGAACTGTCACTATCAGTTTCAGACGCTGCCGTTTGGATTGTCCACGGCACCCCGGGTCTTTACCAAGGTAATGGCCGAAATGATGATTCTTCTTCGAAGAAAAGGCGTCTTAATTATCCCTTACTTGGACGATCTCCTGATAAGGGCAAGGTCCAGAGAACAGTTAGAGGTCGGAGTAGCACTATCTCAAGTAGTACTACGACAGCACGGATGGATTCTAAATATTCCAAAATCGCAGCTGATTCCGACGACACGTCTGCTGTTCCTAGGGATGATTCTGGACACAGTACAGAAAATAAGATTTTACTTACCGATAAATCTATTTCTCGTAGTCCGTAGTGGATGCTGGGACTCCGTAAGGACCATGGGGAATAGCGGCTCCGCAGGAGACAGGGCACAAAATAAAAGCTTAAGGATCAGGTGGTGTGCACTGGCTCCTCCCCCTATGACCCTCCTCCAAGCCTCAGTTAGGATACTGTGCCCGGACGAGCGTACATAATAAGGAAGGATATAGAATCCCGGGTAAGACTCATACCAGCCACACCAATCACACCGTACAACTTGTGATCTGAACCCAGTTAACAGTATGATAAATGCAAAGGAGCCTCTGAAAAGATGGCTCACAACAATAATAACCCGAATTTTTGTAACAATAACTATATACAAGTATTGCAGACAATCCGCACTAGGGATGGGCGCCCAGCATCCACTACGGACTACGAGAAATAGATTTATCGGTAAGTAAAATCTTATTTTCTCTGACGTCCTAGTGGATGCTGGGACTCCGTAAGGACCATGGGGATTATACCAAAGCTCCCAAACGGGCGGGAGAGTGCGGATGACTCTGCAGCACCGAATGAGAGAACTCCAGGTCCTCCTCAGCCAGGGTATCAAATTTGTAGAATTTAGCAAACGTGTTTGCCCCTGACCAAGTAGCTGCTCGGCAAAGTTGTAAAGCCGAGACCCCTCGGGCAGCCGCCCAAGATGAGCCCACTTTCCTTGTGGAATGGGCTTTTACTGATTTTGGCTGTGGCAATCCTGCCACAGAATGTGCAAGCTGAATTGTACTACAAATCCAACGAGCAATCGTCTGCTTAGAAGCAGGAGCACCCAGCTTGTTGGGTGCATACAGGATAAACAGCGAGTCAGATTTTCTGACTCCAGCCGTCCTGGAAACATATATTTTCAAGGCCCTGACAACGTCAAGCAACTTAGAGTCCTCTAAGTCCCTGGTAGCCGCAGGTACCACAATAGGTTGGTTCATGTGAAATGCAGAAACCACCTTAGGTAGAAATTGAGGACGAGTCCTCAATTCCGCCCTGTCAGAATGAAAAATTAAGTAAGGGCTTTTATATGATAAAGCAGCCAATTCTGACACACGCCTGGCTGAAGCCAAGGCTAACAGCATCGACACCTTCCATGTGAGATATTTTAAGTCCACAGTGGAAAGTGGTTCAAACCAATGTGACTTTAGAAAACTCAACACCACATTGAGATCCCAAGGTGCCACTGGAGGCACAAAAGGAGGCTGTATGTGCAGCACCCCTTTTACAAAAGTCTGAACTTCAGGTACTGAAGCCAGTTCTTTCTGGAAGAAAATCGACAGGGCCGAAATTTGAACCTTAATGGACCCTAATTTTAGGCCCATAGACAGTCCTGTTTGCAGGAAATGAAGGAAACGACCCAGTTGAAATTCCTCTGTAGGGGCCTTCTTGGCCTCACACCACGCAACATATTTACGCCAAATGCGGTGATAATGTTTTGCGGTTACGTCCTTCCTGGCTTTGACCAGAGTAGGGATGACTTCTTCTGGAATGCCTTTTTCCCTCAGGATCCGGCGTTCAACCGCCATGCCGTCAAACGCAGCCGCGGTAAGTCTTGGAACAGACAAGGCCCCTGCAGTAGCAGGTCCTTTCTTAGAGGTAGAGGCCACGGTTCGTCCGTGAGCATCTCTTGAAGTTCCGGGTACCAAGTCCTTCTTGGCCAATCCGGAACCACGAGTATAGTTCTTACTCCTCTCCTTCTTATGATTCTCAGTACTTTTGGTATGAGAGGCAGAGGAGGGAACACATACACTGACTGGTACACCCACGGCGTTACCAGAGCGTCCACTGCTATTGCCTGAGGGTCCCTTGACCTGGCGCAATATCTGTCCAGTTTTTTGTTTAGACGTGACGCCATCATGTCCACCTTTGGTTTTTCCCAACGGTTTACAATCAGGTGGAAGACTTCTGGGTGAAGTCCCCACTCTCCCGGGTGAAGGTCGTGTCTGCTGAGGAAGTCTGCTTCCCAGTTGTCCACTCCCGGAATGAACACTGCTGACAGTGCTATCACATGATTTTCCGCCCAGCGAAGAATCCTTGCAGCTTCTGCCATTGCCCTCCTGCTTCTTGTGCCGCCCTGTCTGTTTACGTGGGCGACTGACGTGATGTTGTCCGATTGGATCAACACCGCCTGACCCTGAAGCAGAGGTTTTGCTTGACTTAGGGCATTGTAAATGGCCCTTAGTTCCAGAATGTTTATATGAAGAGATGTTTCCATGCTTGACCACAAGCCCTGGAAATTCCTTCCCTGTGTGACTGCTCCCCAGCCTCTCAGGCTGGCATCCGTGGTTACCAGGATCCAATCCTGAATGCCAAATCTGCGGCCCTCTAGTAGATGAGCACTCTGCAGCCACCACAGGAGAGACACCCTTGTCCTTGGCGACAGGGTTATCCGCTGATGCATCTGCAGATGCGATCCGGACCATTTGTCCAGTAGATCCCACTGAAACGTTCTTGCATGGAATCTTCCGAATGGAATCGCTTCGTAAGAAGCCACCATTTTTCCCAGGACCCTCGTGCACTGATGCACTGAGACCTGGCCTGGTTTTAGGAGGTTCCTGACTAGCTCGGATAACTCCCTGGCCTTCTCCTCCGGGAGAAACACCTTCTTCTGGACTGTGTCCAGAATCATTCCTAGGAACAGTAGACGTGTCGTTGGAATCAGCTGCGATTTTGGAATATTTAGAATCCACCCGTGCTGACGTAACACTACCTGAGATAGTGCTACTCCGACTTCTAACTGTTCCCTGGATCTTGCCCTTATCAGGAGATCGTCCAAGTAAGGGATAATTAAAATGCCTTTTCTTCGTAGAAGAATCATCATTTCGGCCATTACCTTGGTAAAGACCCGAGGTGCCGTGGACAATCCAAACGGCAGCGTCTGAAACTGATAATGACAGTTTTGTACTACAAACCTGAGGTACCCTTGGTGAGAAGGGTATATTGGGACGTGGAGATAAGCATCTTTGATGTCCAGAGACACCATATAGTCCCCTTCTTCCAGGTTCGCTATCACTACTCTGAGTGACTCCATCTTGAATTTGAACCTTTTTATGTAAGTGTTCAAGGATTTCAGATTTAAAATTGGTCTCACCGAGCCGTCCGGCTTCGGTACCACAAACAGCGTGGAATAATACCCCTTTCCTTGTTGCAGGAGGGGTACCTTGATTATCACCTGCTGGGAATACAGCTTGTGAATGGCTTCCAAAACTGCCTCCCTGTCGGAGGGAGACTTTGGTAAAGCAGACTTCAGGAACCGACGAGGGGGAAACGCCTCGAATTCCAGTTTGTACCCCTGCGATACTACCTGTAGAATCCAGGGATCCACTTGCGAGTGAGCCCACTGCGCGTTGAAATTCTTGAGACGGGCCCCCACCATATCTGAGTCTGCTTGTAAAGCCCCAGCGTCATGCTGAAGACTTGGCAGAAGCAGGGGAGGGCTTCTGCTCCTGGGAAGCGGCTGCATGGTGCAGTCTTTTTCCTCTTCCTCTGCCCCGGGGCAGAAAGGAGTGGCCTTTTGCTCGCTTGTACTTATGGGAACGAAAGGACTGAGTTTGAAAAGACGGTGTCTTTTTCTGCTGATGTGAAGTGACCTGGGGTAAAAAGGTGGATTTTCCAGCCGTTGCCGTGGCCACCAGGTCCGATAGACCAGCCCCAAATAACTCCTCCCCTTTATACGGCAATACTTCCATGTGCCGTTTGGAATCCGCATCCCCTGACCACTGTCGCGTCCATAACGCTCTTCTGGCAGAGATGGACATAGCACTTACTCTTGATGCCAGGGTGCAAATATCCCTCTGTGCATCACGCATATATAGTGATGCATTCTTTAAATGTTCTATAGTTAACAAAATATTGTCCCTATCCAGGGTATCAATATTCTCAGTCAGGGAATCCGACCATGCGACTCCAGCACTGCACATCCAGGCTGAGGCGATTGCTGGTCGCAGTATAACACCAGTATGTGTGTATATACTTTTTAGGATATTTTCCAGTCTTCTATCAGCTGGTTTTTTGAGGGTGGCCGTATCAGGAGACGGTAACGCTACTTGTTTAGATAAACGTGTGAGCGCCTTATCTACCCTAGGGGGTGTTTCCCAACGCGCCCTAACCTCTGGCGGGAAGGGATATAATGCTAATAATTTTTTAGAAATTAGCTGTTTTTTATCGGGGGAAACCCACGCTTTATCACACACCTCATTTATTTCCTCTGACTCAGGAAAAACTATTGGTAGTTTTTTCACACCCCACATAATACCCTTCTTTGTGGTACTTGTAGTGTCAGAAAGGTTCAATGCCTCTTTCATTGCCGTGATCATGTAACGTGTGGCCCTACTGGACATTACGTTTGTCTCGTCACCGTCGACACTAGACTCAGTATCTGTGTCAGGGTCTGTGTCGACCCACTGAGGTAACGGGCGTTTTAGCGCCCCTGACGGTGTCTGAGACGCCTGGACAGGCACTAATTGATTTGCCGGCTGTCTCATGTCGTCAACAGTTTTTTGCAAATTGCTGACATTATCACTTAATTGTTTAAATACAATCATCCAGTCAGGTGTCGACTCCCTAGGGGGTGACATCACCAACACAGGCAACTGCTCCGCCTCCACATCATTTTCCTCCTCATACATGTCGACACACGCGTACCGACACACAGCACACACACCGGGAATGCTCTGATAGAGGACAGGACCCCACTTAGCCCTTTGGAGAGACAGAGGGAGAGTCTGCCAGCACACACCCAGCGCTATATATATATACAGGGATAACCTTATATAAGTGTTATTCCCTTATAGCTGCTGTTATTATCGTTATTTGCTGCCAAAAATGCCCCCCCTTCTCTTTTTTACCCTGATTCTGAAGCAGGACTGCAGGGGAGAGTCAGGGAGCCGTCCTTCCAGCGGAGCTGTGAGGGAAAATGGCGCTTGTGTGCTGAGGAGATAGGCTCCGCCCCTTCACGACGTCCTTATCTCCCGCTTTTTTGTGTAAAAATGGCAGGGGTTAAAATACATCCATATAGCCCAGGAGCTATATGTGATGTATTCTTTTTGCCACCTAAGGTATATACTGTTATATTGCGTCTCAGGGCGCTCCCCCCCAGCGCCCTGCACCCTCAGTGACCGGAGTGTGAAGTGTGCTGAGAGCAATGGCGCACAGCTGCGGTGCTGTGCGCTACCTTAGTCTGAAGACAGGATGTCTTCTGCCGCCGATTTCACCGGACCTCTTCGTCTCTTCTGGCTCTGTAAGGGGGACGGCGGCGCGGCTCCGGTGACCCATCCAGGCTGAACCTGTGATCGTCCCTCTGGAGCTAATGTCCAGTAGCCTAATAAACCCGATCCACTCTGCACTCAGGTGAGTCCGTTTCTTCTCCCCTTAGTCCCACGATGCAGTGAGCCTGTTGCCAGCAGGACTCACTGAAAATAAAAAAACCTAAACTAAACTTTTATTCTAAGCAGCTCAGGAGAGCCACCTAGATTGCACCCTTCTCGGCCGGGCACAAAAATCTAACTGAGGCTTGGAGGAGGGTCATAGGGGGAGGAGCCAGTGCACACCACCTGATCCTTAAGCTTTTATTTTGTGCCCTGTCTCCTGCGGAGCCGCTATTCCCATGGTCCTTACGGAGTCCCAGCATCCACTAGGACGTCAGAGAAAAAGGTGTTTCTCCCGGAGGAGAAAGCCAAGGAGTTATCTGACCTAGTCAGGAACCTCCTAAGACCAGGCCAAGTGTCAGTACACCAATGCACAAGGGTCCTGGGAAAGATGGTGGCTTCTTACGAAGCGATTCCATTCGGCAGATTCCACGCAAGAACTTTTCAGTGGGATCTGCTGGACAAATGGTCCGGATCGCATCTTCAAATGCATCAGCGGATAACCCTGTCTCCAAGGACAAGGGTGTCTCTCCTGTTGTGGTTACAGAGTGCTCATCTCCTAGAGGGCCGCAGATTCGGCATTCAGGATTGGGTCCTGGTGACCACGGATGCCAGCCTGAGAGGCTGGGGAGCAGTCACACAGGGAAGAAATTTCCAGGGCTTGTGGTCAAGCATGGAAACGTCACTTCACATAAATATCCTGGAACTAAGGGCCATTTACAATGCCCTAAGTCAGGCAAGACCTCTGCTTCAGGGTCAGCCGGTGTTGATCCAGTCGGACAACATCACGGCAGTCGCCCACGTAAACAGACAGGGCGGCACAAGAAGCAGGAGGGCAATGATGGAAGTGGCAAGGATTCTTCGCTGGGCGGAGAATCATGTGATAGCACTGTCAGCAGTGTTCATTCCGGGAGTGGACAACTGGGAAGCAGACTTCCTCAGCAGACACGATCTTCACCCGGAGGAGTGGGGACTTCACCCAGAAGTCTTCCACATGATTGTGAACCGTTGGGAAAAACCAAAGGTGGACATGATGGCGTCCCGCCTCAACAAAAAACTGGACAGATATTGCGCCAGGTCAAGGGACCCTCAGGCAATAGCTGTGGACGCTCTGGTAACACCGTGGGTGTACCAGTCAGTGTATGTGTTCCCTCCTCTTCCTCTCATACCAAAAGTACTGAGAATCATAAGAAGGAGAGGAGTAAAGACTATACTCGTGGCTCCGGATTGGCCAAGAAGGACTTGGTACCCGGAAATTCAAGAGATGCTCACGGAAGACCGGTGGCCTCTACCTCTAAGAAAGGACCTGCTCCAGCAGGGACCATGTCTGTTCCAAGACTTACCGCGGCTGCGTTTGACGGCATGGCGGTTGAACGCCGGATCCTGAAGGAAAAAGGCATTCCGGATGAAGTCATCCCTACCCTGATCAAAGCCAGGAAGGATGTAACCGTACAACATTATCACCGTATTTGGCGTAAATATGTTGCGTGGTGCGAGGCCAGGAAGGCCCCTACAGAGGAATTTCAACTGGGTCGTTTCCTGCATTTCCTGCAAACAGGACTGTCTATGGGCCTCAAATTAGGGTCCATTAAGGTTCAAATTTCGGCCCTATCAATATTCTTCCAAAAAGAACTGGCTTCTGTTCCTGAAGTTCAGACGTTTGTCAAGGGAGTACTGCATATACAGCCTCCTTTTGTGCCTCCAGTGGCACCTTGGGATCTCAATGTAGTTTTGGGATTCCTAAAATCACATTGGTTTGAACCACTCACCACTGTGGACTTAAAATATCTCACATGGAAAGTGGTAATGCTGTTAGCCCTGGCTTCAGCCAGGCGTGTCTCAGAATTGGCGGCTTTATCCTATAAAAGCCCTTACCTAATTTTTCATACGGACAGGGCAGAATTGAGGACTCGTCCTCAATTTCTCCCTAAGGTGGTTTCAGCTTTTCACTTGAACTAGCCTATTGTGGTGCCTGCGGCTACTAGGGACTTGGAGGATTCCAAGTTGCTGGACGTAGTCAGGGCCCTGAAAATGTATGTTTCCAGGACGGCTGGAGTCAGAAAATCTGATTCGCTGTTTATCCTGTATGCACTGACAATGCTAAATTCCTTTGTCGTATAAACAACCCTTTATGAAGCTAAGAACACTGTACGCGGTTTACTTAAGAAGTACCGTAATGGTACGCTGTTGGCATAACGATCGCTCGGCCGTAGGCGAGACGCTCAAGCGTCACGTTCGCTCGCGGCCCAGCGATCACAGGACACGTTATTGGTTATGTCTAGGGTAATGATTCGCTATGGCGTAGCTTACGCTCGAGACCACGAGGAGGTCACCAGCGATGCAGACGCTCACAACACTATACCTTTATGTTAAAACCTTATACCAATGAAATACACTGAATACCTTAATGTGAGTACAGGGTGTAAGTGCAACCTTGTGTAACCTGACTAACTACAAAGCTGCTTGAGCGTCACCGACGCTCAAGTGAACACTTAACACTATAGAAAATACACAGATACTGGTTTAGGTTCCAAAGCCTATTAACTGTATTATATCTAATATACTTGTAAAAGGGGATAACAGTACAAATGATACACTACAATATAACAAGGACTTCCTAACCACAGAACTAAACAATAAATACAAAAAGACAATACTACACTGACCTAAATGCAATACAGTACAATACTATAATACTATGAGAGATATAAGAGAAAAGAGGAGAGAGAGAGATAGAGAGAGAGAGAGAAATTGGCTCACAGAAAGACAATGATTACGGAGAGAAACTTACGCACAAAGGGTATGATCGCCTGCGCCTCGATATCCAGCTCCCGGCTATCAGCAGATAACCGTTGATGAGAGTGAGTGCTGGATGTGGTCGGCCTGCCTATTTATGCCCCACACACAATGCAATCTCATAGTCCCTACAATCCCATTGTTCATTGGCCGAAGGAATTCGGCCCTGCATCATAACAAAAGGTCATAAGTTGATTCATATCAGTGGCCCTGGTTATGCAAAATAATGGGTGATGACTAACACATTCCTGTCTTCTGGAGAGCGATTGTTTGGCGAATACAAAACAGAATCCTGTCTGGGTTCTGTTCTATATTCATGATGTCCACTTTCAGTTGAGACAATGACATCTCAGCCCTCATTCTCCTGTATACAAATCCAGCCCCATTTGTAAACACAGGTGTTGGCCCTCCTTATTGAGTCTCAAAAACTCAGTGTAATTAAAGGCTATTGTACTCCGTCTGCGGGAAAGATACTGATTTGGAGTACAATTGATCTTCAATTACTATTCCTGTGTTTACCTTATGCATGTGTAGATATGAGGCCCTCTTAACATGCAAACTATTGTTTGGGGGATCTCTGAGGTCAAAGAGACATTTGAGACCCACTGATGCCTGCCTCCAACTGTTTCAGATGCATGACTAAGTAAGAACAAATAATAATAAATAAATGGACATAACTTCTTATGTCCATAACTATTCGCACGAGCAATTAATACGCTCCAAACCAACACCGGAATATTGCTAATTAAATACTCTTCCGATGGGTACCAAACACTGCTGTATGATTCCTGTTAGACCCTTCGTACGATGCAAAGAGGGACTCCTCAGCTCAGGGACATTCTATTTTAACCAAACTTTCAGAATCTATCAAAGGGACCATGATCTATAAACTACATTAATTGTGAACAGTTGTAACGAATGGGTCGCACGCTACGACTACGTAAACTCTACCGTAAATACGCATACCGCGCCTGCGAGTGCACGCTATTGCGGGTATGCGCCTCCACGGGAGAGCGCACGCATGCGCAGCACGGACCAGTGTGCGGTGCAAATATGGCAACGTGCATAGAGACATTTTTCTGACTTCGACAGTCCACCCTTTGGCAGTCAATAATAACTGCCACAAAACGTTTAAGGAGAAAAATGTAAGTCAGGGGTTAATTGATTTCCATGGTGGGGTAAGGAAGAAGAGAGGAGTAGGTGTGAAAAGGGTATGACCTAGTGAGAAAGCAGAAGCATGTGTGTATGAGTCCATGTTTGGAGGGTCATGTATCATCGTGCCGTACGTGTGGTAAATCAAGCTTCGAGGTATTGCGAAGTATACATTTGAATTCCTTCTTATCCTGTGGTACAGGTCTGTGGATGGGCTGTCAAACTCTACCGAGCTCATTTCGGCTGTGGTTGTAACAAAATGGGGATGCACATTTTAGTTGATGATACATGAATGGGGGAGGTATGTGGTTGCTGCTATCTGTGCCTGTATTCCCTATCGTCTATGTGTGTCGTTACCTGGGGGTTGTAGAGATGAAGATAAAGAACACTTACGAAAAATGCAATGATATTCTATGTCAGGGAAATGTACATCTGTCGTTGAGGTTGTGTTCGGTATCTGTTGAGAGTCGTCTTCTTTGCGCTGTATTGCTCCTTAGGCATGAGCAAATAGCTTTGTCTGAGCCATCAGATTTACAAAAAATGTTGGGCTAGCGTGAGTTTAAAAGTACTAGGGAAACTGGGGATCCATGGCAAAGTTCATCAAGTGTCCATATCATAGGTTGTCAAAACTTCATCTTTGGTGCTTGTCTGTTGTCTTGTCTGTATACCGTCTCGTCAACTGCCTCGTCCAAGGGGTCTTTGTATCTTGGAGAAAAGCAGAAAAACAGGTGAAAGAAACGGACCGTATAATCGCATTTTTCATCACATTCTGGTTTCTATCATTGGGTCATAAATCAAATCCAGGTTAATTACAGTTTCCTCACTCCTCAAGCTCATCACTTTTGTACTTTGTTTGCACCTCATTAAAGCCTGCCCGCATCTAAATATCAATCCAATTGATATAATGACACCCAAGATACATAGGAGAAACTTTCCAACATCCATTATGACTCCTTGAGCCCATTCTCCCAAACCGGAGAACCAATTTCGCGGGTTCAACCATGACACCCAACCAGTCAGCTCATTACCTACAGCAGCAAGGGTGAGATTGTGTTTTCGACGAAATTCCCACTTTAATTGCAGAATATCATCCATCTTTTGGTCTATGACCTCTACCGGGTCCTCGGTGCTATTTGTGATATACGTGCAACACTTTATGCCGTACTGTGTTGCCAATGTAACACAATATCCGCCTGTTACTGCTGTAAGATAATTAAGAACCATCCTATGCTGAACTAGTTCTGTTTTGTAAGCTTGAAGTTCTCTTCCAGTGTATCTAAACGTGTCATCATACATTTCAGTGATATTATCTAACAAATTGGCGAGTGCGGAAATGTACCTATAATTCATCACTCCCCGAGCGGTACGAGTGAAATCTAACGCTACCAGAACCTGAATCCCGGTGGATTCATGGATAAGATCAGAGGCCGGATGCTCTAACCTTTCTGACAGTTGTCTTTTAACTCGGTGCTCGTAATGAGTGTGAGTATAAGGAGCTTGGGCACCACGGTGTATGTCCTTCATTTTGTCATGTGTAACAGTCATCACTTCAGGCAATACTTTTCCAATATAACACAATCCTTCAGAGTTTGGGGCAAGCCATTTGTACGCCTTTCTCCCGCATATGAAATATGCATCATCGGGGAGAACATATGGGACGGAGAAGGACATGACCATGTTACAAACCTTCCAGGTGAAATCTCCTGACCCTAATTCTTCCATCTGCTTAATGCACGTATCAGTTTGTACGATATGTGCACAGTATCCTGGTGATACCTCTCCAACTCTAGTAATCCTATTTCCTAAGGTATATCGATACCGGAAAGATTTTCCTCTACTAGCTATGTGGCGTACGAGCTCTGTATCTGTAGGCATTCTATCTGCTCTGTGTGAAAAGGTCATGGTAAGGTTGCTCCATGACACTTCCCAATTTCCCGGCTTACGGGGATTGGAGATATTAAAACATAAGAGGGACCTATCCACATGGTATTGGTGGAGCTTCAAACTAGGAGGGCTGGAGATGTTAAACCTCCGGTCCACCGGTCTCCCACCACTTAGCTCAAGTACCTCCCCTAACGTTAAAGGAAATGGTACTAGCCCTGATTTGCTATGCCCTTGAGGTACTTGAGAACATACCCAAAAATCTGTCTCATTTAACACGCTACCCACTAAGGAGTGATAGTCACTCAATGGATGCCGGTCCCTATGGTTATTAAAACTGGATTGGCATTATTGTTACCGAGCCTACTGATACAGTTTTCTTTTTTTGAGCTAACAATCCTTCAAAGAAAATGTTTACAGATAACATGGTTGTTAGATCGTGCCCGGTACTCGCCTTTGCTTGGTGATTGGGTTGCTATTGGAAATTTACACCTCCGTCTCAGTCATTAGAGCCTTTCTGGATCCTTTCTCGACCTCACTGGTACTCTCACCGAAACAGACTGCTCTGGTCAACATCATGGTTAACGGGAAAATCCATATCGCAGTCTCTTGGGGCAAGTCCATCTTACAGGAGGAGAAAAGACGAAATTTGTAAAGGGGGTATAAGAAAACAGTTTGAGGGGGGGGGGGAGAACTCGTTACGATAATAAGTTCTCTCGTCTCGTTGTTCTTCTTGTTCTGCTGTCCTCTCAAAGGTGCTGTCTCTCAGTCTTCAAAAACGATCATTCTGGTGATGCAATATTCCTTCCTAACCGACGATCTTTCTGTAAGGAGCAAAAATCTGGCATTACCATTGGTCCAACTGAGGGGTGACATACCATCTTTAAATCATGGAAACATGAGTGAGAAGAGAGAGAAAATAAAAACAAAAGAGATAGAGAACAATTCATGTGCATATATACATTACATAACTCGACAATAACCATCAATAAGAGAAGAGAAACAAAGCATTTTTAAACATTGTCAACATTAAGAAAACATTGTCAGACTATTAGGCTGTCGTATCTACGTGTCTAATGGTTTCCTTGAGCAGTCCCTCCCCACCAGCACTTGCATTATTCCACTGTCTGTATCTGGCCAGAATACATTGTGGTGGATAGGTCATGCTGGGGTTTGGTAGACTTCTGCAAGGACCAAGCGAATATGCAATGTTTGAATTCTTACCAATAATCGTCAGAGATGGGGATAGAGAGAGGGAGAGAAAAACATTTTTCACAAATACATTTACAACTTTTCACCTGGTCATTCCTGTGTCTTTAGTGAATGACCTCCCACTTCATTAACCGTTACCTCAGGCTTACCATCAGTCCTAATGATCACCTTTCCTGACTATATATTATGGGTGTGGCCCAAAATTCTTCCTATATGATCCCCGATTATAATTTGGTGTGTCATAACTTTTGCTCATTTTCATGTCTAGGGGGTCTGATTTTATGTGGGCTGTTGCAGTTACTGGCATAATGCCCTTCTCTTTTGCACAGATCACAAATCCTTAAGTTCCTCCATGTGCCAATGGCCTGGGGTTTTGGTTGATTTGATGCCTCCTCAAACGCTTGGATGCTCATCACCATCAACCGCTTTCCCTGTACCTACCTGATTCCTTGGATACCATGATTATGTCGTTGTCTAGGGAGTTGATATACCTTCTGTGAATCTTTGATCATACAGTTAGATCTTTCCTAGGATCTGGGTAATCAGACATGATTGATCTCAATTCTGTCCGGGACCAGGGATGGCGCATTGCACTGTCCTTGACGGGAATGGTTCCCTGATCATCAGTCTTCCCATTGGGGACTGTGATCACCCTGACAGGACTAAACTCAATTACATCACCTTGTTTTGGTCTTATAATATGGGGTACATTTGTTTGTGCGTGATATAAAACATTGTACGTACCTGTGGACACGACCTCACCTGACCCTCCGTTAGGGGGTTTGATTATTGCCTTTACCAATTTGGTCGCGTCCACCTGGATGTCTTGTAGGATGGCTTCTGGAAGAGGTGCTGACATCGTTCTGGGCTCACTTTCTTGTTTGTATTCCTGAGGGAGGTTTGACATGGGGTGCAGCTTGCACAGGTTAATAGTTGT
Organism: Pseudophryne corroboree; assembly: GCF_028390025.1. NCBI lineage: Eukaryota > Metazoa > Chordata > Amphibia > Anura > Myobatrachidae > Pseudophryne > Pseudophryne corroboree. The sequence continues at coordinate 161,821,661 of NC_086448.1, forward strand.
ACATTCAACAGTATTACAATAATCATTGTTACATTTATTACACTTATTCTTATAATCTATATTACAGTTGCTAAGAGCGTTTTTATTGTTCACCCTTGTGTCTTTCTCTCCGCAATCAACCCCTCTCCTGATGCCACTGTCTCTCCTCTCAAGATAAGAGTCAGAAAAGTCAATAGACTCTTTTTGTAATTCACTTTCCTGTTGCCATAACTGTAAATATTCATAATGTTTATTTTGTCTCTTCGTTGGTTCAATGAGACTTATCCTCCTCCTTAAATTTTGTAACACTACTGGACTGAAGCTACCTATTCTTGGGAATTTGTCCCTGTCTTGTACAGTCATTCTCTCCCATTCATCACATAAAACCTCTGTGTGACTACCGTATTTTTCACACATTACATATCGTGCCGACCCAACTGGTCGGTTCTCTGAATCAACCCGAACCGAGGTTGATCGCCCCCTACCTGAACAAATGGCCCCCATAATCTGCAGGCGTTGCTTATTCCTCCTTGGATCTTTATCTCAAGGTTTTCAGCGAACCCTTACAAACAAACCAAGATGTCCTTGGGCAGGCCGGCGGTGGTGGTTTATCAAGTACCCCACTTACTTCTCGCCCACGTTGGCCTGTGCTGCAATCACTGTAACCAGAGCTGCGGTACCCAACCCAGGGCCCCTGTGAACCTTTATTTACTGGGGCGCGTTCCCCAGCAAGTATCGGTTGTTAGATAGTTCCTGAGTGACCAGCGAACTTCCCTTCCAAAAATAAAAAATTACACAAATCACGTCAGAATGTACAAATAGCGTTTGTGACCACTTTACTCTAATGGTATTAGGTCAGATTACTAACTACTGCACACAATTACGTGCGGTCCAATCGTTCAGTACACGAGCACTACTTGTCATGTACTGAAAGATCAATGGAATCGATGTTTCCGGCCGCGATTCCTTCAGCAAGAGCTTATGGCCTATATGGGTTCTGCACCAACACCCCAGGCGTTGTGCCACTGGACTTTTATAGCGGACCTCTTTGTCTATTTTACCTGTTACCTTATGACCTCCTGGTCTGTTACCTTATGACCTCCTGGTCTGTTACCTTATGACCTCCTGGTCTGTTACCTTATGACCTCCTGGTCTTGTTACCTTATGGTCCGCTATACTCTAATGCTCAAATATTATTTAACCAGGGATGCCTCCCTAGCCACCGTATATGTCACTTACACGTATGTCCCTTGACGAGTACTCGGCTTTTCTTGTGGTTCCACCTTTAAAATTGTATAAACACACTCACTCAACACATGTACACTTTGTTTCTATGTCTATTTCTGCGCAGAAATTGTCTTTAGGCCAAAAGTGTTACTAATTAGGAGCAGGATCTGTTAAACTAAATTTCAGATTTTCCAAAAATAGATTTGCGTTATTTACCGCGTCGCGTTATCTACCGCTGTGCGTTAATTATCGCCTTTGCGTTACTTCACTTTATCACAACTTGAGCTACGTGGGCGTAACCGGACGCTACGTTGCGTCTGCCTTTGGATTGCGTACGCTAGTCTTTGTTAGCGACACGTGTACGCAATGCAAAGATCCACCGTAACACAATATATTTTTATCAATGTAAATGATCCCTGATCATCTACCGCAATCCACACTGACTGCCTTGTATCTCAGACAAACCGTGTGTTTGTTCTATACTTTAACTATTACCTCTACTATGAAATAACAGCAAATCTCTTTTTGCACTTTCTATCAACTATAAAATTGGCAAACAGGAATAGTGATATACGAAAATGAAACAGAAATGCAGATATATGCGTGCGTACGCAAGACAAAAGAAAAATAAACAGTTTTAAAAAGACACAAGCGTTTTGTTCTTACTTCCGGTTACCGGGTTCCTTCAGCACTCTTTATCTAAGCGAAGCAGACGCTTATCCCGCCAGCACTATGAGACAATCTCCCACCCTTTGCTGGGGGATAATGTCTGCTGATCTACCTAGTGCAGATGTGAGAAGTATAGGACGAGTTCCCAATTGACAATGCTAAATTCCTTTGTCGTATAAACAACCCTTTATGAAGCTAAGAACACTGTACGCGGTTTACTTAAGAAGTACCGTAATGGTACGCTGTTGGCGTAACGATCGCTCGGCCGTAGGCGAGACGCTCAAGCGTCACGTTCGCTCGCGGCCCAGCGATCACAGGACACGTTATTGGTTATGTCTAGGGTAATGATTCGCTATGGCGTAGCTTACGCTCGAGACCACGAGGAGGTCACCAGCGATGCAGACGCTCACAACACTATACCTTTATGTTAAAACCTTATACCAATGAAATACACTGAATACCTTAATGTGAGTACAGGGTGTAAGTGCAACCTTGTGTAACCTGACTAACTACAAAGCTGCTTGAGCGTCACCGACGCTCAAGTGAACACTTAACACTATAGAAAATACACAGATACTGGTTTAGGTTCCAAAGCCTATTAACTGTATTATATCTAATATACTTGTAAAAGGGGATAACAGTACAAATGATACACTACAATATAACAAGGACTTCCTAACCACAGAACTAAACAATAAATACAAAAAGACAATACTACACTGACCTAAATGCAATACAGTACAATACTATAATACTATGAGAGATATAAGAGAAAAGAGGAGAGAGAGAGATAGAGAGAGAGAGAGAAATTGGCTCACAGAAAGACAATGATTACGGAGAGAAACTTACGCACAAAGGGTATGATCGCCTGCGCCTCGATATCCAGCTCCCGGCTATCAGCAGATAACCGTTGATGAGAGTGAGTGCTGGATGTGGTCGGCCTGCCTATTTATGCCCCACACACAATGCAATCTCATAGTCCCTACAATCCCATTGTTCATTGGCCGAAGGAATTCGGCCCTGCATCATAACAAAAGGTCATAAGTTGATTCATATCAGTGGCCCTGGTTATGCAAAATAATGGGTGATGACTAACACATTCCTGTCTTCTGGAGAGCGATTGTTTGGCGAATACAAAACAGAATCCTGTCTGGGTTCTGTTCTATATTCATGATGTCCACTTTCAGTTGAGACAATGACATCTCAGCCCTCATTCTCCTGTATACAAATCCAGCCCCATTTGTAAACACAGGTGTTGGCCCTCCTTATTGAGTCTCAAAAACTCAGTGTAATTAAAGGCTATTGTACTCCGTCTGCGGGAAAGATACTGATTTGGAGTACAATTGATCTTCAATTACTATTCCTGTGTTTACCTTATGCATGTGTAGATATGAGGCCCTCTTAACATGCAAACTATTGTTTGGGGGATCTCTGAGGTCAAAGAGACATTTGAGACCCACTGATGCCTGTCTCCAACTGTTTCAGATGCATGACTAAGTAAGAACAAATAATAATAAATAAATGGACATAACTTCTTATGTCCATAACTATTCGCACGAGCAATTAATACGCTCCAAACCAACACCGGAATATTGCTAATTAAATACTCTTCCGATGGGTACCAAACACTGCTGTATGATTCCTGTTAGACCCTTCGTACGATGCAAAGAGGGACTCCTCAGCTCAGGGACATTCTATTTTAACCAAACTTTCAGAATCTATCAAAGGGACCATGATCTATAAACTACATTAATTGTGAACAGTTGTAACGAATGGGTCGCACGCTACGACTACGTAAACTCTACCGTAAATACGCATACCGCGCCTGCGAGTGCACGCTATTGCGGGTATGCGCCTCCACGGGAGAGCGCACGCATGCGCAGCACGGACCAGTGTGCGGTGCAAATATGGCAACGTGCATAGAGACATTTTTCTGACTTCGACAGTACCCAATAAGCTGGGTGCTCCTGCTTCTAAGCAGACGATTGCTCGTTGGATTTGTAGTACAATTCAGCTTGCACATTCTGTAACAGGCCTGCCACAGCCAAAATCTGTTAAAGCCCATTCCACACGGAAAGTGGGCTCATCTTGGGCGGCTGCCCGAGGGGTCTCGGCTTTACAACTTTGCCGAGCAGCTACTTGGTCAGGGGCAAACACGTTTGCTAAATTCTACAAATTTGATACCCTGGCTGAGGAGGACCTGGAGTTCTCTCATTCGGTGCTGCAGAGTCATCCGCACTCTCCCGCCCGTTTGGGAGCTTTGGTATAATCCTCATGGTCCTTTCGGAGTCCCCAGCATCCACTAGGACGTTAGAGAAAATAAGAATTTACTTACCGATAATTCTATTTCTCATAGTCCGTAGTGGATGCTGGGCGCCCATCCCAAGTGCGGATTGTCTGCATTACTTGTACATAGTTATTGTTACAAAATCGGGTTATTGTTGTTGTGAGCCATCTTTTCAGAGGCTCCTTCTGTTATCATGCTGTTAACTGGGTTCAGATCACAAGTTGTACGGTGTGATTGGTGTGGCTGGTATGAGTCTTACCCGGGATTCAAAATCCTTCCTTATTGTGTACGCTCGTCCGGGCACAGTATCCTAACTGAGGCTTGGAGGAGGGTCATGGGGGGAGGAGCCAGTGCACACCAGGTAGTCCTAAAGCTTTTTACTTTTGTGCCCAGTCTCCTGCGGAGCCGCTATTCCCCATGGTCCTTTCGGAGTCCCCAGCATCCACTACGGACTATGAGAAATAGAATTATCGGTAAGTAAATTCTTATTTTTTCATGTCTGCATCATCCTGAGAGATAACCCCCGGATAAGGAAATAAGGTTCCTGGAGTTGCGTCACAGAGACCACTTCCACCTGCAATCACATGGATATGTTGTAAACCTTTATTTAGACTTTATTTTGAGTCCCACTTATTTTTGTGTGTGTCAAATTGAATTGGAATTGGTTACAACAATAAAACGTGCATTTCCTGTAGAAAGTGCAAACTAAGAACAGAAATGTGTATCTTTCTTTCTAATACCCCTTTCCCATTGTCACTAAAAACCCGGGTTATTGCTGTGATAACCTGGGAGCAGCTCATAGGAAAAGGGTTAACCCGAGCCCAGTGTGGTTGCAGGGTGATCCTAGGAAGAACCTGGGTCGCGGTGCAGTGTAAATGGGTAATCCAGGTCGCTACGACCCGGCACCTGTTTGCAGCACAGGGAGAGCTGGCATTAGATCATCTCAACTCCAAGCGCCGGTACTGGTCACGTGTGCTATGACATCACCATACCAACTGCCACTCTGAAAGGGATCTCAGCCGATGCACCCAGGTTGGAACCGTATACAAAATCCTGGGTGCGACCTGGCATATTAATGTCAAAGGGGTATTAGGGTGCAAAGAATCAATGCATCTTTACATCCTAATATTCAGAAAACTTTGCCTGTGGGAACTTACGGAAATACTGTTGGTTCCTGGAGCACCGCTCCGAGCACTGGGTTACAAAGAGGGATCCAACTGGATCCCTCCACACAGTGTGCTCTCATGCAAACTAGCCCTGCAGTAAAAATCTCAGCTGCTATTAATCAGTAGCTGTGGAATCAGCAGCTTTAGGGATTGCAGAGGACAGCTACTTTTCAGAGGAACTATTCCTGCAGTGGAGCAATCTTGCATTGCTCTAGTAATATGGTATGAGATGCTGCGCCTCAATGCGATTTTGTTACCAAAGTATCGGGCCACCTTAGGGGCATATTAATGAATATGCCCTTAAATCCGAGTTTCCCAAACTATGCAATTACAGTCCAGGTTTTAAGGATAGCCATGCATGATTCCAGATGGTTAAATCATTCCAATGATACAGGTACAGCAGGTCTGCTCCTAACCATAACACTGGCTATCCAAATTAATTTACGCCACCATGAGACAATTAAATGGTTAAATCCTGGTTAATCCAGTAAAATGATCAGTGCTTGCCAGCAATTAGATACTGTATGTCCCAGACAACGCGATAAGTTGAAAGTGGGGTGTACTAAATGTTATAGCTGTCATTACATGGTACACATCATTCTTAATGCCTTATTCTCTTGGAATATAAGCTTTCATGAGCAGTGCACAGTCTATCACTTATGACAGCTGGTGTCACACAAGCATCTTAGAAAGTTGCCTTTTTCTACACAGAAAAATAGCTTTCATTAGACACAGTAATTACATACTGTATATCAGTAAGTGGGAACTTGGTTTGTCTGCCACATAACGTCTAAAAGCTTCAAACTTCCTCTGAAGTAGGGCTGAATCAGTCTTGTGTGACAGAGAAACTGCATTTCACACTATGGGCATCATAATACAGACATCAGGACACTGTCTCTTCTGCCTGGAAAAACACAGCATTCATAATCACCGCTGGGACGGCAGCTTAAGTCCGTTTTATTGTGTAAATCATTACCTCGAATGTTCATCGGTTAAAAAGTAAGCTGCAAACTTTGTTAAGCAAAAACAAATGACTAGACCTGAATTGGTGATGGATTTTATTAGGAACGACCGCCTTATTTTTTTGTAATTTTAAAATGTAATTCATACAAGTGTTTCCTGGCAGCTGTTCTTTCTGCTGGTAATTGGGTCTTAAATAAATCACCTTCACTATTGTATTTAATACTATTTTAGTGGCTGAAACCGTACTTTTACCTTGTCTATTACAATAAAGAGTAAACAGTGGCACTGTAGTGTAAATGAGAGGATTAGCAATGCTTGCACCTATTTAACAGCTCCTCCTTCCTGGTAACACCCAGCGCAAACAAGAAACCGCTTTCATGCCACCTTGGTTATTACGCATATTTTTTTTGCAACTTAAACACTGCTGTAAAATATTTATATATTAAGATCGGGGGCGGGATGTAATTAAGTCTGAGTTTGGCGGCCATGCGTGATGCTGAACAAAATCAGACGTTTTTTAAAGGGGCAATCATGTCCAAGGCATGGTTTAGCCTTGTACATGATTGCCCCTTTAAATATTGTCCAGCCATTATCCTCCCGCACAGCCCCTGAACTCGGACTTCATTACATCCCGGCCCAGGACTTAAAAAGAAAGCGAGAATTGTATGTTACATACAGAATAAGAGGACTGTACTGTTCATTTGCCGGGGCACTTGCAGTGGTGCCACGGGTTGGTGGTCCAGGACGAAATAAAAATATTTTTGGTCAGTGTGCTAGTGGCTGCCAATTATATAATATTTGAACAAACAGTAGTCCAAATATGTCAACCACCACATAACTGAACCTAATGCTGGGTATACACTGTTCAATTATTGGGCTGAACAGATGAACAGTGTATTGCTGTGACCAAGAAGGAATTATCAGTCTGTCAGACGTGCTGAAATCGTCTAACATGTCCAAAAAAAATCCAATATTTGGTTGGCTGTATCTGGCAGTGTGTGTGCTGCAGCAGCTGACATTACCCGTTTCTTCGCTGGGGAGGAATAGGGAAAAGTTTCCTCCAAGGGGAGGAATGCAAATATTGTGGATATACACTGAGACACATTATCTGCTGGTTTCAGTTTGTCAAACAGAATGTCGGTCTGACAGTGTATGCCCAGCAAGCCAAACCATTACTGGAAGGCTGTGTATTCACACGGAATAAAACCAGGGAAGAGACAGTTCTTTTCCTGCTCTTTCCTAGACTATAGCACTTCATTGGCTCCTCCCCCATCGGACGGACACCCATTTTGCGCGTGCATGCACTGACACGTAAAATAATAACATATACTACAGTTACTCGCATTTATGAAAGATGCTATAATTATGTTCGCGCCAGGACAGCCATTTAACGCATGGTCTATCCTGGCATGAATTTATATTTCATTTTTATTTACATATGATGTTAGAAAAAAAGACAGAATCCAGTTTTATACAGTCCATGGTTCATATTAAGATAACTTACTCCAGCTTTATACAGCATAAACAATAAGGGGTCTATTTACTAAGCCTTGGAGAGAGATAAAGTACCAACCAATCACAGCCTGTAATGGTGCCCATACACTTGTGCAATGCCCCGCGATGCGACATCGCACCGGCAGTTCAGGTTTGATGAAATCGCACCTGAACTGCCAAAGTGATTACTATGCGATCATGCGATAGATCGCATGGTAATCACGTGATGGGCACGTCACCGCCGAGTGGGATCGGCCTCCATCCGCTCCCGGCAGGTGCCCATCGCAGTGCGATATATAGCATGTGTTTTTAAAAACACATGCGATCGCACTGCGATTCGATAAATATTAAGTGCAGCACATACTATCTTGAGACGTGAGATTCGACTGGCGTGCCCGCGCATCGCGTCGAAAGGTACCTAAAATGTGCATACAATCCTTCGATTTCGCTCTCAGATGTGGTCGAAATCGAAGGATAGCACAGATTATCTCACAAGTGTATGGGCCCCATAACATAGCAGTTAGGAGTGATTGGCTGGTACTTTATCTCTCCCCAAAGCTTAGTAAATAGACCCTTAAGTTACAGGGCTTGCGGTTTTTAGGTCGACAAGACTTAGGTCGACCACTATTGGTCGACATGCATTAGTTTGACAAGGTCACAAATTCGACATGAACAAGGTCGCCATGGAAAAAGGTCGACATTGGTTTTTCACATTTTTTTCTTTTAATTTTTTTTTACTTTTTCATACTTTATGATCCACGTGGACTACGATTGGGAACGGTAACCTGTGCCGAGCGCAGCAGTAGCGGAGCGAGGCACCATGCCCGAAGCATGGCGAGCGAAGCGAGCCATCCGAGGGGACACGGTTCACTAATTAGAGTTCCCCATCACTTTACGAAGAAAACGACACCCAAAAAAGTTTTTAAAAAAACTATGTTGACCTTTTGCCATGTCGACATTGTTCATGGCGACCTAATGACCATGTCGACCTCTTGAGCATGTCGATCAATAGTGGTCGACCTAATGACTGTCGACCTAAATCTTGTAGACCTAATGACCCATACCCACTGTGTAGTCAATTCATTATGATGGAATTAAGTTGTGTAAAACTCATCAACAGAGTCAATAAAGAAGCACATTTACTACAGTGTTAAATAAAGCTCAGAATAATGACTCCTAAGATAGATAGATAGATAGATAGATAGATAGATAGATAGATAGATAGATAGATAGATAGATAGATAGATAGATAGATAGATAGATGGTTAGTGTATTTTCTGTGGATGACTCTGGAGTAAACTGTGCTATCCCTTGGCTTTTACATAGAAGCGTTGCTAGGTAAAGAGAGAAGAGTGCGGCAGTTACTATATGCAATGTACCACATGCATGCGTTCCCCCTCTGTCTATTACCTGCTGAGTGCTGAAGTCAAACCCCAGGTAACATGCAGCAGAGGCCATGGTGGGACAGGATCCTGACAGTCACTGCAGCCTGGCTCCTCTGTGTATACACCACCGTCCCTGGCTGCAGTCAATCAGTAACCAGTTCAGCTCCAGTTTGTGTGTAGAGAAAGGATCACACGACCAGGGGACATTTTGTTACATAGTTTATTGGTAAAGCAGCAGCTCCGCAGATTCCAGCCCTGCCCGCCTGACTTCCTGTGTCTGGAGCCTAAGCTTCCTTCCTGATCCTCACACATGATGATAGTACTGTACTGTCCTTGCAGCCAGCAGTGAATAAAAGCAACAATTGTATCGAAGACTGTAGCTGTACTACTACTGTGCAAAACAAAACCTGAGTTTCTATTTACTGCAGCTGCTGCCAAGGCTTGCTGGGATTTATAGTTCTACACCACAGCTGGAGCATTACAGCTACATCTGATAAGACATTAGAAACCCTGTGTTTGTAAAATTTATCAAATAGATTATCTCTTTTAAGAAGGAAATATTTCAATGTCTATGTCTTAGCAAGGGCCAAATATAATAGAGTGAGAGTTTCAGCAGTTTTTTTTAAAGTGGCAATCATTTACACAGCAAGCTCAACCTGGGTTTGCAGTGTAAATGATTGCCACTTTTTAAAAAAAACCTGAAAAACCTTACCAAATCTCTCACTTTCTGAAACTCTCACTCTATTACATTTGGCCCTATATCTTCCCAAAAAAGAACTAAAAAATAGCCTGAAAGGTGACACATTTACTTCATACTTTCCTCCCGGAATGACCAGGAGGTTCCCGAAAATCGAGTGATGCTCCCGGGCCCCCGGAAAGGTAGGCAAGTGTCCCGCATCTGCCGCCAGCTCCTGCTACCCCCCTTGGCCGTCCACAACAGGGCACCAGTGGGCGGTCCGAAGGGGGACCCGATGACGCGATTTGCACTCAATTGCGTCATCATAGCTCCGCCCTCCTCTCTCCAGCGCCTGTTTCCTCGGCACTGGATAGCGGGTGATGGAGCACAATGACGTGTTTCATGCCATCACGCCCCCTCACTACCAGACACGCCCCCCTGTTCGCTGAACAGGCTGCCCCCTCCCAGAATAGGGGGCAGCAATATCGGCAGTTTCAACACCAGTGACTGCAATCAAAAATTACATAGGAAGAAGTGTTGGAACTTGGAAGTTGTGGGCCAAGGTGCAGAAATATGCTTTGGGCCCCCCTCCTCCACCCCACCCCAAGTTAATAAGATGCCACATGTCAAGCAAAGTGAGACGCGTAGAGCAGTGGCGTAAGTTCGTCCCAGTCGCCCGGAGGCATGATAAATGTTGGTGCCCCCCTACATATACACACACATACCATATGTAACTATCCGGCACTCAGGGTGAACAGTAGCAGCGTGCTCAGGTACCTTTCCCAACAGTGATATAGATACACATAAAAAGTAGACGCACTCCAAGTCAGTCATTACAATAAAAACAGAAACCAGCATACCTTTATAGTACACCTACATCACTCCCTCACCCGCCAGTAGGTCTCGATGGAGATGCTTTGGCGCAGCGGTGTGCCGATAAATATAAAAAACACACAAACACCTCATTCACTTAAAAGCACACACACGCCTCTTTCACTTAAACATACACACATGCCTCTTTCGTCGGGCAGCTCGGCGGTGGATCTGCCAGTGTGTAGGGCAAATCAGTTAAAGTGACCGCAGTTCAGTTGGTTCCCAGGATTGTAGCAGGCAGCAGTGAATGAGGCCAGTCCTGCTGTCTGTGTGGTCCTGCTCTCCCCCTAGCTCCAAACCACAATGGGCTGCCAGAGATTGTTACTGGAGAGGGGTGCATGCAGCAGCAAGGAACTTGCCATGAGGAGAGTATTTGTCTGCTACTCTAGGGGAGCTCACACGTATCACTGCTTCTGCGGATTAATTATTGCTGGCTCCGAACCATTGCAGTTGGAGGCACCGCCAGGCAGTGCCCCTCCTTAGCTAGTGCCTCGGGCAGGTTCCATCCTGGTCAATAAAGAGATACGCTCCTGGCACTAAATAACCTTCTCCCCCCTACTACACATTGCCCCCCCACTCAGGGGCAAACGTAGGATATGCAGGAGGGGGTTTCCAGAGGGGGGTGGAGCCAAGCATGGGGGTGGAGACTGTGGTGACCCAGTATATGCCAGGTCCATTAAACTAGCATAGAAAGAAAGGCCTACATGTGATGATAGATAGATAGATAGATAGATAGATAGATAGATAGATAGATAGATAGATAGATAGATAGATAGATAGATCAAATGTATTTTAAAATAGTCATAGAGCTATTCTAAAAATGTATTAGAAAACCATCACTGTATAGAAACATGACAATGCCAGGTGCTAGACCTTGAAGGGGTTAGCCAGATAAGGAAACATATATATATATATATATATATATATATATATATACACACACATACATACATACATACACACTCCCCATCCTCAGGTAGCATATGCCGGTGCCCTCTGGTAATAATGAAACAAAGCCATTACCATCCAAATAATACATGTGTCGGCGGCACTCGTAGCTCAGAAAGACTTTGTCTTCAGTGCTTCAACGCTTCAATGGCGTTTACAAGACATTTTCACATTACACATACACTGTATAATTAATATATATATATATATATATATATATATATATATATAATATTTGTACACATGTAGCCATGCTCATCCATCTCGCAATGCGTACACATAGCGGCATGGATGATGCAAGTAGTGTGACCGCTGCGCATGTGCGTACGCACATACACTGTATTCCAATGTGCAAATGCCACGCTGCGATCAATCGCAGTGTGGCGCATATGCGCTATCCGTGATGCGTATGCCTGTGCGTACACATCGTGAGATAGAGGAGGCTGGCTACATCTGTAATATATATATATATATATATATATATATATATATATATATATATATAATATAAACTTATAAAATATTACTGCATGCTGTATGTATATTTGTGAATTATCTAAGCTTGAAATACAGTACCTTCCTCCAGGAAGGAAGAGTGGGCTGAGTGAATAGAAGCAGAACGGAATGTAAGGGCTGTGGCAGCATCAGAGACAACAGCAGCTGCAGCTGACATACAGCCAGCCCACAACAGGTGTACAACCCGCGATTTGCGGGTCTCTAAAAATAAGAATTTACTCACCGGTAATTCTATTTCTCGTAGTCCGTAGTGGATGCTGGGAACTCCGTAAGGACCATGGGGAATAGCGGGCTCCGAAGGAGGCTGGGCACTCTAGAAAGATCTTAGACTACCTGGTGTGCACTGGCCCCTCCCACTATGACCCTCCTCCAAGCCTCAGTTAGGTACTGTGCCCGGACGAGCGTACACAATAAGGAAGGATTTTGAATCCCGGGTAAGACTCATACCAGCCACACCAATCACACCGTACAACTCGTGATATGAAACACAGTTAACAGTATGAAACAATAGAGCCTCTCAACAGATGGCTCAACAATAACCCGATTTAGTTAACAATAACTATGTACAAGTATTGCAGATAAACCGCATTTGGGATGGGCGCCCAGCATCCACTACGGACTACGAGAAATAGAATTACCGGTGAGTAAATTCTTATTTTCTCTAACGTCCTAGTGGATGCTGGGAACTCCGTAAGGACCATGGGGATTATACCAAAGCTCCCAAACGGGCGGGAGAGTGCGGATGACTCTGCAGCACTGAATGAGAGAACTCCAGGTCCTCCTCAGCCAGGGTATCAAATTTGTAGAATTTTGCAAACGTGTTTGCCCCTGACCAAGTAGCTGCTCGGCAAAGTTGTAAAGCCGAGACCTCTCGGGCAGCCGCCCAAGATGAGCCCACCTTCCTTGTGGAATGGGCATTGACAGATTTTGGCTGTGGCAGGCCTGCCACAGTATGTGCAAGCTGAATTGTACTACAAATCCAACGAGCAATAGTCTGCTTAGAAGCAGGAGCACCCAGCTTGTTAGGTGCATATAGGATAAACAGCGAGTCAGATTTTCTGACTCTAGCCGTTCTGGAAACATATATTTTCAGTGCCCTGACAACGTCTAGCAACTTGGAGTCCTCCAAGTCCCTAGTAGCCTAGGCACCACAATAGGCTGGTTCAGGTGAAACGCTGACACCACCTTTGGGAGAAACTGGGGACGAGTCCTCAATTCTGCCCTATCCATATGGAAAATCAAATAAGGGCTTTTACAAGACAAAGCCGCCAACTTTGATACTCGCCTGGCAGAAGCCAAGGCCAATAACATAACCACCTTCCACTTGAGATATTTCAGATCCACGGTTTTTAGTGGTTCAAACCAATGTGATTATAAGAAACTCAACACCACGTTGAGATCCCAAGGTGCCACAGGAGGCACAAACGGGGCTGACTCTGCAGCACTCCTTTTATAAATGTCTGAACTTCAGGTACTGAAGCTAGTTCTTTTTTAAAGAAAATCGACAGAGCCGAGATCTGTACCTTAATGGAACCCAATTTAAGGCCCATAGTCACTCCTGCTTGCAGGAAATGCAGAAATCGACCTAGTTGAAATTCCTCTGTTGGGGCCCTTTCGGCCTCACACCATGCAACATATTTTCGCCATATGCGGTGATAATGAGTTGCTGTAACCTCTTTCCTGGCTTTAGTAAGCGTAGGAATGACTTCCTCCGGAATGCCCTTTTCCTTTAGGATCCGGCGTTCAACCGCCATGCCGACAAACGCAGCCGCGGTAAGTCTTGGAACAGACAGGGCCCCTGCTGCCGCAGGTCCTGTCTGAGTGGCAGAGGCCATGGGTCCTCTGATATAAATTCTTGAAGTTCTGGGTACCAAGCTCTTCTTGGCCATCCACGAGTATCGTTCTTACTCCTCGCCTTCTTATTATTCTCAGTACCTTTGGTATGAGAGGCAGAGGGGAGAACACATAAACCGACTGGTACACCCACGGTGTTACCAGAGCGTCCATAGCTATCGCCTGAGGGTCCCTTGACCCGGTGCAATATCTTTTATAGCTTTTTGTTGAGGCGGGACGCCATCATGTCCACCTGTGGCCTTTCCCAATGGTGTACAATCCTATTGGAAGACTTCTGGAGGAAGTCCCCATTCTCCCGGGTGGAGGTCGTGTCTGTTGAGAAGATCTGCTTCCCAGTTGTCCACTCCGGGAATGAACACTGCTGACAGTGCTAATACATGATTTTCCGCCTATCGGAGAATCCTTGTGGCTTCTGCCATCGCCATCCTGCTTCTTGTGCCGCCCTGTTGGTTTACATGGGCGACTGCCGTGATGTTGTCTGATTGGATCAGTACCGGCTGGTTTTGAAGCAGAGGCCTTGCCGGCCTCAGGGCATTGTAAATGGCCCTCAGGTCCAGAATATTTATGTGTAGGGAAATAACCTGACTTGACCAAAGTCCCTGGAAATTTCTTCCCTGTGTGACTGCCTCCCAGCCTCAAAGGCTGGAATCCATGGTCACTAGGACCTAGTCCTGTATGCCGAACCTGCGGCCCTCTTGAAGATGGGCACTCTGCAGCCACCACAGTAGAGATACCCTGGTCCTTGGAGACAGGGTTATCAGCCTATGCATCGGAAGATGCGATCCGGACCACTTGTCCAACAGGTCCCTCTGAAAAGTTCTTGTATGGAACCTGCCTAATGGGATTGCTTCGTAGGAAGCTACCATTTTTCCCAGGACTCGCGTGCAATGATGCACCGCTACCTATTTTGGCTTCAGGAGGTCTCTGACTAGAGATGACAACTCCTTGGCTTTCTCCTCGGGAGAAACACTATTTCTGGTTTATGTCCAGAACCATCCCCAGGAACAGTAGACGTGTCATAGGAACCAGCTGTGACTTTGGACTGTTTAGAATCCAACCATGCTGTTGTAGCACTTTCCAAAATAGTGCTACCCCGATTACCAACTGCTCCTTGGACCTCGCCCTTAAAACGAGATTGTCCAAGTACGGGATAATTACAACTCCCTTTTTTTGAAGGAGTATCAACATTTCGGCCATTACCTTGATAAAACACCCTCGGTGCCATGTACAGTCCAAACGGCAGTGTCTGGACTTGGTAATGGTAATCCTGTACCACAAATCTGAGGTACTCCTGGCGAGGATGGTAAATGGGGACATGCAGGTAAGCATCCTTGATGTCCCAGGATACCATGTAATCCCCCTCGTCCAGGCTTGGAATAACCGCCCTGAGCGATTCCATCTTGAACTTGAATTTTTGTGTTCAAGGATTTTAAATATAAAATGGGTCACACCGAACCATGCGGTTTCGGTACCCCAACCCGTGTGGAATAGTAACCCCGTCCTTGTTGAAGTAGGGGCACCTTGAGTATTACCTGCTGGGAATACCGCTTATTAATTGCCTCTAGCACAGCCTCCCTGCCTGAGGGAGTTGTCAGCAAGGCATATTTTAGGAAACGGCTGGGGGGAGACATCTCGAATTCCAGCTTGTACCCCTGAAATACTACTTGAAAGAAACAGGGATCCACCTGTGAGCGAGCCCACTAATTGCTGAAATTTTTGAGACGGCCCCCCACCGTACCTGGCTACACCTGTGGAGCACCCGCGTCATGGTGTGGCCTCACAGGAGGCGGGGGAAGAATCTTGATTCTGGGAACAGGCTGACTGGTGCAGCTTTTTTCCCTCTACCCTTGTCTCTGTACAGAAAGGAAGCGCCATTTGACCCGCTTGCTTTTCTGAAGCCGAAAGGACTGTACCTTTGTCTGTGAGGAAACCTGAGGTAAAATTATTTCTTCCCAGCAGTTGCTGTGGATACGAGGTCCCAGAGACCATCCCCAAATAATTCCTCACCCTTATAAGGCTCTCTATGCGCTTTTTAAGTCAGCATCACCTGTCCAGTGACAGGTCTCTAATACCCTCCTGACAGAATGGACATTACATTTATTTTGGATGCCAGCCGGCAAAATATCCCTCTGTGCATCCCCCATATATAAGACGACGTCTTTAATATGTTTTTATGTTTGCCAACTAGTATCCCTGTTTGACAGGGTCACCGACCACGCTGCAGCAGCACTATCTGCAGGTCTCAGTCTAGTACCTGAGTGTGTAAATACAGACTTCAGGATAGCCTCCTGTTTTTTATCAACAGGTACCTATTAAAGTGGCCGTATCCTAAGACGGCAGTGCCACCTTTTTTGACAAACGTGTGAGCGCCTTATCCACCCTAGGGGATATCTCCCAGCGTAACTTATCCACCTGGCGGGAAAGGGTACGCCATCAGTAACTTTTTATAAATTACCAGTTTCTTAACGGGGGAACCCACGCTTTCACACACTTCATTTATTCATCTGATGGGGGAACAAAACACTGCCTGTTTTTTCTCCCTAAACCTAAAACCCATTTTTAGAGGTGCTTGGGTTAAAGTCAGAAATGTATAACACATTTTTTATTGCCGGGATCACGTCACGGATGTTCCTAGTGGATTGTGTATATGTCTCCACCTTGTCGACACTGGAGTCAGACTCCGTGTCGACATCTGTGTCTGCCATCTGAGAGAGCGGGCGTTTTTGAGCCCCTGATGGCCTTTGAGACGCCTGGGCAGGCGCGGGCTGCGAAGCCGGCTGTCCCACAGCTGTTACGTCATCCACCCTTTTATGTAAGGAGTTGACACTGTCGGTTAATACCTTTCACCTATCCATCCACTCTGGTGTCGGCCCCACAGGGGGCGACATCACATATATCGGCCTCTGTTCTGTCACCATATAAGCCTCCTCATTCAACATGTCGACACAGCCGTACCGACACACCGCAGACACACAGGGAATGCTCTAAACGAGGACAGGACCCACAAAAGCCATTTGGGGGGACAGAGTAAG
This sequence comes from Pseudophryne corroboree, assembly GCF_028390025.1. Lineage (NCBI taxonomy): Eukaryota > Metazoa > Chordata > Amphibia > Anura > Myobatrachidae > Pseudophryne > Pseudophryne corroboree. The sequence continues at coordinate 161,838,730 of NC_086448.1, forward strand.
AGTATGCCAGCACACACCAGAGCGCTATATATATACAGGGACTAACTGAGTTATGTCCCTAATAGCTTTTATATAATATACTGTATACAGTGCCAATTTTAATGCCCCCCCTCTCTTTTCCCTCTTACTGTACTGTAGAATTGCAGGGAAGAGCCAGGGAGCTTCCCTCCAGCCGAGCTGTGAGGGAAAAATGGCGCCAGTGTGCTGAGGAGATAGGCTCCGCCCCTTTTTCGCGGCCTATTCTCCCGTTTTTTATGGAATTCTGGCAGGGGTATTTACCTCATATATAGCCCCTGGGGCCATATATTGAGGTATTTTAGCCAGCCAAGGTGTTTCTATTGCTGCCTCAGGGCGCCCCCCCCCAGCGCCCTGCACCCTCAGTGACCGGAGTGTGAAGTGTGTGAGAGGAGCAATGGCGCACAGCTGCAGTGCTGTGCGCTACCTTGGTGAAGACAGAGTCTTCATGCCGCCGATTTTCCGGACCATCTTCTTGCTTCTGGCTCTGTAAGGGGGACGGCGGCGCGGCTCCGGGACCGAACATCAAGGCTGGGCCTGCGGTCGATCCCTCTGGAGCTAATGGTGTCCAGTAGCCTAAGAAGCCCAATCCGGCTGCAAGCAGGCGAGTTCGCTTCTTCTCCCCTTAGTCCCTCGCTGCAGTGAGCCTGTTGCCAGCAGGTCTCACTGAAAATAACAAATTCTAAGACTATAACTTTCTAAGAGCTCAGGAGAGCCCCTAGTGTGCATCCAACCTCGGCCGGGCACGAAATCTAACTGAGGCTTGGAGGAGGGTCATAGTGGGAGGGGCCAGTGCACACCAGGTAGTCTAAGATCTTTCTAGAGTGCCCAGCCTCCTTCGGAGCCCGCTATTCCCCATGGTCCTTACGGAGTTCCCAGCATCCACTAGGACGTTAGAGAAAGGGGCAGGGCCAAATCCAAAAGGGGCGGGGCTTAAATCGCGGGTCTCCGCGGCGGGTTTTTTACAAAAATAATAATAATTTGGTCTGGCAGTGGGGGTTTCTGGGTACTCAGAAACCCCCCCTGCGTGCGCTAGTGCCCCCACTCCCCCAGACAGATCTCCATGTCCCCCTATCAGCCAGTGCACCTCTGTAGGCAGCCTGTCAGTCTTTAAAGAAAAAAAAAAGTCCTGCAACCTGCATGACATTTTACTTTTTAAAGACTGACTGCAGCATGTGCCAACAGTGCAATCAGACTCATTCAGTGGCACCTGACTTTCCCCACTCTGTCTGCCCTCGTGTACCTGCTCCTGTGCACAGGCTGGCAGGCTACAGCTGATGACTGCCTGGGGGATCGCTGTGCAGGCTGCTGAACTCACCTCTCCTGGATGCGCACCCTCTTCCCTTTCATCCTCCGAGGTGCGTGACAGCCGTGACTTCAGTGGCGCGTGTACCGCCTTTCAGTTAGGTGGGACGAGCCTCTTCTCACTACAGTGGCCTCACTAGTAACAGTCTGTATGGGCTGCCTGTCATGCACAAAACCGCGACCCGGTGATGACCTAAGGGGGCGGAGCCACAGATGACAGGCGGCCTCACGCACCAACCAGCCCACCGGTAATTCCCCTGGTGAAGTTAATGGCCCTGGACTCACAGCTCCTCCGTCTGCAATAGCAGCGAGCAGACAGTGGAGAAGTGCCCCCTTGAGGTCAGGAGCCCGGCGGCAGCCGACTCCACTGCCTCCCACAGTTCCGCCCCTGGCGTAGAGGCAGAGGGTGAAGGAGAGTTGGTGAAAGGAAGAGGCTGTGGGTAATGGAGAAAGAGAGTGACGTGGGCAGCCAGCAGGTGACGGTTAGAGGCAGAGTGTGGCAGGCAATCAGTGACAATTAGATTTAAATTTACTTCCCACCTGCCACAGTAGAACTGAGGCGCGTGGAGGGCAACTCCTCCTTGGGTTTTTATGCCGGGGATGGTCACCAGGTTGTGATTTTAGGAATAGACAGACTTGCTCTGGACGTGCGTGAAAAGAGACGCAGTGATTTCTATAGAGCCATGGCAGCTCATTTTCTTGTACACTTGGATTTGTGATGTGGCAGAATACTGTAACAACTTCCAAATCATATATGGGAGGTATGCTATCATTGCTAAACATCATTTATATGAGTGTGGTATGATATATCAACAGTCATTCACGGATCCTGGATATCCTTACAAATCTTGACTATAATGGCGAAATTTTGGAAACTGATCTATACTGTACATTAGGCCAGTGGTTCCCAAACACGGTCCTCAAGGTAACCCAACAGTCCAGGTTTTAGGGATATTCTTGCTTGTGCACAGATGGTATAATGAAACTAACGGAAATACTAATTAAGTCACCTGTGCCTAAGCATGGTTATCCTTAAAACCTGGACTGTTGGGGTGCTTTGAGGACTGCATTTGGGAACCACTGTATTAGGTACAAAAGTAATAAACATTTGGAATAAAATGGAATATGAGTAATTTGAATTATAAATATTAAGTATATGATCTCCAGCTTTCAACATGTACTCCCTGTTATCCTCTCATGACACTTTTGAGCAAAACTCATAGAAACACTTGGTGGTATCCCGGCTGTCAGGATACCGACGCTGGAATCCTGACACCCAGTGAAATACCGGCGGTCGGAATCCCATCCGCCGGCTGAAATCCCCACTCTGGTGGTGGTCCATGCTACCACCCAAGGGGGAATATAACGTGTGGTGACCAAAGGTCGCCACTGGGCCCAAATCGTGGCAAGGGCAGCAAGCCCGTGAGGGGACACGCTGCACTCGCCATCCTGACCGTCGGGATCCCGACAGCTTGAATATCATACTGATCTCGTGTACTGTAGGCTAGTACCATGCCAGGCCAGCCGCTGCCAGACACTGAATAAATAAAAACTTACTTTATCCTTACTACCCCTGTCAGTCTCTGTATTATGTGACAACTGAGTATGTCCTACATCCATGCACCATGGCATACGTCCCAACATAACCCTCTGCAGGATGGACAGAATGCTCTGCTCCTGGACTTCCCCATTAACGTATGCTTGCCATCACCTGTGCTGAAACACCTTTCTTATCCATTAACCTGTTCAATACAGGAGCCGGCAATCATAAATTAAGAGAAAAGTCCAGAAGCAGAGCATTTTGTCCCTCCCGGAGAGGGTCATGTTGGGAGGGGATGTATTTATGTGACCGTCGGTCACAATACCTCCCCGTACATCCCGCCCCCAGAGAATCCCGACAGTCGGCATGCCAACTTGCAGGGACTATTTCCACTTGTGGGTGTCCACAACACCCATAGAGTGGGAATAGAACCTATGGCGACCACAGCTCGCCCACCGAGCCCTCAAGGGACACAGCAGGGAAGCTGAGGCTGCTGGAGAGACACAGAGCGGTGGATATGAGGTTGCTGGAGAGACATAGGGGGAAGACAGAAGGCTGCTGTAGATACACAGCAGTGAAGCTGACGCTGCTGGAAAGACATGGGGGGGTGAGGTTGCTGGAGTGACAAGAGGGGGGGGGCTGAGGCTGCTGAGGAGACACAGCGGGAAAGCTGAGGCTGCTGGAGAAACACAAGGGAATGAAGCTCCTTATGAGACACAGGGATGAAAAGGGGGGGGGGGGGAGGGGGAGACTATTTGAGAGACACAGGGGGAAGGGGCTGATGATTTTCCTCAACTTTCAAGATTAGAAGGAAAAGGATGATAATTTTCATTAAGACACAAATTTGGGGAAAAAATATTCCCTTTTGTATGGTGATGACATTGATTATATTCCTACACAAACAGGCATCTTCCCGACCATGTGATTTCCTACATGAATAGTGAATTCTGACTGAAGTTACCATCCACCCCGGAAGGATCAATTTCTTCAGAGGATCCACGTTGCAGGGAAACTACCATTTAGGTAAGAAAATATTCAAAACAACCGGCCTGTACCTAGCAGAGTGGTATGGTGGAGGGTAAAAAACATGAGTGTACCAGGCCCCAAGTCTTCTGTTGCCAGCCCATAAAATAACTATGCACAATGGCCCTCATTCCGAGTTGTTTGCTCGCTGCCGATTTTCGCAGCGCAGCGATCAGGTAAAAAAACTGCAAAACTGCGCATGGTACGCAGAGCGCATGCGCTAAGTACTTTCACACAAAACTTTGTAGATTTACACAAGTTCGAGCAACGTTTTTTCATCGCTCGAGTGATCGTAGTGTGATTGACAGGAAGTGGGTGTTTCTGGGCGGAAACTGAGCGTTTTCCGGGAGTGTGCTAAAAAACGCAGGCGTGCCAGATAAAAACGCAGGAGTGGCCGGAGAAACGGGGGAGTGGCTGGCCGAACGCAGGGCGTGTTTGTGATGTCAAACCAGGAACTAAACAGACTGCATTTATCGCAAGCTAGGAGTAAGTCTTGAGCCACTCTGAAACTGCATGAAATTATTTAGTAGCAGAACTGCGATCCTTTCGGTCGCACTTCTGCTAAGCTAAGATACACTCCCAGAGGGCGGTGGCTTAGCGTTTGCACTGCTGCTAAAAGCAGCTAGCGAGCGATCAACTCGGAATGAGGGCCAATATGCATCTATAGTGTAGTATGTCACAAAATGATGGTAGTTATTGTACACTACATATTAACACGAAACAGACCTGGGTAAAAGTTGTCAGAAGTAATGAAAGGATGCATCATTATTATATCCGCTCACTTGGAAGCCTAGAAAAGTGATGTTAAGGTCTCCAGAATGCCTTTGAGCCTTTATGATCATATTTTCTAATCCTGCTTCTGGTGTGAGTAAACAGTAGATGAATGCTTCTCACAGTCCTACATGTTGCTGTACACGGACAGCAAACCTTTTCCTGCTGCATGGTGGGTGCACAGGTCTAACTAGTCCTGACAATAATGGAGATAAGATTTGTACCCAGTTATGCCAACTGGTATTTCATCAGCAACCTGTTAGCACAATCTATTCTCAATGCTCAGAATTCAAACACGCTTTAAATGGCAGGCATATTTCATTGATAACAAACAGTTTTTCTCTATCGTCCTAAGTGGATGCTGGGGTTCCTGAAAGGACCATGGGGAATAGCGGCTCCGCAGGAGACAGGGCACAAAAAAGTAAAGCTTTACTAGGTCAGGTGGTGTGCACTGGCTCCTCCCCCCATGACCCTCCTCCAGACTCCAGTTAGATTTTGTGCCCGAACGAGAAGGGTGCAATCTAGGTGGCTCTCCTAAAGAGCTGCTTAGAGAAAGTTTAGTTTAGGTTTTTTTCTTTACAGTGAGTCCTGCTGGCAACAGGATCACTGCAACGTGGGACTTAGGGGGAAAGTAGTAAACTCACCTGCATGCAGAGTGGATTTGCTGCTTGGCTACTGGACACCATTAGCTCCAGAGGGATCGAACACAGGCCCAGCCGTGGAGTCCGGTCCCGGAGCCGCGCCGCCGACCCCCTTGCAGATGCTGAAGCGTGAAGAGGTCCGGAAACCGGCGGCTGAAGACTCCTCAGTCTTCATAAGGTAGCGCACAGCACTGCAGCTGTGCGCCATTTTCCTCTCAGCACACTTCACTGGGCAGTCACTGAGGGTGCAGAGCGCTGGGGGGGGGCGCTCTGAGAGGCAAATATAAACCTTATACAAGGCTAAAAATACCTCACATATAGCCCATAGGGGCTATATGGAGATATTTAACCCCTGCCTGACTGGAAAAATAGCGGGAGAAGAACCCGCCGAAAAAGGGGCGGGGCCTATCTCCTCAGCACACGGCGCCATTTTCTGTCACAGCTCCGCTGGTCAGAACGGCTCCCAGGTCTCTCCCCTGCACTGCACTACAGAAACAGGGTAAAACAGAGAGGGGGGGCACATTAATGGCTATATATATATATATTAAAGCAGCTATAAGGGAGCACTTAATATAAGGATATCCCTTGTATATATAGCGCTTTGTGGTGTGTGCTGGCAGACTCTCCCTCTGTCTCCCCAAAAGGGCTAGTGGGTCCTGTCTTCATTAGAGCATTCCCTGTGAGTTTGCGGTGTGTGTCGGTACGTGGTGTCGACATGTATGAGGACGATATTGGTGTGGAGGCGGAGCAATTGCCAAATATGCAGATGTCACCCCCCAGGGGGTCGACACCAGAATGGATGCCTTTATTTGTGGAATTACGTGATGGTTTATCTTCCCTTAAACAGTCAGTTGAGGACATGAGGCGGCCGGACAATCAATTAATGCCTGTACAGGCGCCTCAAACACCGTCAGGGGCTGTAAAACGCCCTTTGCCTCAGTCGGTCGACACAGACCCAGACACGGGCACTGATTCCAGTGACGACGGTAGAAATTCAAACGTATTTTCCAGTAGGGCCACACGTTATATGATTTTGGCAATGAAGGAGACGTTACATTTAGCTGATACTACAGATACCGTAAAACAGGGTATTATGTATGGTGTGAAAAAACTACAAACAGTTTTTCCTGAATCAGAAGAATTAAATGACGTGTGTGATGAAGCGTGGGTTGCTCCTGATAAAAAGTTGATAATTTCAAAAAAGTTATTGGCATTATACCCTTTCCCGCCAGAGGTTAGGGCGCGCTGGGAAACACCCCCTAAGGTGGACAAGGCGCTCACACGCTTATCCAAACAAGTGGCGTTACCCTCTCCTGAGACGGCCGCACTTAAGGATCCATCAGATAGAAAGATGGAAGTTATTCAAAAGAATATATACACACATGCAGGTGTTATACTACGACCAGCTATAGCAACTGCCTGGATGTGCAGTGCTGGAGTAGTTTGGTCAGAATCCCTGATTGAAAATATTGATACCCTAGATAGGGACAATGTTTTACTGTCGTTAGAACAAATAAAGGATGCATTTATCTATATGCGTGATGCACAGAGGGATATTTGCACACTGGCATCTCGGATGAGTGCTATGTCCATTTCAGCCAGAAGAGCCTTATGGACACGACAGTGGACAGGCGATGCGGATTCAAAACGTCACATGGAGGTTTTGCCGTATAAAGGGGAGGAGTTATTTGGAGTTGGTCTATCAGACTTGGTGGCCACGGCTACTGCCGGGAAATCCACTTTTTTACCTCAAGTCACTCCCCAACAGAGAAAGGCACCGACCTTTCAACCGCAGCCTTTTCGCTCCTACAAAAATAAGAGAGCAAAGGGCTTGTCGTACCTGCCACGAGGCAGAGGAAGAGGGAAGAGACACCAACAGGCAGCTCCTTCCCAGGAACAGAAGCCCTCCCCGGCTCCTGCAAAAACCTCAGCATGACGCTGGGGCCTCTCAAGCGGACTCGGGGACAGTGGGGGGCCGTCTCAAAAATTACAGCGCGCAGTGGGCTCACTCGCAGGTAGACCCCTGGATCCTGCAGATAATATCTCAGGGGTACAGGTTGGAATTAGAGACGGATCCTCCTCATCGTTTCCTGAAGTCTGCCTTACCAACCGTCTCTTCCGAAAGGGAGAGGGTGTTGGAAGCCATTCACAAGCTGTACGCTCAGCAGGTGATAGTCAAAGTACCCCTATTACAACAAGGAAAGGGGTATTATTCCACTCTATTTGTGGTACCGAAGCCGGATGGCTCGGTAAGGCCTATTCTAAATCTGAAGTCCTTGAACCTCTACATAAAAAAGTTCAAGTTCAAGATGGAGTCACTCAGAGCAGTGATAGCGAACCTGGAAGAAGGGGACTTTATGGTATCCTTGGACATCAAGGATGCGTATCTACACGTTCCGATTTACCCCGCACACCAGGGGTACCTCAGGTTCATTGTTCAAAACTGTCACTATCAGTTTCAGACGCTGCCGTTCGGATTGTCCACGGCGCCTCGGGTCTTTACCAAGGTAATGGCCGAGATGATGATTCTTCTTCGAAGAAAAGGCGTATTAGTTATCCCATACTTGGACGATCTCCTAATAAGGGCAAGGTCCAGAGAACAGCTGGAGACAGCTTTAGCACTATCTCAAGAGGTGCTAAGACAACACGGGTGGATTCTGAATATTCCAAAATCCCATTTAATCCCGACAACTCGTCTGCTGTTCCTAGGAATGATTCTGGACACGGTTCAGAAAAAGGTTTTCCTTCCAGAGGAAAAAGCCAAGGAGTTATCCGATCTGGTCAGGAACCTCCTAAAACCAGGAAAAGTGTCAGTACATCAATGCACAAGAGTCCTGGGAAAAATGGTGGCTTCTTACGAAGCAATTCCATTCGGCAGATTCCATGCAAGAATATTCCAAAGGGATCTGTTGGACAAATGGTCAGGGTCGCATCTGCAGATGCACCTGCGAATAACCCTGTCACCAAAGACAAGGGTGTCACTTCTGTGGTGGTTGCAGAAGGCTCACCTATTAGAAGGCCGCAGATTCGGCATTCAGGATTGGATCCTGGTGACCACGGACGCCAGCCTGAGAGGCTGGGGAGCAGTCACACAAGGAAGAAACTTCCAGGGAGTATGGACGAGTCTGGAAAAGTCTCTTCACATAAACATTCTGGAACTAAGAGCAATCTACAATGCTCTAAGCCAGGCGGAACTTCTCCTGCAAGGAAAGCCGGTGTTGATTCAGTCGGACAACATCACGGCGGTCGCCCATGTAAACAGGCAGGGCGGCACAAGAAGCAGGAGTGCAATGGCAGAAGCTGCCAAGATTCTTCGCTGGGCGGAGAATCACGTGATAGCACTGTCAGCAGTGTTCATCCCGGGCGTGGACAACTGGGAAGCAGACTTCCTCAGCAGACACGATCTTCATCCGGGAGAGTGGGGTCTACATCCAGAAGTCTTCAACATGTTAATAGACCGTTGGGAAAGACCAATTGTAGACATGATGGCGTCTCGCCTCAACAAGAAACTGGACAAATATTGCGCCAGGTCAAGAGATCCACAGGCAATAGCTGTGGACGCACTGGTAACTCCTTGGGTGTACCAGTCAGTGTATGTGTTTCCTCCTCTGCCGCTCATACCAAAGGTATTGAAGATCATACGGCAAAGAAGAGTAAGAACAATACTAGTGGTTCCGGATTGGCCGAGAAGGACTTGGTATCCGGAACTTCAAGAGATGCTCACGGACGAACCGTGGCCTCTACCTCTGAGAAGGGACCTGCTACAGCAGGGTCCCTGTCTTTTTCAAGACTTACCGCGGCTGCGTTTGACGGCATGGCGGTTGAACGCCAGATCCTAAAAGGGAAAGGCATTCCAGAAGAAGTCATTCCTACCTTGATTAAGGCACGGAAGGAAGTCACCGTGAAACATTATCACCGCATTTGGCGAAAATATGTAGCGTGGTGCGAGGATCGGAGGGTTCCGACGGAGGAATTCCAACTGGGTCGTTTCCTACATTTCCTGCAATCAGGATTATCTATGGGTCTCAAATTGGGATCCATTAAGGTTCAAATTTCGGCCCTGTCAATATTCTTCCAAAAAGAATTGGCCTCTGTCCCTGAGGTCCAGACTTTTGTCAAGGGAGTACTGCATATACAGCCTCCTGTGGTGCCTCCGGTGGCACCGTGGGATCTAAATGTAGTTTTAGATTTCCTCAAATCCCATTGGTTTGAACCATTGAAAAAGGTGGATTTGAAATATCTCACATTGAAAGTGACTATGTTACTAGCCCTGGCCTCTGCCAGGAGAGTATCTGAATTGGCGGCTTTATCTTATAAAAGTCCTTATCTAATCTTCCATTCGGATAGGGCAGAACTGCGGACTCGTCCGCATTTTCTCCCTAAAGTGGTATCAGCATTTCATCTGAACCAACCTATTGTGGTGCCTGCGGCCACTAGCGACTTGGAGGACTCCAAGTTGTTGGACGTTGTCAGAGCCTTAAAAATATACATTGCAAGGACGGCTGGAGTCAGAAAATCTGACTCGCTGTTTATATTGTATGCACCCAACAAGTTGGGCGCACCTGCTTCTAAGCAGTCGATTGCTCGTTGGATTTGTAACACAATTCAACTTGCACATTCTGTGGCAGGCCTGCCACAGCCTAAAACTGTAAAAGCCCACTCCACAAGGAAGGTGGGCTCATCTTGGGCGGCTGCCCGAGGGGTCTCGGCATTACAACTCTGCCGAGCAGCTACGTGGTCGGGGGAGAACACGTTTGTAAAATTTTACAAATTTGATACCCTGGCAAAGGAGGACCTGGAGTTCTCTCATTCGGTGCTGCAGAGTCATCCGCACTCTCCCGCCCGTTTGGGAGCTTTGGTATAATCCCCATGGTCCTTTCAGGAACCCCAGCATCCACTTAGGACGATAGAGAAAATAAGAATTTACTTACCGATAATTCTATTTCTCGGAGTCCGTAGTGGATGCTGGGCGCCCATCCCAAGTGCGGATTATCTGCAATACTTGTACATAGTTATTGTTAACTAATTCGGGTTATTGTTAAGGAGCCATCTTTAAGAGGCCCTTTCTGTTGTCATACTGTTAACTGGGTTTAGATCACAAGTTGTACGGTGTGATTGGTGTGGCTGGTATGAGTCTTACCCGGGATTCAAAATGCCTCCCTTATTGTGTATGCTCGTCCGGGCACAGTACCTAACTGGAGTCTGGAGGAGGGTCATGGGGGGAGGAGCCAGTGCACACCACCTGACCTAGTAAAGCTTTACTTTTTTGTGCCCTGTCTCCTGCGGAGCCGCTATTCCCCATGGTCCTTTCAGGAACCCCAGCATCCACTACGGACTCCGAGAAATAGAATTATCGGTAAGTAAATTCTTATTTTTAGCATAGCATCCTACAGGTCGTCTAATATTAATGTTCTCTATAACTTACAGAAAACATGCAAATTGTATTTGGATTATAAGAGTAACTCATATGTATTAACATACCTTAAAGCCAGCATACTGTGGCAGACAGGGCTGCCACCAGAAATTGTGGGTCCCGGGACTGAAAAAATAGTCAGCCCCCCCCCCCCAACACACACGTTATACACTTGCGCCAGGCAAAGCACGTTATACACTTGCGCCAGGCAAAGCACGTTATACACTTTGCGCCAGGCAGAGCACGTTATACACTTTGCGCCAGGCAGATCACGTTATACACTTTGCGCCAGGCAGAGCACGTTATGCACTTTGCACCAGGCAGATCACGTTATACACTTTGCGCCAGGCAGAGCACGTTATACACTTTGCGCCAGGCAGAGCACGTTATACACTTTGCGCCAGGCAGAGCACGTTATACACTTTGCGCCAGGCAGATCACGTTATACACTTTGCTCCAGGCAGAGCACGTTATGCACTTTGCGCCAGGCAGATCACGTTATACACTTTGCGCCAGGCAGAGCACGTTATGCACTTTGCGCCAGGCAGAGCACGTTATGCATTTTGCGCCAGGCAGAGCACGTTATACACTTTGCGCCAGGCAGAGCACGTTATGCACTTTGCGCCAGGCAGAGCACGTTATACACTTTGCGCCAGGCAGAGCACGTTATACACTTTGCGCCAGGCAGAGCACGTTATACACTTTGCGCCAGGCAGATCACGTTATACACTTTGCTCCAGGCAGAGCACGTTATGCACTTTGCGCCAGGCAGATCACGTTATACACTTTGCGCCAGGCAGAGCACGTTATACACTTTGCGCCAGGCAGAGCACGTTATGCACTTTGCGCCAGGCAGATCACGTTATACACTTGCGCCAGGCAGATCACGTTATACACTTTGCGCCAGGCAGAGCACGTTATACACTTTGCGCCAGGCAGAGCACATTATACACTTTGCGCCAGGCAGATCACGTTATACACTTTGCTCCAGGCAGAGCACGTTATGCACTTTGTGCCAGGCAGATCACGTTATACACTTTGCGCCAGGCAGAGCACGTTATGCACATTGCGCCAAGCAGAGCACGTTATACACTTTGCGCCAGGCAGAGCACGTTATGCACTTTGCGCCAGGCAGAGCATGTTATACACTTTGGGCCAGGCAGAGCACGTTATTCACTTTGCGCCAGGCAGAGCACGTTATACACTTTGCACCAGGTAGAGCACTGAGACACATTGCACCAGGTACAGCACTGAGACACATTGCACCAGGTACAGCACTGAGACACATTGCACCAGGTATTGCACTGAGACACATTGCACCAGGTATTGCGCTGAGACACATTGCACCAGGTAGAGCACTGAGACACATTGCACCAGGTACAGCACTGAGACACATTGCTCCAGGTATTGCACTGAGACACATTGCACCAGGTACAGCACTGAGACACATTGCACAATGTATTTCTGAGCCAGCCCCGGACCCACTTCTCAGAGTCACAAACACACAACAAACAGATACTTACCTTTCCAAATCCGTCCTGAGAGTCCTCTCTGCCACGCTGTCTGATCCTGGCCTCCACAACCGTCCCTAGCTCTTCGCGGCTCATCTTCACTGACGCTGCGTGACGTCATGACATCACGCTGCGCCGCATCCGGATAGAAAAAACTTTATTAAACAGCAAGCTGCTGCTTGCTGAGTGATTGTGACCGGCAGCACGCGGCGGCAGGGGTAGCGGCAGCGGGTGGGCGGCGGAGGGGAATGACTGTCTGTAGCAGCCGCGGTCAGTGTCACCGGCGGCAGCCGCCACTGGGAATAGCCACGGCTGTCTAGTTGAGCAGCCCGGGCCCTCCACTCTGTCAGAGTGGCCAGGCCCGGGACAACAGTACACAGGGCACCCCCTTGATGGCGGCCCTGGTGGCAGACTAAGAGGAACTGTATGGAAGTGGCCCTGTAGTACTGAATGTTTGAATTTACCAATTACACTGTAAAAAAGGTCTATCCAACAAACAAGCCAATGGATCCTTTAGCAACATTATCTTTCACAGCAGCGATGGCAGCAATGCAGATCTGCTCACTGCTCGTGAAACCTGTGCTCTGCTACAGTGGCACTGAAAGACCAAATGGAGCGCCATTGCACACGTGCCACCACTTGCACATACGTCACCCCTTGCACAGCCTGTCACAAAAATATGAGTTTGTGTTCCAATGTTAGGATCGGTTAAGATGGGTTTGAAGCTGGAGGCTGGAAGCTGGGTGGCTTGATGAAGTTCCTTCCCATAGCCAAAGTTCGTAGGAACAAAATATGGGACTAAGAATACTTAATAGGAAGACTGAGCTGACATGAGGAATCAATCAGTCACGATAGTTTACTCTGAGCAGAAGAGAATGCAGATGGAAGAGAGCTCAACCAGAAGTGAGGAGTCACTAGTTGATCTACGAAGAACTGGATACTGGAAAATGCAGTCGTAGAGTAGAACTTAAGTAATTCAGAATCAGCCGGAAGTAAAGTGGAAACTTTATAGGCATATCTAAGAACCGGCTGGAATCTGCCTTGCTATGAAATGGGCTAGAATCAGACTTGGTCTAAACAGGGCTGGAACCGGACTTGCTCTGAACCGGGCTGGAACCAGACTTTATCTGAACCAGGCTGCAAGTAATAGATGACTGAGGAGCGGTACTCTCAGCAGCAGATACAGCAGAATTACTCAAAGAAGCGCAGCTACTGTGAACACAGTATGTACTATGGTCAACATTGCACAGGCCGTGGCTGTTCCAGGAAGCAACTTTATAGCAGTGGATAGCCAGTCAGGTGTTTGATTCCTTGTTTGTCATTGATGATGCAGTGGTCACCTGACACAGAGCAACAGAGCTGCACCCAGCAGTCAGAGCCATGGGGAATCAGCGCACGTGGGACGCCAGGACTGCATTGACTGTGGTGAAGAGGAAGTACAGACAAAGGGGCCATGGGATGATAGCACAAAGGACCACAGAACTCTCTGAATACCCGGGACAGGACACAAAGCGGAAGACACCGGAAACCTCTACCAGTAACTCTGGTATGTTTTGTGACATAGCCACTCCCTGCAGATGCCCAGAAAAGCATCATAAGCAACTGAATACCCATTGTCAGTCCTCAAAGTAGCCAAACGGACTGGCATGGAGAGAGTTATACCCCTGAATGTGAGGAATTTAGTCAGTGTCGGATTGGGGCATGAAGGACCCACCGGGAAAATGCTGCTGTAGGGGCCCATGCTTAAAGGTGTAGCCAGGTTCCAGTGGGGCGTGGCCACCAAGGTTTGGCTAACCATTACATGTTCTGTGCCCTTTGGTAAATATATAATAAACCAAATTATTGTAAAGTATAATGTAACAGATGTATAATGCGTAAATCCGGTGCACTAGGATAGTCTGGAACTTGATCCCTAGAGGAGGAGGAGGGCCCACAGGCAGTAGGGCCCACCGGTGGTTTCCCCTGTTCCCCTGTGGTCCGACCCTGAATTTAGTGCAGCTTGGAAACAAAATACACAAAATGGGTTAAGAAGCTTTTTCAATATTATGGGCTATTACAAATGTCATAATCAGTGCAAAGCTTATTACCACACAGTATGCCCATAGGACAGATTCAATTTTACAGAATTAAGATCCAATATATGTATGTAGTTACAATTTCCACAGGTGAGATCATTTGGAATAGTGAATATCCCTGCAGAAACACCAGCAGCACACAGGCAACAAAACAGGCACAGGTAAATTAAATATTTAATAAGCATGGCAAACAAGCAAACAGTGAGACTAAACAATGATGAATAATGAATAAGCAAAACCTAGAACAAGGAACAATACAGGAAACAGATTGTGTAGAGCCAGACTATACAATACGCTGGGGCTGGGGATACAGGGAGCAGAAAAACAAACCAGAGAGGGGTCAGGAATGTCTGGACTAGGCAAACACAGACACTAGAACTATTGAGAAAGAGGAGGAAAAAGGTAGAGAGCGGTGGGGGAGGGGGGGGGATGGGTTGGGGGGGGGGGGGGGGGGGGGGGGGGGGGGGGGGGGGAGAGAGGAATGGAAACCCAGGCAGCGTCAGGACCAAAATCTAGTTTTTAATATATTTGCTCCTTTAAATCCAGCTCACGAAACCAGTGAGATGTGGTGGCATTGAAAAGTCCTAAATTTACATGTAGCCCAGAGAGAAAGAATACTTTGCAGACAGTAATATAAGATTTACATTTTTAAGCCAAAAAGAAAAAAATCTTTGGAGGACCACAAAAAAGCCTGCCTCACATAACTGCATAAATAAACAATACTGCATAAATAATAATAATAATAATAATGACACACCATACTGATAGTCAAGCTCAAGAGTATGTCATGCAGTGCTGAAAGTAGGGTGGTATGGGGTGGTACAGCGACCATTAAGAGATATGGTCCACCAGCCCGCCGGTGCCGCAGTGCGCAGGGTCTCTTTCCGCAATGAGCATGCAACCCCTGGCAATGAGCAAGAAACCCCTGACAATGAGCATGTAACACCTGGCAACGAGCAAGAAACCCCTGGCTACGAGCATGTAGGGCAGTAAGTCCTACTAGAGGCATTATGTGTGTAAGCGACACTAGCGGGTCATTATGCATGTAAGCAGCACAGCTGGGGGCATAGAGTGTGTAAGCGGCACTACAAGGGGGCATTATGCGTGTAAGCAGCACTAAAATGCCATGGGGGGGGTCGCAAAATGTATAATTACGCCACTGTATTTATATAATTACCCAGAAGTGTCGGGAACGCTAGCGCCGCCAGGAGAAGATGCAGAAAGCTGCATCTTTTGCCATGAAACCCCTGGCAGCAAGTAAATAGAAGCCTTACTGTGGGGCATAATTTGTAAGGGGCATTTTTGTGTGTGGGACATAAAATGGTGCCAGTGGCATAACTGTGTGTGGCATAATATGTAATGGGCATTATTTACGGTGTGTGGTATAATATGTAATAGGCATTATGGTGTGTGGCATAATATGTAATGTGCATTACGGTGTCTAGCATAATGTGTAAAGGGCATTACGCTGTGTGACATAATGTGTAATAAGCATTACGATGTGTGGTATAATGTGTAATGGGCATTACGGTGTTTGGCATAGTGTGTAAGGGGCATTATGTGGCCAAGGTGGTCATTCAGAGTTGATCGCTCGCTGCCGATTTTCGCAGTGCAGCGATTAAGTAAAAAAACTGCAAAAATGCGCATGCGCATGGTACGCAGCGCGCATGCGCTAAGTACTTTCACACAAAACTTTGTAGCTTTACACAAGCTCGAGCGACGTTTTTTCATCGCTCGAGTGATTGTAGTGTGATTGACAGGAAGTGGGTGTTTCTGGGCGGAAACTGGCCGTTTTCAGGGAGTGTGCTAAAAAACGCAGGCGTGCCAGGTAAAAACGCAGGAGTGGCTGAAGAAACGGGGGAGTGGCTGGCTGAACGCAGGGCGTGTTTGTGACGTCAAACCAGGAACTAAACGGACTGAGGTGATCGCAGTCTAGGAGTAGGTCTGGCGCTACTCAGAAACTGCATTAATTTTTTTAGTAGCAATTTTGCTAATCTTTCGTTTGCTATTCTGCTAAACTAAGATACACTCCCAGAGGGCGGCGGCCTAACGTGTGCAATGCTGCTAAAAGCAGCTGGCGAGCGATCAACTCAGAATGAGGGCCATGCCCCTATTGTCATGTAGCCACCCCCTAGTTTTGTGTGACCATGCCCCCTCATGACACATGACTACGTCCATTTTTACTATCAGTACCACTAAGAAAATATTTCTACTTGCACCACTGCTATCATGAACATTGTAGCGTGGCAACAAGGTTAATTACAAACAATAACCAAAACAGGAGACATTTTTCCTTCGGGGCTAATTGATAATTACTGTAGTCCATGAAAACTGTGTGAGGTGTGATTAAACAATTCAGAGAAAATATTACAGCATGACAAAATAATTTTCTGGAACACAAAAGACGGCAGTGCAGCATTCATTACGTTGTATGTTTTTATTCTGGTGTTATTAAAATACTGTATTATACTATTGGAAGCTTTCCTCTATTCCATGTATAAGACGGAGTAATCAAAGGAAGGATTGTGATCCAAACCGGGTACTTGAATGCGTGATTGTCTACATTCTAACTGTAGGCCACCCTTTCTGGTAGGAAACTACCGCATTCAGATCGCAAATGCCGGATCCCACCCGGTAAAAGAAACGTGTCCTTACCGGGTGGGATCCGGCATTTGCTCCCCTCTGCTGGCTTTCCGACCCAGCAATATACCGTGTCGGTTGCCATAGCAGCGGGGGGGCGCAGCAGCAGCAGGGGCGGGGGTGGAGGCGGCGCTGGGAGATGAGCTCATCTCCTGCGCCGCCTCTCCCTATGCTGTGAATGGGAACCGTGTCGCATCGACGCGGCTCCCATTCACACTGCACCTGACCCGGTATTCAACCCGGGTATAATCCTTCTGTTATACCGGGTTGAATTACCGGGTCAGGCGACCCGCTATTTCGCCGAAAGTGCTTTCACATCGCACACTGACCCGTGTCGACACGGCAATATGCCGTGTCGATACCGGGTTATTTGTGCGATGTGAAAGGGGTAGCGTGAATTTGTGGTCCAAAAATTGTTAACGTGTGATACACTATGAAGGTTCTTTTGTGTTTTTTTCCGAGTGCATAAAAGTATCAGGATATTCCCACTACTGAAAAACAAAACGTTTATGGTGGACAAAATATAGAAAAAAGCACCAAGAGATACAGTGGTGATACCTATTTGTACCGTATGACGTTTTGGTAGAGTGGGGTGACACTACTACACCTGTGTGTCTGAAAGGATGCTTTTACACGTGCGCACTTACTTGGTTCAACATTTCAGTCTATTATTGGCAGCCCGGCATGCACGCCCCAGGAGTGAGGTAATCAGGGTGGTAACAAAGAGGCCGCGCACAATGTAGTGATGTCAGTGGGGAACTTCAATAAAACCATGCCCCCTATCTGGGAAGCCATGCCTAGCTTTCAGGCGGTGGTCTCTTGGCCGCACCAGGTGTCACTGACCTCGGTGCCACCACTGTAGTGTCGCCACATTATACAGTGTTCTACAGATAATATTTATCATTCACATCTTCTCTTGCCCCAATGGACCTTAAGCTTTAATTGGGATGTGGTCAAAATCCTGGCAGTCAGAATCCCAGCTGTCAGGATTCTGACAGATAACGGAGGTAAGTATTGGGGGTTAGGGTTAGGCACGATTGGGGAGGGTTAGGCTGCGAGGGTGGAGGAGGTTATGGTTAGGCTGCAAGGGGGGCAGACAGTTAGCGCTAGGCTGCTGGAGGGGTGAGTTCTGTATAGGGTTAGAATTATGAGTAAGGGAAGGGTGAAAATACTTACCAGGATCTGTCAGCATTCTGGCCATTGGGATTCCGCTGTCAGACTTCTGACTGTCTGGATTCCGACTGCTGGGATTTGGTACCCAACTCCTTCAGTTCCCTATCACACAAACACACAGTAGGGTCCATGTTTTTAGTCTGCATCCGGCTAAGGTAACAGGTGATTGGGACTTAAACATTAACCGTTATAGAATTTATCCTTAGCATGGTCAGAAGTTAGAACTAGTCTAGTAGCATAAGTACAAAGGGCCTAATTCAGACCTGATCACAGCAGCAAATTTGTTTTCTACTGGGCAAAACCAGGTGCACTGTAGGGGGGGGGGGGGGGTGGCAGATATAACATGTGCAGAGAGAGTTAGATTTGGGTAGGTTGTGCTAAAACTGAAATCTAAATTGCAGTGTAAAAATAAAGCAGTCAGTATTTACCCTGCACAGAAACAAAATAACCCACCCTAATCTAATGCTCTCTGCAAATGTTATATGTGCCCCCCCCCCATCCCTTCCATGCAGTGCACATGGTTTTCCCAATTCGAGAACAAATTTGCCGCTGAGATCAGGTCTCAATTAGGCCCAATGTTTGAGGCACATTTCTAAAAACTCTGTATAAACATGGAACTGTATTGCACATGGGTTTTTACAAAGATAAGAGCTGTGCAACAGTAAGTAAACACTACTTAAAAATGTAATTTAAAGGAATGTACAGTAGGTGCAGTCATGCCAGAGGCATCGGGACTGTGTAGCCACGTACACAGCGAAGTCAATGTGTGTTATTGTCTGCATTATATTTGCAGCTGCAATGACTTCCTCAAGAGGATGCCTGAAGACAGGTAGCTGTTTTTATGATACGCTTTCAGTAAGTATTAGGATAATGGGTGCCAGTAGTCCAGCTAATCTGCCAGAAACAACAAAGATACTGTTAATTGCAGTTTCTTGTGATATTTACTTAAATGCACCACGTGAACATGGGAGTCACTACTTATCATGGATTACTATTGCCATGTAAATACATGTGGTCGAGTCACATTATTACTACCACCTCCTACATCTGATGTTGGCAGTGAGTAGCCCATGAAGTACGTCAGGTGTTGTGCGCTGGCGTGGTGGGTATATAAGGTGTGCTATTTGCCGTCTGTACACATATCACTCATGCTGTCATGGGTAAAAGGGGTGATTTATCCGAGTTACAAAAAGGGATGATTATCGGCTTTTGGGCCAATGGTGGCAGTATTTCTGAAACAGCGCAGTTTGTGAACTGTTCGCGTGCTGCGGTGGTGAAGGTGTATTGTAACTGGACAAATGGCACCATCACGAATAATAGACGTGGAAACTGCAGAGCACCACGTGTCATTGATGTGAGAGGTGAACGTCAGCTATGAAGGTGCGTGAGGGTCCACCAAAACGCTACAGTGGAGCAGCTCACCGTCAAAATGAACCAAGGGGCTACCAGATGTGTGTTTACAATGACAGTTTAGCCCATCAAGCAGGGCTGTTTTAACAGCAGTGTAGGCCCCTGGGCACAGCAATGCACTGGGGCCCCTACCCATCCTCCAGCGGTAGGGGTGGGAGGTGCTGTCAGCAGCAGCTTTAATGTCCCGTGGGCTGTAGGGGGTGTTCTATCTTCCGCTCAGCATGTAGGACATGGAGCAGAAATTTCTGCTAATTATTCCTTTACTGCACAGATGGTGGGAGAGGGGGCAGGAGGGAGAACACTAAACTGAAGAAGGGGTCATGACTTCCAGGGTGGTAGGGGGTGTCTAATACGCAAGGCAGGGGCGGATAGTGGAGTGGGCTTAATATTTATCATTTTCCAATGGAAGGGAAGCTTGCTTGACTGCATATCTCCAGTTCCTGAAAACAGATTTCTTAGCTTTCAATAGGATAAAAATCTAGAGAGTCCCACCGTTCAGGAGGTACTAGGGACTTGGGGGATCAGTGTTCAGGAGCCAGAGCAATTCACCAACAAAAATATAAAACTGCATTTCAAGCATGTGAAGCTGGAGCAGGAACTATCTGCTGGAAGGCTGATATCCCTGAATCTGGGCATAATAGAGACAAGCTGCCAGTGTCCACCGAAAGAAAAGTGTCCCCGCTTTTGGAGTATACCCTCAGAAAAACTGTTAGAGAGTCAGAACCCGAGATATCTGGCTGGGAAGAGCAATTAACAGGCTCAGATGGGGACCACTGCTTTGAAGTCGTATATCTCCAGTTCCCCAGGGCTGATTTTCAAAAATCTGGGACCCCTGGAAAGAGGGGACCCTCAGCTATCAGCCTAAGGCCCTTATACTCCTGGAGCTCTTGGGCAACTGCCCATTGAGCATGTATGAAAAGATGGCCCTGCCATCAAGCTGCTGCCCACAGCGGCTACTCTGGCTATTAGCTGGTGGTCATAGGCATAGGGACAGTAGGTGCAGGAGGTGCAGCTGCTACGGGGCCCAGGTCATCTCCGGGGCCCGGCCCTCTGCCTGCACACACACTGACTTCTCCTGTGCCCCGTGACCTCTCCCCCGGCAGCGGGCCGCCGCATGCACACCCGCCACCGGTGTTAGTGCCGGGTCCGTCTCTCAATTCACGCCGGTGCCAACAGGAGACGTGGCATTGTTCAGCCTGGTCCTCTCGGCATCAGCGGGGACGGAGCGATGGAGCCGGCCGGACGCCGGCAGCAACTGTGCGGCAGCGCACCGCCAGAGGTGAGGACACGGGCAGAGGACGTGAGTGCCGCACACCACTAAGCTGGTGGGGGGGCGGTTTGGGTGGTGCGGGAGTCGGGCGGATGTGATGAGGTGCGGGGGGGAGATAGGGATATACTTGCGGTGCGAGGGTGGCCGTGTGTATGTATATATGTATATATATATATATATATATATATATATATACACACATTATATAAATAGAGAGAGAGAGATGTGGACAAAGGACAAATTTGTTGGTACCCTTCCATCAAAGTAAGTGAAATAAATTGAAAGTAGAAATAGGAATTGGCATACAGCATTATTTATTCAATATGTACACTAGAAATCAGGCCTTGTATTAGATTTTTAATTCAACAGAATATTTTAAATAATTAAACAAATAAAAATGGTTTGGACAAACAACATAGACTACTTTACTCCATTTAAATAAGGTGAATAACTAATTAGAATATTTAAGACATGTGTGATGCTAATTCAAGAAAGCAATTACTTTGCAATATCACTATAATCCAACTGTTTATCTTTTCTAAGGGGTACCAACAAATCTGTCCAGGATGTTTTGGAATATCTTTGGAGAATAAGAAATAATTTATCTCTTTTCGCGGTTTCTGTATGTATGTTTGTTTATTTTTTATAACGGCCCCATTTATATTTCATACATTTATACCATGTTATAAATATTAATCTATGTATGCGGACATTATAATAATAATATACACAAGCATGCGTAAGCCTATGGGGATCATTTCCGAGTACAGCTACATGCAGGGGGACGCAGGGGCAAATGCAGGATTTCCTAGGGAGGGTTTCCTAGTGACCTCTGGTACAAATTACTCTGCGCCCAGGCGACCGTGTTCTACTGAAATATTCACACACACACATATATATATATATATATATATATATATATATATATATAAATATTAGATTCGGTATGATAAACCGATGGATGGGATGCCAGCGGTCATCATACAGACAGCAGCACCCCGACCATCAGAATCCCGACAGCCCCTCCAAAAGTACCCTAACCCTTCCCTGCCCCCTACCCTAACCTAACCCTCCCTTGTGGGTGCCTAACCCTAACCCTCCCATCGCCGCTTCCTAAACCTAACCCTCCCCACATGGTTACTAACCTTAAACCCCCCCCCCCCAGTACCTAACCATCCCCTTCCTGCTCCTGCACCCTAACCTCGTTTCTAATGCCTAAACCTAACCTCCCACCCCCCGCGGCAAGACACGAGTGCGTCACGCTAAAAGAACGGATTCCAGGCATCTGTATTTTTACGCTGGGATTCTAAGCTCTGTCGGGATTTTGTCCTTCTTTTTAATCAAGCCTTATAAAGAGTAAATGGCTGTTATAAAGACTTGAAATGTGGTGGGCTCTGACACATAGGACCCCCAGAATTGTTATTTGGAGGGAACTTTAGTTCGTTTAATTTTAGTATTGTGTGTTTCTCCTATGTGAACTACAGTACAATTAGAATTAGACAATGAAAAAAAAAAACTTCAGTAGCCTCTCTTACTTTTTCTCTGATGAACAGCAGGAGCAAACACTGCACTGTCTGGCTCAGCTACATGTGCACGTTCCTCTCTTCCTCCAAACATAACCTTCGTAGGCTAAGCTCATTGCTGCAGCTTTGATCTCCGTTCCTCCCGGCGCCTCCTCCTTCCCCGCAGCCAGTCACAGATCCGCAGGCTGCACACAGCTTCTCATACCATTGGAGAGCTGAGCCGCCGCTCGGCAGACCAGAACTGCTCTGCGGCGCCGGCAGCTGTGCTGTAGTTTAATGTGTGGTGCGCAGCGCTGCAGATCCAATCTGTAGTTAGTCGCGTGGGTGCACCCTCCTCCCCACTGCCTTCAATCCACCACTGGGAGCGGCTGCGCTTGTGCATCCGCTCTGTGTTCTATAATGTGAAGGGTTTTCTTTTTCTTTTTCCTCAGGTTTTATAGCTTATTTGGTTGTTAGGGGGGGTTTCTGTGCAACTGGAAACCCCCCCCCCCCCTGCGTGCGCCACTGAGACGCCCAACACAGGGCTAGTCCACCCCACATGTCAGTGCCGCCCCCCCCCCCCCCCCTGCAGAAGTGCAAAGGCATCGCACAGCGGCGATGCCTTTGCACTTCAAGAGTAGCTCCCGTCCAGCGCAGCTTTAGTGTGCTGGCCGGGAGCTACTCGTCGCTCACCGGACAGCAGCAGCTGAGTGTGACATCACGCAGCCGCCGCGGCCCGCCCCCCCCCCCCCCCCACGGTCTGGCCACGCCTGCGTTGGCCAGACCGCGCCCCCTAAGCGGTGGCTTAATGCCGCCATCCAGCCCCTTCCCACCCAGCGACCGCCTCTGCCTCAGAGTCGATCGCTAGGCAACGACGGATGGCATGCGCCGGCGCACTTGCGGCGTCGGCGCATGTGCAGTTCCAACCCGATCACTGCGCTGCGAAAAACTGCAGCGAGCAATCGGGTCAGAATGACCCCTTATATCAGAAGAATCACTCAAAGCCACAGTGACATTTTATTAATACATTTCAGCGCTACAAAATGTTGTCTTTAAAACATTTTTGTTATCATTATATCTTCATAAATAGTCTTTATTTTTTTTGATAGTTGAAGTATAATGCCAAATGTCAATGAGATATTATTATGAAACACTGAATGTTATAATAGGAATATAAAGTGGGTAATGTATTATATTTTGCAATTTTTTTATGTTGTTCTTTTAATACACAGCGAGAGTCATTCAGATGTGGATGGAGGGTATCCGGACTATAGATCTACACTCAAAAGATCTACAGTCAATGGGTCTACCACTAATGGTAGACATGCATTAGGTCGACAGGGTCAAAAGGTCGACATGGCAATGGTCAACACACATATGGTAGACGACACAAGGTTTGTTGTTGTTTTTTTTTTTTTTTTTGTGGGTGTTCCATTTTTCCATACTACAACCCAGGTGGACTATGATTGGGAGTAGTAACCTGTGCCGAGCGCAGCGGTAGCAGAGCTATTCACCCTGCCCAAACCAGCCAATCAAGGGTAAGCAGTACAGTAATGGGGCTTGTTTGTGGCAGAAAAGTGAAAAAACACCCAAAAAATTAAGAAATAAAAAAACAGGATTTTAATTACCTACCAGTAAATCCTTTTCTCGTAGTCCGTAGAGGATGCTGGGATCCAATTTAGTACCATGGGGTATAGACGGGTCCTTTGGGAGCCACTGGCACTTTAAGAGTTTAATGGTGTGGGCTGGCTCCTCACTCTATGCCTCTCCTACCAGTCTCAGTCTAGAAACTGTGCCCGAGGAGATGGACATACTTCGAGAGAAGGAAATACACAGATAGTGGTTAGATTCACACTAGCTCACACATAACAAAAAAGGAAAGCCAAGCTAACCAACTTGGAACAATTCAGCAACAGCTGAGCCAACAAACATAACCAAGTAACCACGCAGTAAAACGAAGCACTGTGTGGGCGCCCAGCATCCTCTACGGACTACGAGAAAAGGATTTACCGGTCCTGTTTTCTCTTACGTCCTAGAGGATGCTGGGGTCCAATTTAGTACCATGGGGATGTACCAAAGTTCCCAGTACGGGAGGGAGAGTGCTGAGGCTCCTGCAGAACAGATTGACCAAACTTTAGGTCCTCAGAGGCCAAAGTATCGAACCTGTAAAACTTAGCAAACGTGTTCGACCCTGACCAAGTAGCCGCTCAGCAAAGCTGAAGAGCCGAGACACCCCGGGCAGCCGCCCAGGAAGAACCCACTTTACGTGTAGAGTGGGCCTGAACAGATTTTGGACAGGACAAACCTGCCATTGAATAAGCATGCTGGATAGTAAACCTAATCCAGCGAGAAATTGTCTGCTTAGAAGCAGGACACCCAATCTTGGGATCATAAAGGACAAATAGTGCGTCCGACTTCCTGTGACGAGCAGTCCTCTTCACATATATTTTCAAAGCCTGCACGACATCCAGGGACTTTGAGGTAATCGATGTGTCAGTAGCTACTGGTACCACATAGGTTGGTTGATATAAAAAGCTGACACAACCTTAGGAAGAAATTGCTGATGCGTTCTAAGTTCAGCTCTATCTTCATGGAAAAACAAGTAGGGGCTTTTGTTTGACAATGCACCCAATTCAGACACACGTCTTGCAGATGCCAAAGCCAACAGTGTGACTGCCTTCCAAGTAAGAAACTTTACGTCCAACTCCTGTAAAGGTTCGAACCAATACCGATTGCAGGAACTGCAGCACCACATTAAGATCCCAAGGTGCCGTAGGAGGCACAAAGGGTGGTTAAATGTGCAGAACTCCTTTCAAGAATGTCTGAACCCCTGGGAGAGCAGCCAATTGTTTCCGGAAGAAAATGGACAAGGCCGAAATCTGGACCTTGATGGAGCCAAAGCGTAGGCCCACATCCACACCAGCTTGCAGAAAAAGGAGAAAATTTCCCAGTTGAAACTTCACCGGAGGAAACTTCTTGGATTCACACCAAGACACATACTTTCTCCAAATCCGATGGTAATGCTTAGATGTTACTCCCTTCCTAGCTTGGATCAGAGTAGGAATGACCTTGTTCGGAATGCCCTTCCGAGCTAAGATTTGGCGTTCAACCTCCATGCCGTCAAACGTAGCCGAGGTAAGTCGTGATAGGCGAACAGCCCCTGTAGTAGAAGGTCCTCGTGAAGAGGAAGAGGCCTCAGATCCTCCAGCAGCAATGCCAGAAGATCCGCGTACCAAGCTCTTCTTGGCCAGTCCAGAGCAATAAGGATCGTCGGAACTCTTGTGCTTTTTATTATTTTGAGAATCCTTGGGATGAGGGGAAGAGGAGGGAACACATATACTGACTGGAAGACCCACAGAGTTACCAGGGCGTCCACCACCACTGCATGTGGGTCTTGCGACCTTGAACAGTACCTCCGAAGCTTCTTGTTAAGGCGAGAGGCCATCAAGTCTATCTGAGGTACACCCCAGCGGCTTGTTACCTCTGCGAATACCTCCTGGTGGAGACCCCATTTCACTCCTGGAATGAAGATTGCTGACAGCGCCAGTGCATGCCTTTCTGCCCAGAGGAGGAGTCTTGTTACCTCTGACATTGCAGCCCTGCTCTTCGTTCCGCCCTGCCTGTTTATGTAGGACACCGCTGTGACGTTGTCCGACTGAACTTGAATGGCTCGATCCTGTAGAAGATGTGCCGCTTGTAGAAGGCCATTGTATATGGCCCTTTGTTCAAGAATGTTTATTGGAAGGACAGATTCCTGACCACTATCCTTGGAAGTTTTCCCTCTGGGTGACTGCTCCCCACCTCTGAGGCTTGCATCCGTGGTTAGAAGAATCCAATTCTGAATCCCGAACCTGCGGCCCTCGAGTAGATGAGAAGTTTGCAGCCACCAGAGGAGTGAAATTCTGGCTTTTGGCGACAGGCGTATAGTGGATGTGTGCATGGTGCATGTGAAGATGTGAACCCGACCACTGGTCCAGGTGATCCAGTTGGAAGAACTGTGCATGGAATTTCCTGTACTGTAGAGCCTCGTAGGAGACTACCGTCTTCCCCAGAAGGCGAATGCACTAATGAACCGATACTCGGGCTGGCTTCAAGACATCCCGGACCATTGTTTGGATCACCAATGCTTTCTCCAGCGGTAGAAATACCCACTGCACTTCTGTGTCGAGTATCATCCCCAGGAAGGGCAGTCTCCTTGTCGGTTCCAAATGTGACTTTGGAAGGTTCAGGATCCATCCATGATCCTGGAGTAGTTGAGTTGAGAGAGCAATATCCTGCAACAGCTTCTCCCTGGAAGATGCCTTTATCAGCAGATCATCCAGATATGGAATTATGTTCACTCCCTGCTTGCGGAGGAGCAGCATCATGTCCGCCATGACCTTGGTGAACACCCTTGGTGCTGTGGAGGGCCAAATGGTAACGTCTGGAACTGATAGTGACAGTCCTGTAGTGCAAACCGTAGATAGGCCTGGTGAGGCGGCCAGATCGGAATGTGAAGGTACGCATCCTTGATATCCAGGAATTCCAGGAATTCCCCTTCCTCCAGACCTGAGATAACCGCTCTCAGAGACTCCATCTTGAATTGGAAAACCCTCAAGTAGGGGTTCAATGACTTTAGGTTCAATATAGGCCTTACCTGTGTTTCGGTACCACAAACAGGTTTGAGTAATAACCCATGTTTTTTTTGTGAGGTGGAACTGGAACAATGACATTTGTTCATACTAATTTTTTAATGGCTTCCTGTAGGATAGCACTTTCTGTCAGCGAAACTGGTAAGCCTGATTTGAAGAATCTGTGAGGTGGGAGTTCCTGAAACTCCAGTCTGTACCCCTGGGCAACAATATCTGTCACCCAGGGGTCTAGGGATGATGACGCCCAGACATGACTGAGAGTTTTTAGTCTCGCTCCCACCTGCCCGATCTCCAGGCTGGGAAGTCCACCGTCATGCTGAAGATTTGGAGGAAGCAGAACCTGGTTTCTGTTCCTGGGAACCTGTTGGAGCAGGTTTTCCGGATATTCCCCGCCCTCCTCTAAAGAAGGTGTGGGGGGGTTGGATTTTTAAAATTTTGCGGTCCGAACGGACTGCAGTGTAGGCGTAGGATAAGAATTCCTAGCCTGTGCTGCTGTGGAAGGAAGAAATGTCGACTTACCTGCAGTCACAGTGGAAATCCACGCATCTAATGCTTCCCCAAATAGTGCCTGACCTGTGAAGGGCAGGTTCTCCACACTTTTCTTGGATTCTGCATCCGCAGTCCATTGGCGTAGCCAGAGTGCTCTGCCTCCACCATGAAACGTGCAGAATGTGATATAAAAACAAGTCAATGTCACTCCTATCCATATTATCTAAGTCCTCTAATAATGTGCCTGACCACTTTACTATGGTTTTAGAAATCCACGCACAAGCAATAGTGGGCCGTAAGGCCACACCTATAGCAGTGTATAGGGATTCAAACGTAGTCTCAATCTTGCGGTCAGCTGGCTCCTTTAAGGCGGTTGAACCAGGGACAGGTAAAACCACCTTTTTAGACAACCTAGATACAGAAGCGTCTACAATAGGTGGGTTTTCCCACTTCGTTCTATTCTCTTCAGGGAAAGGGAAAGCAATGAGAAGTCTTTTGGGGATCTGGAATTATTTCTCTGGGTTTTCCCAGGATTTTTTCAAACAAGGAGTTTAACTCCTTAGAAGCAGGGAAGGTAAGCAAGGATTTTTTATTTACTGTAAAACAAGATTCCTCTTCCTGCTCAGGTACCGTCTCAGTAATATGCAAAACATCCCTAATGGCTTCAATCATGACAGGGCCGTAACTAGGGGGGGGCTAAGGGGGCATGCGCCCCGGGTGCAGGAATTGAGGGGGTGCAAAGGAGTTACAGAGGAACAGGGTTGTTGTTTTTTTTACCAGCAGTGCTGTGCTGCTCCAGTGAGACAGCAGACGTCTCCAGGGGCAATGTCTCTGACCCACCTGTCTGCCCACAGTTGGCTCCGACGCTGTGCGGATGAGCTCCAGTACCTGGGATCTCTCCTATGACGGCTACTGTTTTAAACTCTCTTCTTTGCCATGCAGTGCTGTGACTAGCATGCAGTGAACTGTGCAAGCTATAGAGGTGAGCTGTTGGTGCTGTGTTTTTAAGCAGGCTATGATCCCTGTTGCCTGGCCAGCACCGACCGATAACAAGCTGCCGCCTACACACCATTGAGAAGACACGCTGTAGTGTAGTGATGTAGTTTAGCAGTGGATGTTGTACGAGTGATGTAATGCAGTGGATAAGGGAATGTAGTGCAGTGATATAGTGCAATGTATGGGGACACACAGGGGGGCATGTAGTGGAACATGCTGCTGGGGGGGGGGCATGTGACGCTTAGGGCATTTGGGGCACATAGGGGAATATTGTCCAATAGTATCCCCTTTTTTTCCACATTTTTTGATAATATGATTATTTTAGTCTGACAGTGTTTGTTTGTTTGTATGTTTGTTTGTTTTTTTTGGGGGGGGGATGGGCGGCAAATTACCGCCTTGCCCCGGGTGACGAAAATCCTAGTTTCGGCCCTGATCATGAGTTGCAAGGGATGCATCTCCCCCCTGCATATCCCCATCACCGTCCCCTGTATCAGAGTCGGTATCAGTGTCAGCTTGCATTATCTGGGCAAGTGTACGTTTTTGTGGGTATGTAGGTGGACTTTTAGATTAAGTAGTGGGAGCTGAATACTTCAAACCCTCTACAGATTTTCTCAAAAACTGCGTCTCTTTCTCAGTATGCGACATCCTAGATGAAATCTGGGATATCATTCTCCTTAAAGAATCCACCCATGGGGGTTCGGATACAGAAGGCTGAGACAGCACATTGCAGTCCTGAGTACAGTACATGGAATAGACTCCTCAGGAGAAGATAAACAGTCTGCAGCACAGGACACAAAGGGCCTAATTCAGAGTTGATCGCAGCAGCAAATTTGTTAGCAGTTGGGCAAAACCATGGCCCTCATTCCGAGTCGTTCGCTCGTTCTTTTTTTTCGCATCGCAGTGAAAATCAGCTTAGAGCGCATGCGCAATGTTCGCACTGCGACTGCGCTAAGTAATTCTGCTATGAAGAAAGGATTTTTACTCACGGCTTTTTGTTCGCACCGGCGAACGTAGTGTGATTGACAGGAAATGGGTGTTACTGGGCGGAAACACGGCGTTTTATGGGCGTGTGGCTGAAAACGCTACCGTTTCCGGAAAAAACGCAGGAATGGCCGGAGAAACGGGGGAGTGTCTGGGCGAACGCTGGGAGTGTTTGTGACGTCAAACCAGGAACGACAAGCACTGAACTGATCGCACAGGCAGAGTAAGTCTGGAGCTACTCTAAAACTGCTAAGTTTTTTTTGTTTGCAATATTGCGTAAACTTCGTTCGCACTTTTAAGATGCTAAGATACACTCCCAGTAGGCGTAGACTAAGCGTGTGTAACTCTGCTAAATTCGCCTTGCGACCGATCAACTCGGAATGAGGGCCCATGTGCACTGCAGGGGGGAGGGGGACAGATATAATGTGCAGAGAGAGATTTGGGTGGGGTGTGATCAAACTGAAATCTAAATTGCAGTGTAAAAATAAAGCAGCCAGTAGTTAACCTGCACAGAAACAAAATAACCCACCCAAATCTAACTCTCTCTGCAAATGTTATATCTGCGGCAACTGCAGTGCACATGGTTTTTCCCAACTGCTAACAAATTTGCTGCTGCAATCAACTCTGAATTACCCCCAAAGTCCTTAGACATGGTAATGTGGGATACACACACACACACACACACACACACACACACACACACACACGAAAATGTCAGACACAGTTTTCCCCAGAGTACCTTCAGAGAGTCACAAAGTATAAGGAGCCAGCCACACAGCGCCCCTGTAGGACCCGTCTGTACCCCATGGTACTAAATTGGACCCCAGCATCCTCTAGGACGTAAGAGAAAGGGTGTCTACCTTTTCTTGTGTCGACAATTTCCATGTCGACTATTTTGACCCTGTCGACCTATTGCATATCTAACATTAGTGGTAGACCTATTGACTGTGGACCTTCTTAGTGCAGATCACCAAGATGGAGTTGCTATCGCTGCTGCTTTCTTGTGTATGCCAAGTAATGCACAGCCCCATGGGGGCGTTGTCGCTCATAGAGTACATCGCCTAGTATGTAGCCACCATTATAGATTGAGACATGTCAAGAGAACATATTTTTAGCATCCCTGTTTATATAACATTCTCCAATATTGGACTTCTGGTTCCATGGAGTGAGTAGCGCATCTTCACTGCTCCGCTCCGTGCCCAACTGACAAGCCCTTTTACACGGCTTTATTTAGCCTCCAATCTCCCCATACGTTCCCCCCAATAGCTCAGACACAGAGGATGGATGAATTTATCACGTTCTCGCAGCCGCGGCGCTCTCAGCAGCAGACGCTGAGACAGGTGAAGAGGGGAGTGGATCCTGTCATGGCGGCAGACCAGGACACACAATCAGTCTCTCCAGCTACAAAGAAAACTGCCACTGACACAGAGGGGGATGTAGCTGCGTCCTCCCAGCGGCACAGAGACACTCCTCTGACATATGGGGACTTAGTGGATGCCATCACCTCTACAGTGGGTCCGCTGCTTAATAAAGCGGTAAGGGGCATTTCCTCCCAGCTACAACGACTGACTATGAGAGTGACAACTACTGAAAATAGAATAGGCTCCTTGGCTCATAACATGGCTGATACGCAGTGTGAAATAAAACGTTTGGAAAAGGAGAATTACAGTCTTATAAATAGAATGGAAGAAATTGAAAGCCGCTCAAGGCGTAACAATATTCGTGTTGTTGAGATCCCTGAGTCATTAAAAGGCCCCCCCCCCCTTAGAGTAATTTGTTAAGCACACTGTCCCTCAACTCCTGGGAATTCAGGATGCATGCAAAGATTTGATAATTGAAAGAGTTCACAGAGTGGGGCCACCCAGAGGTGTAGCTAGGTGCCATGGTACCCGGAGCAAGGGTATGTTTCAGAGCCCCCTCCCTTGTACTGAATTGGGGGCATGTTACATTTGAAAAGAAAAAGTATTTAAAAAATCTTAAATTGGTAACAGGGCCGGTTCTAGACCTTCTGGAACTCAGGGCAAAAGTTTCCTTTGGGAGCCCCCATGTTTAAAATAGGGACAGTGTCCGCCATAGGCACACAACAAAATTATAGTGGCATGGCTTCACAGGGAAAGGGTGTGGCCACAGAATAGTACCAATTCAGATTACACAGCACAGTATTGTCCATTATTCAGATTACACCAGAGAGTTTTGTCTTTTATTCACATTACACCACACAGTAGTACACCTTATACACGTTACGCCACACAGTAAAGTCCCTTATACATGTTATACCACACAGTAGAGCTGCTTATACCTGTTACTCTGCAGCTTCTAATGCAGAGGTGCTGCAGTAGCAGCTGGGGCAGAGAGAGATGCTGCAGCATCATTGTAGAGAGAGATGCTGTAGCAGCCGGGGCAGAGAGACGCACTGCAGCAGCCAGGGCAGAGAGAGGTGCTGCAGCAGATGGGGCAGAGAGAGAGAGAGAGGTGCAGCGGCAACTAGGACAGAAAGAGGTGCTGCAGCAGCCAGGGTAGAAAGAGGTGCTGCAGCAGCAGGGGCAGATAGTGGTGCTGCAGCAGCCGGGGCAGAGAGTGGTGTAGAAGGACAGAAGTAACCGTGCTGCACAGCTACAAGCAGACAGTGAGATAAACAAAGAGGGTGGGTAGAGCTCCAGCATTTGCCGACTGTCAGTGTCTCCTGCTGTCTCCTCTGGCCTGTCCTTTTCCCTAACTAGTCTCTGAGTACGAGTCACTCTGTGCCCCTCTGCTTCTTCTCTACCTGCTCTGCAGCTGACTGAACAGTGGATCACGGTATAGCGAACGGAGAGAAGGGGGGCTGGCTCCGCGTCAAAATGATTCCCGCCCCAGGGTCACCCTATTTAAGTGCTTAAGTTATACGCATAAATTAGAATTCTGGAAAGCCTCCAGGAAAATACCTATCCTAGACTGGGAAGGCACTAAAATCAGGCTTTTTCAAGACTTCTTGGCGGAACTGACAAAGTCACGAAGAGCTTTCTCTCCTATTTGCTCCCGCCTCATTGCTGATCCGCACAAATTTGCTTTAATCTATCCCACTAAGTTACAGAAATATGTCACTGCTAAAAGCCATTTTAATGAATACCTTCATGAAAGAGGTAATACATATTTCTTTCAAGTAAATTATCGCTACCATAAATTCTGAAACAAATCCGGAAAACTCCTTACTAACATTCTGAAGGGCTCCAGATCTCCGGCTGTGGTTCACCCTCTTAGAACCCCAGATGGTACGTTAACATCCTCTAATAAGCAAATTGCAAATTCCCTGAAGGAAGTTGAAGTTATATTCGGCACAACCCACGAATCCACTGAATTCAGCGGATGATACCTCTAGCCGAAATTCATTGTGGCCTAACATTCCCTTTCCCACCCTTTCTGCTGAAATGAAAGATAAGCTTCTTGGCCCTGTTACACCTGGAGAAGTGTCTAACATTATCAAAACCCTTAAGTCAGGCAAGGCTTCAGGCCCTGATGGGTTTGGAGGAAGTTTTTATAAATTCATGCTTTCTGACATCTTGGACACCTTGGTTCTTGCCATCAACCATATTTTGGAGTCAGGTTTAGCCCCTCTCTATTTTAATGCAGCATATATAAAAATTTTGCCTAAATCGGGCAGAGATTAGTGCTACCCAATATTATACACCTGGATCAAACCGGCTTTATTCTGGGCAGATACTTGGTCCTCAATGTCAGAAAGGTAATCTCAGCTATACAATATTTACAAAACACCTCTGATATCCCTCCTCCAGGTGTGATAATGTCACGATGTGGAAAAGGCCTTCAACCTTGTTTTGTGGCCCCATTTGTATGATACTATGACTCGATGTGATATTCCCTCCCCTTTCATATCTTATATCAAATTATTATATAATAAACCAATGTCTCAGATATTATGTAACGGTCAATCCTCTGATTATTTATAGATTTCTAGAGGTACGTGACAAGGATGTCCCCTATCCCCTCTCCTATTCGCTACAGCTATAGAACCCCTGGCTATCATGCTCCGAACTGCGCTCGACTTTAAAGGTATAAAAATCTCTACTCATGAATTAAAAATCTCCCTATTCGCAGATGACATGTTACTTTATGTAACTTGCCCTTTAAACTCAATTCCGGCCATTATAAAATTGATAGATACATTTGGCATATCGTCTAGTTACAAGATCAATGTTGATAAATCAGAAATATTACCGATAGGCTCCTATACTTTAGACTTGTCTTCTTCACCTGTTTTCTCTAGTTTTAAAATGAATACGTCCCATATAAAATATCTAGGAGTCTTTATTACTAATACAGTGGATAAACTATACAATGTTAACATTTCCCCTCTTATTCGCAAAGTCACCACATTAATGACCACATGGAATTCTCTCCCCTTGTCTTTCCTTGGTAGGGCAACAGCTGTAAAGACTGTTATTTTTCCTAAATTACTTTATACTATGCAGATGTTACCTATTGCACTCACAAATAGAGACCTCTTAACTGTTAATTCTGCTATCTCAACTTTTCTATGGAAAGGGAAACACCCTCGGATCGCTCTCTCCGAATTGATACTCCCTGATTCACAAGGGGGGTCTTGGTATCCCCGATTTCAAAACCTGTACGCTGACGATATTTTTTAGATATGCCAGTTACTGGTTGTTTGACAAATCTACATACACTGATAACTCTTTAGACCTTGCGATTTTTGCATCTTACTCCCCATCCGCTTTGCTACATTTGAAATCCACAGCCATTCCACCGTTGATATATTCAAATGTTATCTTTTGTGATACCTATATTAATTGGATTAGTTTACATAAAAAGTTAAAAAGAGACTTCCGGTACTCTCCTTATCTACTCCTATGGGGGAATCCAGGCTTCTCTCCCTCTATTCATAACCCTGTTTTCCAGACTTGGAAAAATAAAGGGCTTGCTCTTGTGAACACAGTTTTTTGAACCGGGGGGCATCATTTTGTCATTCCAAGATCTTCAAAGACAATAGTCTCTGTCTAACATTCACTTTTATCTCTACCTGCAAGTAAGACACTATGGGGGTCATTCCGAGTTGATTGTAGCTGTGTTAAATTTAGCACAGCTACGATCAACACACTGACATGCGGGGGGGACGCCTAGCACAGGGCTAGTCCGCCCCGCATGTCAGTGCCGGCCCCCCCGCAGAAGTGCAAAGGCATTGCACAGCGGCGATGCCTTTGCACTTCAAGAGTAGCTCCCGACCAGTGCAGCTTTAGCGTGCTGGCTGGGAGCTACTCATCGCTCCCCTGCCCGCAGCGGCTGCGTGTGACATCACGCAGTCGCTGCAGCCCGCCCCCGTTCGGTCACGCCTGTGTTGGACGGAACGCCGACGTTCTTCCCCCTCCCGCCCAATCAGGCAGAGGCGATCGCAGCCCTGCTACAGCCTTCGGCCGCCTGGCATGCGCCGGCGCATGCGCAGTAGGGACCCGTTAGCTCGGCTGCAACAGAAAGCAGTGAGCAAACGGGTCAGAATGACCCCCTATATACAATCTCTTCAAAAGATTTTACCTTTAGCTAATAATTCACATATAATACTCAAAACACTTCAGAATTTATCTCATACATTCTACAAATTAAAGCACATCTACCCCTCATTAATAGAGTCTAAAGTGAAGATTCCTCAATACTCACAACAACTTCTGTCAAGATGGGGCAGTGATATTCCTAATATGACAACCTTACCGGACAATTTACTTATGAATTATTGTAAATGCTCCAAATTTTTTAAATCAGCCTATCTTCTGGAAGTCCATGTACATTTTTTGCATAGAGGAGACATCTCACCAGCTCAAAGAAAATACATGGTTCCTGACGAGAGCGGTAATTATATTAAATGTTCTATGTCTAATGCAAAATTGTTTCATTGTATGTGGGAGTGTTCTAAAATTCGGAGATTCTGGTTCAAAACAGTTGGCTTTCTAAACACCATCCTTGCCACTTCCTTTATACCTATACCTGAAGTATGCTTACTGTTTTGCTTCGACAAATGGAGCACAGGGTTGCTCCCTTTTTGTTATACTTCCTTCATTGTGGCTCTATTCACGATTGCCAAAAAATTTATCCTGATCCATTGGATAAAGAAAATGGCTCCCACGATTCAACTTTTATATTTCGAAGACATATCTGCGAAAACTTTCCACTCCAAATGGGATAAATACATACACTCCCTAGATGAAAACTCTTGTCACTTGATTGCAACTTACCTCGGAGCACAGGATTGGTCGAGAGCCAAATCATATTTGAATGTATGTAAAATAAGTCCAGATATCCTATATTACTTCATTTTCTTCCTCCCAAGCATTAACTTAGTTAATTCCAGCTAAATTCAGATATAAGATACTTAATCTTCTGCTCTTATATATGTTGAAATCTGTTTAGATTACCACTGGTATATTTCCACCACCTTATAAATACTGTATGTTTAGGGGAAATTCTATATATAATATCTTTAATGTTTGTCAAGGTATAATTTCATTATACTATTGTATCTTCTTCCCCTCCTTCATGCTCCCCTCCCCCACCTTGTGTCTTAATTATCTGCTTTTGCTCTTACTTGCTTTTTATTTTTATTTTCTAAACCATGTGAATCTTTACTCTGTTGAATGTTATGTACATCGACACTTATTTCAAATTTTCAATAAAAAGTATAAAAATAAATAAAAAATAAAAACCATTCTCCAATATCACTAGTATCATGTCATTGCTATGCATAAGTAGATGTATAAAAAAAAAGCACTCGCCACCCCAGAAGCTCCTTAGTAATTTATCAGCCAGTGTCAGGTGACTAGTGTACCTTTAAAAGCCATAAGATGCATGGCAGATACACATTAAACCTAGTGGGCATGTGTGAAGTATATTATGTGTGATACAGTTGCCAGGTTTTAATTTTTGAGACTTTGTGATAGTGTAGGACCTGCATGAAGGTGGGGTACCTTGGCGAGCGGTATGCAGGCTTCCGTGCATTGGCCAATTCACTAACTAAACCCCCATCATTTATTTATTGATGTTGTGAGGATAAGTGAGCTTGCTATGGTGAGTGCTGAACTTTCTGTTTGTATATATTTGGGTTGGTGGTCATGGGCTGCATGCACCCCACCCTATGAGTGGTGAGTGTAGATATTGCACCCCGCTTCTGGGGTGGCGAGTGCTGTGGTTTTCTAGATTTGTTTGTATATTACGGGGTTAATCTTTGGTTAACTCTTATTAACCGTGGTCACAGGCCTTTTCATGCACCCCTGTGTAATCTCACTTGTTCTAAACCTGTGTTAGCTGCTCCTTAGTAATTTATCAGCCAGTGTCAGGTGACTAGTGTACCTTTAAAAGCCATAAGATGCATGGCAGATACACATTAAACCTAGTGGGCATGTGTGCAGTATATTATGTGTGATACAGTTGCCAGGATTTAATTTTTGAGACTTTGTGATAGTGTAGGATCTGCATGAAGGTGGGGTACCTTGGCGAGCAGTATGCAGGCTTCCGTGCATTGGCCAATTCACTAACTAAACCCCCATCATTTATTTATTGATGTTGTGAGGATAAGTGAGCTTGCTATGGTGAGTGCTGAACTTTCTGTTTGTATATATTTGGGTTGGTGGTCATGGGCTGCATGCACCCCACCCTATGAGTGGTGAGTGCAGATAATGCACCCCGCTTCTGGGGTGGCGAGTGCTGTGGTTTTCTAGATTTGTTTGTATCTATCTATCTATCTATCTATCTATCTATCTATATATATATTAGAGATGCGCTCCGGACATTTTTCGGGTTTTGTGTTTTTGTTTTGGATTCGGTTCCGCGGCCGTGTTTTGGATTCGGACGCGTTTTGGCAAAACCTCCCTGAAAATTTTTTGTCGGATTCGGGTGTGTCTTGGATTCGGGTGTTTTTTTTCAAAAAACCCTCAAAAACAGCTTAAATCATAGAATTTGGGGGTCATTTTGATCCTATAGTATTATTAACCTCAATAACCACAATTTTCACTCATTTCCAGTCTATTCTGAACACCTCACAATACTATTTTTAGTCCTAAAATTTGCACCGAGGTCGCTGGATGACTAAGCAAAGCGACCCAAGAGGGCAGCACAAACACCTGGCCCATCTAGGAGTGGCACTGCAGTGTCAGAAAGGATGGCACTTAAAAAAATTGGCTCCAAACAGCACATGATGCAAAGAAAAGAGAAAAAGAGGTGCACTGTGGTCGCTGGCCGGCTAAAATAAGCGACACAAACACCTCAATATCACAGGAATTATTCATTCTAATCAATGGTATTATTGGTCCAAATCACTGGAAGAAAATGACAAAATCACAGGAATTATTCATTCTAATCAATGGTATTATTGGTCCAAATCACTGGAAGAAAATGACAAAATCACTGGAATTATTTGTCCTAATCAATGATATTATTGGTCCAAATCACTGGAAGAAAATGACAAAATCACTGGAATTATTTGTTCTAATCAATGGTATTATTGGTCCAAATCACTGGAAGAAAATGACAAAATCACAGGAATTATTCATTCTAATTAGTGATGTGCACCGGACATTTTTCGGGTTTTGTGTTTTGGTTTTGGATTCGGTTCCGCGGCCGTGTTTTGGATTCGGACGCGTTTTGGCAAAACCTCACCGAATTTTTTTTGTCGGATTCAGGTGTTTTGTTTTTTTAAAAACCCTAAAAAACAGCTTAAATCATAGAATTTGGGGGTCATTTTGATCCCATAGTATTATTAACCTCAATTACCATAATTTCCACTCATTTCCAGTCTATTCTGAACACCTCACACCTCACAATATTATTTTTAGTCCTACAATTTGCACCGAGGTCGCTGGATGGCTAAGCTAAGCGACACAAGTGGCCGACACAAACACCTGGCCCATCTAGGAGTGGCACTGCAGTGTCAGACAGGATGGCACTTCAAAAATATAGTCCCCAAACAGCACATGATGCGAAGAAAAAAAGAGGCGCACCAAGGTCGCTGTGTGACTAAGCTAAGCGACACAAGTGGCCGACACGAACACCTGGCCCATCTAGGAGTGGCACTGCAGTGTCAGGCAGGATGGCACTTCAAAAAAATTGTCCCCAAACAGCACATGATGTAAAGAAAAAAAGAGGCGCACCAAGGTCGCTGTGTGACTAAGATAAGCGACACAAGTGGCCGACACAAACACCTGGCCCATCTAGGAGTGGCACTGCAGTGTCAGACAGGATGGCACTTCAACAAAATTGTCCCCATACAGCACATGATGCAAAGAAAAAAAGAGGTGCACCAAGGTCGCTGTGTGACTAAGCTAAGCGACACAAGTGGCCGACACGAACACCTGGCCCATCTAGGAGTGGCACTGCAGTGTCAGACAGGATGGCACTTCAAAAAAATTGTCCCCAAACAGCACATGATGCAAAGGAAAAAAAGAGGCGCACCAAGGTCGCTGTGTGACTAAGATAAGCGACACAAGTGGCCGACACAAACACCTGGCCCATCTAGGAGTGGCACTGCAGTGTCAGACAGGATGGCACTTCAAAAAAATAGTCCCCAAACAGCACATGATGCAAAGAAAAAAAGAGGCGCACCAAGGTCGCTGTGTGACTAAGCTAAGCGACACAGGTGGCCGACACGAACACCTGGCCCATCTAGGAGTGGCACTGCAGTGTCAGACAGGATGGCACTTCAAAAAAATTGTCCCCAAACAGCACATGATTCAAAGAAAAAAAGAGGCGCACCAAGGTCGCTGTGTGACTAAACTAGCATACTTGACGACACAGAGGTAGGTAGAGCAGTGGCCTACTGTACCGTAATGCTATATATTATATACTGGTGGTCAGCAAACTGTGCAAAACTGAAATGCACCACAGGTATGGATGGATAGTATACTTGACGACACAGAGGTAGGTACAGCAGTGGCCTTCCGTACAGTACTGCTATATATACTGGTGGTCACTGTGTCAGCAAACTGAAAAACTAAAATGCACCACAGGTATAGAATGTAGATGGATAGTATACTTAATGATGACACAGAGGTAGGCACAGCAGTGGCCTTCCGTATCGTACTGCTATATATAGTATACTGGTGGTCACTGTGTCAGCAAACTGCAAAACTAAAATGCACCACAGGTATAGAATGTAGATGGATAGTATACTTAATGATGACACAGAGGTAGGCACAGCAGTGGCCTTCCATATCGTACTGCTATATATAGTATACTGGTGGTCACTGTGTCAGCAAACTGCAATACTAAAATGCACCACAGGTATAGAATGTAGATGGATAGTATACTTAATGACGACACAGAGGTAGGCACAGCAGTGGCCTTCCGTATCGTACTGCTATATATAGTATACTGGTGGTCACTGTGTCAGCAAACTGCAAAACTAAAGTGCACCACAGGTATAGAATGTAGATGGATAGTATACTTAATGACGACACAGAGGTAGGCACAGCAGTGGCCTTCCGTATCGTACTGCTATATATAGTATACTGGTGGTCACTGTGTCAGCAAACTGCAAAACTAAAATGCACCACAGGTATAGAATGTAGATGGATAGTATACTTAATGATGACACAGAGGTAGGCACAGCAGTGGCCTTCCGTATCGTACAGCTATATATAGTATACTGGTGGTCACTGTGTCAGCAAACTGCAATACTAAAATGCACCACAGGTATAGAATGTAGATGGATAGTATACTTAATGACGACACAGAGGTAGGCACAGCAGTGGCCTTCCGTATCGTACTGCTATATATAGTATACTGGTGGTCACTGGTCAGCAAAACTCTGCACTGTACTCCTCCTATATAATATTAATTATACTGGTGGTCCCCAGTCCCCACAATAAAGCAGCACACTGAGCACAGATATGGAGTGTTTTTCAGGCAGATAACGTATACTGGTGGTCACTGTCAGCAAAACTCTGCACTGTACTCCTGCTATATAATACAGCTGCTCCCCAGTCCCCACAATTAAGCAGTGTGAGCACAGATATATTATGCAGCACACTGAGCACAGATATGGAGCATTTTTTTCAGGCAGAGAACGGATAAAACTGGTGGTCACTGATCAGCAAAACTCTGCACTGTACTCCTCCTAACAGCTGCTCCCCAGTCCTCCCCACAATTAAGCAATAAAGCAATCAAGTTCAACAATAAACAGAGAGGACGCCAGCCACGTCCTCTCCCTATCATCTCCAATGCACGAGTGAAAATGGCGGCGACGAGCGGCTGCTTATATAGAATCCGAATCTCGCGAGAATCCGACAGCGGGATGATGACGTATAAATGGTCAGAAATGTGATCACAATAGGGTGCGCTTAAACACAGTGTGCAGCCAGACTGTAATACCCTATTTGAAGGGTTCCCCGTCACCTTCACCAAACACCAAACCACAAATACAAAGAAGGGTAAACTTATCTGGCGCTACTGATAGGTTAAAGATCCATACGGATGATTCTTCAGTACATGTCAGCTATGAGAACTTGTATCCACCCAAAAGTAAAGCAAAGTTACATATAGTGAAGTACAGTTTTTAATTCTCGTCTTAGGTTAATAACAGTAAAAACAGGTTACATATAAAAGCTCCACAGAGTCCACACACAACTACATGAATTAAATGAAAGTCTTAATGACTGTGATTGAATGAATTACCAGAGGCAAAGAACTGACAAATCAGTTCAATATCAGCATATGTGTAGTGGGTCCCGGGCTCCCATAGATATTATACCACCGCTGAATCAGCTTGTCTGGATTTCACCTCGTCACTGTCACCTCGACCACCAAGTATCGATGTCCCCGCTTCCAACGCGTTTCCACCTCTCAAACTGAGGTCTTTTTCAAGGAGATTCCGGGCTGTGTGTGTGGAGAGAAGCCCATAGGTATTTAAGAGCGGTCCTATCCAATCCCCATCTTTCAACTCCAGCTGATAGTCATGTAGCAATCTACTACAACTCCCACAATTCATTTTACTAGACTGATGCATATTCCCATAGTGACGTGACGTTACTTCCGGTCCGTCACTAAACCCATGTGTCCACTAATCGTATTTAGTATAACCGGCTGCCAAATGTATTCTATGCATCATAAACATTATTATATGTTCCACATATCGGAAATACATGGCTGTGTCGAGGCGGACGATCCATTTCTCCCTCAAAGTCCTTACGTCATTTACGTTTGTGTATCCATGGTAACGAAAAAAGAGGCGTCAATCGACTCCAAATGGTATCGCGTCACTTCCGGTAATGTCTATCTCTATAGCAACCTGAGAAGCGCGTCCGTTTGTTACCATATGCACTCTTAAACGTTCAACACTTTATCTCATTTTCCGTATGTCAGGAATGTGTAGTTCTGACACGGAGGACAAACCGTCCAACCTTCCAAAACATTACGCCCCCTTAACTTGTGTGTCAATAGCGACAAGGAAAGGGGCATCGACCGGCTTCCAATGATGTTACGTCACTTCCAGTCATTTTCATCTCCATAGTAACCCAGAAGGCGTGTCTATCCGCGCGATCGTACAGCTGTCACACTCCGTAGCCATAGCAACCTATCCTTATCGTCCCCCGGGCCTTCCCGTGATCCCTATACAAAATATCACTACCAGTCCCTTGATCATTATGGGATGGTCCCGGGGACAATACCTATCGGTTCAAATAATCAGTCCAATGTAAAACCGTATGCAATCCAAATTCAAATGGGAGATGATATCCTGTAGTTATTAAATAGGAAATAAAGGAGAAATAAAAATACTAATAAAAACATCTTCCAGGTTCTTAGACAGCTGGACGAAAGAACAACATACCAAAAACTACGTTCAGACCCTACGAATGGCATTCTTACCAACCTGAAGGCTTTATTGGACAAATACAGGGATTTGGAGGTTCTAAATGAGAAAGAATATAAATTCCTTTTCAATAATGAACCTACAACTCCTGTATTATATATACTTCCAAAAATCCACAAGAACCCCACTCATCCTCCGGGCAGACCCATTATGTCAGGCATTGGGTCTGCGACGGCCAATTTATCTGAATTTCTGGATTATTATTTACAGCCTCTGGTTTTAACAAACCCTTCCCTTTTAAAAGACTCAAGGGATGTGCTCAATTTCATTAACACTCTTACATGGGAAGAAGGTTGGATTTTAGTTACCGCCGACGTCCGATCCCTATACACAATAATTGATCATCATAAAGGAGAAACAGCTGTAAAAACATTTCTGGAAAATAGTTCACTGGACAGTAAACTTCAGGATTTTATTTTAGAAGGGGTCCATTTCATACTATCCAATAATTTTTTTCTGTTCAATGACACCTTTTATCTTCAAAAAGTGGGGACTGCCATGGGCACCAGGTTCGCTCCAAGTTATGCGAATATCTTTATGGGTTATTGGGAGAATGAGGTGATTTGGAGTCATAACCCTTTTGGAGCGAGCCTGGTGTCCTGGCGAAGGTACATTGATGATGTCTTTTTTATTTGGAAGGGGGGCTATGATACCCTTAGTGATTTTTACGCTTATCTTAATCACAATGAGCTGAATATTGAGTTTTCTTTTGAGGATAGTACCTCCTCCATAAATTTTTTGGACGTGACCATATTCGTAGAGAACAACAGTCTCCACACAAAATGTTACACGAAACCAACTGATTCGGGCACTTTCCTGAGAGCCGAAAGTTGTCATCATCCCAACTGGCTTGGAGCAATCCCTGGGGGACAGTTACGAAGGATCAAACGAAATTGTTCTAATAATGATCATTATAAGGAACAAGCATCACAGATGAGGGATAAGTTCCTAGCCTCAGGGTACTGCGAAACTTCATTGGACAGAACTATGAACACAATAGACACAATTAATAGGGAGGAACTATTGATCAAAAAAAATACCAATTCCGTCAAGGACAATTGTTATGATTTGGCATTCATAACAACGTTCAACAGCCAATACAAATCTTTAGAGAGGATTCTCAAAAAACATTGGAATATTTTAAGAAATGATCCAATTATAGGAAAATCACTACCCATAAAACCTAAATGCACCTACAGAAGGGCACCAAACATAGGTTCAAAAAT
The DNA here is from genome assembly GCF_028390025.1 of Pseudophryne corroboree. Lineage (NCBI taxonomy): Eukaryota > Metazoa > Chordata > Amphibia > Anura > Myobatrachidae > Pseudophryne > Pseudophryne corroboree. Next base: position 161,882,204 of record NC_086448.1, read on the forward strand.
TGTAAGGAGTATGTGCCCCCCCAAAGCAGTAAGTGCTGGAGTAAGAACAAAAGGATTCTTTAGGTGTGGGATTTGCATAGGCTGTAAAGGAATAAAGGGTGACAGCAAAAAACTCACAGAAGTAGAGATCAACCGGAAGACCATCAAGATCAATGAATTCATTACGTGTAACGTAAAAAACGTTGTATACGGTATTGAGTGCTCCTGCGGATTGGTATATATAGGCCGGACATCTAGGGCCCTAAAAATCCGCATAGGGGAACATGTTCGTAACATTAAGAATGGGCTGCAGACCCATGCATTGTCGGAACACTTCAGACAGAAGCATGGAAGTAATATATCAGATATTAAAAGATTTTTTGGTCTCAAACAGATATCGGGACACTGGAGACAAAGAGATCTGGCCCGTCAGCTAGCGAAATCTGAAATGCGTACCATTTTTGAGTTAGGAACCCTTAGACCTGGGGGACTTAATAATGATTTTGAGATCAAGTGGTTTTTATGAGCATATTCCGTTTTATACCCCATTTGTAATTATTTCACACTTCCCTCTATTTATATTCTGGGAGTTTATTGTATATTTTACTCTGATTGGTGGGGTTTGTGCTGCTGCTATATTTATGGGGATTGTATACGATATTGGTAGATGTTTTTATTAGTATTTTTATTTCTCCTTTATTTCCTATTTAATAACTACAGGATATCATCTCCCATTTGAATTTGGATTGCATACGGTTTTACATTGGACTGATTAATTGAACCGATAGGTATTGTCCCCGGGACCATCCCATAATGATCAAGGGACTGGTAGTGATATTTTGTATAAGGATCACGGGAAGGCCCGGGGGACGATAAGGATAGGTTGCTATGGCTACGGAGTGTGACAGCTGTACGATCGCGCGGATAGACACGCCTTCTGGGTTACTATGGAGATGAAAACGACTGGAAGTGACGTAACATAATTGGAAGCCGGTCGATGCCCCTTTCCTTGTCGCTATGGACACACAAGTGGAGGGGGCGTAATGTTTTGGAAGGTTGGACGGTTTGTCCTCCGTGTCAGAACTACACATTCCTGACATACGGAATATGAGATAAAGTGTTGAACGTTTAAGAGTGCATATGGTAACAAACGGATGCGCTTCTCAGGTTGCTATAGAGATAGACATTACCGGAAGTGACGCGATACCATTTGGAGTCGATTGACGCCTCTTTTTTCGTTACCATGGATACACAAACGTAAATGACGTAAGGACTTTGAGGGAGAAATGGATCGTCCGCCTCGACACAGCCATGTATTTCCGATATGTGGAACATATAATAATGTTTATGATGCATAGAATACATTTGGCAGCCGGTTATACTAAATACGATTAGTGGACACATGGGTTTAGTGACGGACCGGAAGTAACGTCACGTCACTATGGGAATATGCATCAGTCTAGTAAAATGAATTGTGGGAGTTGTAGTAGATTGCTACATGACTATCAGCTGGAGTTGAAAGATGGGGATTGGATAGGACCGCTCTTAAATACCTAGGGGCTTCTCTCCACACACACAGCCCGGAATCTCCTTGAAAAAGACCTCAGTTTGAGAGGTGGAAACGCGTTGGAAGCGGGGACATCGATACTTGGTGGTCGAGGTGACAGTGACGAGGTGAAATCCAGACAAACTGATTCAGCGGTGGTATAATATCTATGGGAGCCCGGGACCCACTACACATATGCTGATATTGAACTGATTTGTCAGTTCTTTGCCTCTGGTAATTCATTCAATCACAGTCATTAAGACTTTCATTTAATTCATGTAGTTGTGTGTGGAGCTTTTATATGTAACCTGTTTTCTCTAACGTACTAGTGGATGCTGGGGACTCCGAAAGGACCATGGGGAATTGCGGCTCCGCAGGAGACTGGGCACAAAAGTAAAAAGCTTTAGGACTACCTGGTGTGCACTGGCTCCTCCCCCTATGACCCTCCTCCAAGCCTCAGTTAGATTTTTGTGCCCGAACGAGACGGGTGCAGGCTAAGGGCTCTCCTGAGCTGCTTAGTGTAAAAGTTTAAAGTAGGTTTTTTATTTTCAGTGAGACCTGCTGGCAACAGGCTCACTGCACCGAGGGACTAAGGGGAGAAGAAGCGAACTCACCTGCGTGCAGAGTGGATTGGGCCTCTTAGGCTACTGGACATTAGCTCCAGAGGGACGATCACAGGCCCAGCCATGGATGGGTCCCAGAGCCGCGCCGCCGGCCCCCTTACAGAGCCAGAAGACTGAAGAGGTCCGGAAAATCGGCGGCAGAAGACGTCCTGTCTTCTATAAGGTAGCGCACAGCACCGCAGCTGTGCGCCATTGCTCTCAGCACACTTCACACTCCGGTCACTGAGGGTGCAGGGCGCTGGGGGGGGGCGCCCTGAGACGCAATAAAAACACCTTTTTTGGCAAAAAATACATCACATATAGCTCCTGGGCTATATGGATGCATTTAACCCCTGCCAATTTTTCCATAAAAAAGCGGGAGAAAGGCCGCCGAGAAGGGGGCGGAGCCTATCTCCTCAGCACACTGGCGCCATTTTTTCCTCACAGCTCCGTTGGAGGAAGGCTCCCTGACTCTCCCCTGCAGTCCTGCACTACAGAAACAGGGTAAAACAAGAGAGGGGGGGGCACTAAATTGGCATATAAATATATACAGCAGCTATATTAGGGAAAAACACTTATATAAGGTTATCCCTGTATATATATAGCGCTCTGGTGTGTGCTGGCAAACTCTCCCTCTGTCTCCCCAAAGGGCTAGTGCGGTCCTGTCCTCTATCAGAGCATTCCCTGTGTGTGTGCTGTGTGTCGGTACGTTGTGTCGACATGTATGAGGAGGAAAATGGTGTGGAGGCGGAGCAATTGCCTGTGTTAGTGATGTCACCCCCTAGGGAGTCGACACCTGACTGGATGGTCTTATGGAAAGAATTACGTGATAGTGTCAGCACTTTACAAAAGACTGTTGACGACATGAGACAGCCGGCAAATCAGTTAATACCTGTACAGGCGTCTCAAACACCGTCAGGGGCTCTAAAGCGCCCGTTACCTCAGGTCGATACAGACACAGACACGGACACTGACTCCAGTGTCGACGGTGAGGAAACAAACGTATTTTCCAGTAGGGCCACACGTTACATGATCACGGCAATGAAGGAGGTTTTGAACATTTCTGATACTACAAGTACCACAAAAAAGGGTATTATGTGGGGTGTGAAAAAACTACCCGTAGTTTTTCCCGAATCAGATGAATTAAATGAGGTGTGTGATGAAGCGTGGGTTTCTCCCGATAAAAAACTGCTAATTTCTAAAAAATTATTGGCATTATACCCTTTCCCGCCAGAGGTTAGGGCACGTTGGGAAACACCCCCTAGGGTAGATAAGGCGCTCACACGCTTATCAAAACAAGTGGCGTTACCGTCTCCTGATACGGCCGCCCTCAAGGAACCAGCTGATAGGAAGCTGGAAAATATCCTAAAAAGTATATACACACATACTGGTATTTTACTGCGACCAGCAATCGCCTCAGCCTGGATGTGCAGTGCTGGGGTGGCTTGGTCGGATTCCCTGACTGAAAATATTGATACCCTGGACAGGGACAATATATTATTGACTATAGAGCATTTAAGGGATGCATTTCTATATATGCGAGATGCACAGAGGGATATTTGCACTCTGGCATCAAGAGTAAGTGCGATGTCCATTTCTGCCAGAAGAGGATTATGGACGCGACAGTGGTCAGGGGATGCGGATTCCAAACGGCATATGGAAGTATTGCCGTATAAAGGGGAGGAGTTATTTGGGGTCGGTCTATCGGACCTGGTGGCCACGGCAACGGCTGGGAAATCCACCTTTTTACCCCAAGTCACCTCGCAGCAGAAAAAGATACCGTCTTTTCAGGCTCAGTCCTTTCGTCCCCATAAGGGCAAGCGGGCAAAAGGCCACTCATATCTGCCCCGGGGCAGAGGAAGGGGAAAAAGACTGCAGCAGACAGCCTCTTCCCACGAACAGAAGCCCTCCCCCGCTTCTGCCAAGTCCTCAGCATGACGCTGGGGCCTTACAAGCGGACTCAGGCACGGTGGGGGCCCGTCTCAAGAATTTCAGCGCGCAGTGGGCTCACTCGCAAGTGGACCCCTGGATCCTGCAGGTAGTATCTCAGGGGTACAAATTGAGATTCGAGACGTCTCCCCCTCGCCGGTTTCTGAAGTCTGCTTTACCAACGTCGCCCCCCGACAGGGAGGCGGTTTTGGAAGCCATTCACAAGCTGTATTCCCAGCAAGTGATAATCAAGGTACCCCTCCTACAACAGGGAAAGGGGTATTATTCCACGCTGTTTGTGGTACCGAAGCCGGACGGCTCGGTGAGACCCATTTTAAATCTGAAATCCTTGAACACTTACATAAAAAGGTTCAAGTTCAAGATGGAGTCACTCAGAGCAGTGATAGCGAACCTGGAAGAAGGGGACTATATGGTGTCTCTGGACATCAAGGATGCTTACCTCCATGTCCCAATTTGCCCTTCTCACCAAGGGTACCTCAGGTTTGTGGTACAGAACTGTCACTATCAGTTTCAGACGCTGCCGTTTGGATTGTCCACGGCACCCCGGGTCTTTACCAAGGTAATGGCCGAAATGATGATTCTTCTTCGAAGAAAAGGCGTCTTAATTATCCCTTACTTGGACGATCTCCTGATAAGGGCAAGGTCCAGAGAACAGTTAGAGGTCGGAGTAGCACTATCTCAAGTAGTACTACGACATCACGGATGGATTCTAAATATTCCAAAATCGCAGCTGATTCCGACGACACATCTGCTGTTCCTAGGAATGATTCTGGACACTGTACAGAAAAAGGTGTTTCTCCCGGAAGAGAAAGCCAGGGAGTTATCCGACCTAGTCAGGAACCTCCTAAGACCAGGCCAAGTGTCAGTACATCAATGCACAAGGGTCCTGGGAAAGATGGTGGCTTCTTACGAAGCGATTCCATTCGGCAGATTCCACGCAAGAACTTTTCAGTGGGATCTGCTGGACAAATGGTCCGGATCGCATCTTCAAATGCATCAGCGGATAACCCTGTCCCCAAGGACAAGGGTGTCTCTCCTGTGGTGGTTACAGAGTGCTCATCTCCTAGAGGGCCGCAGATTCGGCATTCAGGATTGGGTCCTGGTGACCACGGATGCCAGCCTGAGAGGCTGGGGAGCAGTCACACAGGGAAGAAATTTCCAGGGCTTGTGGTCAAGCATGGAAACGTCACTTCACATAAATATCCTAGAACTAAGGGCCATTTACAATGCCCTAAGTCAGGCAAGGCCTCTGCTTCAGGGTCAGCCGGTGTTGATCCAGTCGGACAACATCACGGCAGTCGCCCACGTAAACAGACAGGGCGGCACAAGAAGCAGGAGGGCAATGACGGAAGTGGCAAGGATTCTTCGCTGGGCGGAAAATCATGTGATAGCACTGTCAGCAGTGTTCATTCCGGGAGTGGACAACTGGGAAGCAGACTTCCTCAGCAGACACGATCTTCACCCGGGGGAGTGGGGACTTCACCCAGAAGTCTTCCACATGATTGTGAACCGTTGGGAAAAACCAAAGGTGGACATGATGGCGTCCCGCCTCAACAAAAAACTGGACAGATATTGCGCCAGGTCAAGGGACCCTCAGGCAATAGCTGTGGACGCTCTGGTAACACCGTGGGTGTACCAGTCAGTGTATGTGTTCCCTCCTCTGCCTCTCATACCCAAGGTACTGAGAATCATAAGAAGGAGAGGAGTAAAGACTATACTCGTGGCTCCGGATTGGCCAAGAAGGACTTGGTACCCGGAAATTCAAGAGATGCTCACGGAAGACCCGTGGCCTCTACCTCTAAGAAAGGACCTGCTCCAGCAGGGACCATGTCTGTTCCAAGACTTACCGCGGCTGCGTTTGACGGCATGGCGGTTGAACGCCGGATCCTGAAGGAAAAAGGCATTCCGGATGAAGTCATCCCTACCCTGATCAAAGCCAGGAAGGATGTAACCGTACAACATTATCACCGTATTTGGCGTAAATATGTTGCGTGGTGCGAGGCCAGGAAGGCCCCTACAGAGGAATTTCAACTGGGTCGATTCCTGCATTTCCTGCAAACAGGACTGTCTATGGGCCTAAAATTAGGGTCCATTAAGGTTCAAATTTCGGCCCTGTCAATATTCTTCCAAAAAGAACTAGCTTCAGTTCCTGAAGTTCAGACGTTTGTCAAGGGAGTACTGCATATACAGCCTCCTTTTGTGCCTCCAGTGGCACCTTGGGATCTCAATGTAGTTTTGGGATTCCTAAAATCACATTGGTTTGAACCACTCACCACTGTGGACTTAAAATATCTCACATGGAAAGTGGTAATGCTGTTAGCCCTGGCTTCAGCCAGGCGTGTCTCAGAATTGGCAGCTTTATCCTATAAAAGCCCTTACCTAATTTTTCATACGGACAGGGCAGAATTGAGGACTCGTCCTCAATTTCTCCCTAAGGTGGTTTCAGCATTTCACTTAAACCAGCCTATTGTGGTGCCTGCGGCTACTAGGGACTTGGAGGATTCCAAGTTGCTGGACGTAGTCAGGGCCCTGAAAATATATGTTTCCAGGACGGCTGGAGTCAGAAAATCTGACTCGCTGTTTATCCTGTATGCACCCAACAAGCTGGGTGCTCCTGCTTCTAAGCAGACGATTGCTCGTTGGATTTGTAGTACAATTCAGCTTGCACATTCTGTGGCAGGCCTGCCACAGCCAAAATCTGTAAAAGCCCATTCCACACGGAAAGTGGGCTCATCTTGGGCGGCTGCCCGAGGGGTCTCGGCTTTACAACTTTGCCGAGCAGCTACTTGGTCAGGGGCAAACACGTTTGCTAAATTCTACAAATTTGATACCCTGGCTGAGGAGGACCTGGAGTTCTCTCATTCGGTGCTGCAGAGTCATCTGCACTCTCCCGCCCGTTTGGGAGCTTTGGTATAATCCCCATGGTCCTTTCGGAGTCCCCAGCATCCACTAGGACGTTAGAGAAAATAAGAATTTACTTACCGATAATTCTATTTCTCATAGTCCGTAGTGGATGCTGGGCGCCCATCCCAAGTGCGGATTGTCTGAATTACTTGTACATAGTTATTGTTACAAAAATCGGGCTATTGTTGTTGTGAGCCATCTTTTCAGAGGCTCCTTCTGTTATCATGCTGTTAACTGGGTTCAGATCACAAGTTGTACGGTGTGATTGGTGTGGCTGGTATGAGTCTTACCCGGGATTCAAAATCCTTCCTTATTGTGTACGCTCGTCCGGGCACAGTATCCTAACTGAGGCTTGGAGGAGGGTCATAGGGGGAGGAGCCAGTGCACACCAGGTAGTCCTAAAGCTTTTTACTTTTGTGCCCAGTCTCCTGCGGAGCCACTATTCCCCATGGTCCTTTCGGAGTCCCCAGCATCCACTACGGACTATGAGAAATAGAATTATCGGTAAGTAAATTCTTATTTTTACTGTTATTAACCTAAGACGAGAATTAAAAACTGTACTTCACTATATGTAACTTTGCTTTACTTTTGGGTGGATACAAGTTCTCATAGCTGACATGTACTGAAGAATCATCCGTATGGATCTTTAACCTATCAGTAGCGCCAGATAAGTTTACCCTTCTTTGTATTTGTGGTAGCGGGATGATGACGTTCGGGCGCGCTCGGGTTAGCCGAGCAAGGCGGGAAGGTTCGAACCTGCCTCGGACCCGTGTAAAATGGGTGAAGTTCGGGGGGGTTCGGTTTCCGAGAAACCGAACCCGCTCATCACTAGTTCTAATCAATAGTATTATTGGTCCAAATCACTGGAAGAAGACTGACGTTTTGGGGATTATGGAGACATAATGTTTTTGAATATAAATCCTAAAGCAGGTGGTGTATTAGAGCAAAAGAGTACAAGAGACCAGCCATGCAGTTTCTGAAATATTATGACAAAATGTTACTGTATTTCATAAGCACTCATTCCTAACTCTGCTAAGTACTGTTTGGTATACTGTATCTGGCTTCCATGAGGAAGTCGTCCATTATTTCAGCTTCCATTGACCTTTTTGAAAGCGGTAGAAGTTATCGATTCTTTTTTTTTTTTTTTTCCTATTTTTAATTTTCTCCTGCATAGTCCAGTAAAATGTTGCAATGTTAAGTATTGACTTGTGCCTTCTGGGGGTCCACTTCTTCACCAAACCCAGCCAAATCTCATCCTGATTCCTAACCCTCTGTTCCACGTTCTCTATGTACCCCATCTGTGTCACCCATGTCTGTCTACCCCTCCCCTTTAGATTGTAAGTTCTCACAAGCAGGGCCCTCTTCCCTCATGTGCTTATATACTGTTGGTCACCAAAATGCTGCACTGTAGTACTATATATACTGCTCACAAAAATGCTGCACAGATATGGAATGGATACTTGCAGTGACACAGAGCTGCAAGATACAGCAATGGCCTACTATACAACTATATACTGTTAGTCACCAAAATGCTGCACTGTAATACTATATATACTGCTCACAAAAATGCCGCACAGATATGGAATGGATACTTGCAGTGACACAGAGCTGCAAGATACAGCAATGGCCTACTGTACAACTATATACTGTTAGTCACCAAAATGCTGCACTGTAATACTATATATACTGCTCACAAAAATGCCGCACAGATATGGATTGGATACTTGCAGTGACACAGAGCTGCAAGATACAGCAATGGCCTACTGTACTGTACTACTATAATTATTATATACTGGTGGTCCCCAGTCCCCACAATGCAGCACACTGATCAGATATTTGCAGCACACTGAGCACAGATATGGAGCGTTTTCAGGCAGGGAACGTAGATATTTTTCAGCACACTGAGCACAGATTATTTGCAGCACACTGAGCACAGATATTTGCAGCACACTGAGCACAGATTATGGAGCTTTTCAGGGAGAGAACGCTGCCACGTCCTCTCCGTTCAATCTTCAATGCACGAGTGAAATGGCGGTGACGCGCGGCTCCTTATATAGAATACGAATCTTGCGAGAATCCGACAGCGGGATGATGACGTTCGGGCACGTTCTGGCTAACCGAGCAAGGCGGGAAGATCCGAGGCTGCCTCGGACCCGTGTAAAATAGGTGAAGTTCGGGGGGGTTCGGATCCCGAAGAACCAAACCCGCTCATCTCTAATATATATATATATATATATATATATATCAAATTTATCTTGCCTCCTTGCCCACATTCTCCAACTTAATACAGGAGTATCTTAAATGTTAACTAATATCACTTCTACACACCCTAGCAGTTTCCTCCATAAACTACCACACTCCCTTAAACACAATCTACAGACCTCGGCTGGATTGATCATTTAAGGATCCTGGCTCCCGTACAACACTACCAGTCAATCAACAGATGGGTGGTATTCAGTATACCGGTTGTTGGGATCCCGGCGCACAGCATACCGGCGCCAGAATCCCGACATCCGGCATACCGACACCTTTTCTCCCCCTTGGGGGTCCACGACCCCCCTGAAGGGAGAATATAGCGTGGCACGCGTAGCGCGCCACTGTGTCCGCAGCATGGCGAGCGCAGCGAGCCCGCAAGGGGCTCATTTGCGCTCGCCTCACTGTTGGCAAGCCGGCGGACAGGATCCCGGCGCCGGTATTCTGGCCGCCAGGGACCCGGCCGTCGGCAACTCATACTACACCCGAACAGATAAGTGTTGTTAATAAAAGGTAAGCATTTGATGTTAAACTCTAGTACTATGGCTGTTTATTTATTGTTCATAGACATTAAAAGTAACAGGGCCACCAAAATGTTTTCAGTGTGATGATACCAGTGTGAGGAGGAACTTATCGTACAGTATATATATTTTACTTAATTCTTCTATATGTAATCTTTCCATAGTGTTCCTTCCTCCTGGCTGCTGTATATCCCATTACTTTCCCTTGGCTATAATTTCTGTTCTACCTTAAGTCAATAATCTCTGTGTGCTGTACTTATCATTTACTTTGAACCAAGACATCCAGGACAACCTGAATTTCATGTCACAAATGAGCAGCCACCAAAAGAACAGACTAGTGTTCCAGGCAGTGAGCACGCAGCATCTATCTGCTATCTACCTGTTTTTGCAAACTTAATTGGCGGCTGGTTTTTGAACCATACTGTGCTTTGTTCAAAAGAGACAGAGATGGCTGGCTGCTGCAGCTGCTTTGTGCAGTTCTCACTGTGGGAACAAATGGTAAAGGCGTATAAATGTATGAGTGAGATATTATCGGTGACTCATACTTACAAGGATCCTGCAGACGGTATCAGGAAACAAAGCATAATGGATATCAGTCGTCTCGAGGAGCAGTATTACTGCACACAGCAAAAGCAAAAGTTACAGACGCACATCATTGTTTTCAAAGCAGGTATGTAAGACTGTGCAAAGTCACGTATTCATTTACAAAAGTGCATATGTTTCTGTAGTGAACTTTACTGCTTGAGTAAGCAGGGAAGGTAGAAGGTAAACAGGAACCAGTAGAGAGATTGAGACCTATCTGCATAGAAATGTATATTGGGATCATGTTTATATTACTCAGATCTTAGACTTAGATTAAGATGATTTTCTCAGATGGGGGCTGATTTAAGTTGGGAGCAAGTTACTTTTCACCTGGTCAAACTATGTTGCAATGCAAAAAGGGCAAATACATTTTTTTTTGCATGCTGGATAAATACTGTCTGCTTTTGCGCGTAGCCCACAATTGCAGGACAGCTTCATTTTTATACTGCAATTTAAATTTGACTTTGGAGGCACATTTTAAATCTGCTCCACCTGCAGTGCAATGTCATTTCTTTCAAGGTGCAATGTTACCAATCTTTATTTGCTTTGCTCCCAACTGAGAATTAGCCCTGTAATGTCACACAAAACAAAGGCACAATTCTTTGGACTGGCATTGGGACAGTAGGGGATTAAAATGCTAACAATACTTGGCTAATCTCCCGGAAGGTGCACTAGACGCCCACATTTGCGGGCAGTCCACCATACCCTTGGAGGAGTAGGCGGTCCTCCCACATTGTGCCCACTTCCTAGTGAAGTGGGCATTATGGGAAGACAAATACAGGAACCGCACGTATATGGGGATGGGGCAGGGCCAATATGATGTATAAAATCACCTTATTGGTCCTGCCCTTTTAGATCGACCAGCGATTCTCAACATTCTCTATAAGGGGGCGGGGCCTAAGGACAAATGGCGCCCCCACCCCAAACACACAAATCCAGTCATCTGCATTTCATCAGTCACATAAGGTATTTCCATAAAGTTTAAGAATCTATAACTGTATCAGGTTTTTCAGATTAGGATCCGGATGTAATGCTGCCCGAGTTCGGCGGCTCTGTGGGATGCCGTCTAAACACGGACATTTTTTTAAAGAGGCAATCACTTACAAGGCATGGTTTTGCCTTGTAAGTGATTACCCCTTTAAAAAAATGGTAGCAACAAAATGAGATCTGCTGAACTAGCAACCTAACTCACTTATCAGTTATCCAAATGTCCCTGGATAAAATCCAAATACTAAGTAATGGAAATAATTACTGGGTATAAATATACTGATTTTGGTTTATGCACATATCAAGATTACAGTAAATAATTGCTGTTACCATTTTTTCCTTGAGTGAAATGCCAACTAACTGATGCAGAGTAGGCGCTAATGACATGTCTCTATTATAAAGCTGGTGCAAAACTGTGCACAGCTGCAGTGGGATCCGGTCTGAAGATCGACAGTGTCTAGGTCGACAATGTTTAGATCGACCACTATAGGTCGACAGTCACTAGGTCGACATGGATGGAAGGTCGACAGGGTTTCTAGGTCGACTTGTGCTAGGTCGACAGGTCTAAAGGTCAACATGAGTTTTTCACATTTTTTTTTTTTTTTTGGATTTTTTCATACTTAACGATCCACGTGGACTACGATTGGAACGGTAAAGTGTGCCGAGCGAAGCGGTAGAGGAGCGAAGGCACCATGCCCGAAGTTCGCTCGCCATGCGAGGGGACGCGGTGCACTAATTTGGGATCCCGGTCACTTTACGAAGAAAACGACACAAAAAAAAAATTGCTCATGTCGACCTTTAGACCTGTCGACCTAGCACATGTCGACCTAGAAACCCTGTCGACCTTCCATCCATGCCGACCTAGTGACTGTCGACCTATAGTGGTCGACCTAAACATTGTCGACCTAGACACTGTCGATAAAACGAACCACACCCGCTGCAGTATGGTGTAGGAGATGTTGGAGTATTTCATAATAAAATCACAACAGTCTTGCAGATTACTAAACACACAGTAAGCCCTGGAAAGGATTTGGATGGGGACAGGGTAGAGTTATATAGTACTTGGAACCTGCAAGTCTATAAATATTGCCCAAAAGATACTGGCACTGAAACTCTGAGTACTACTTATGACCTTCTGAAAAAGTACAGTATGAACTGATAAAGTGTAGAAAAACACTGCACATAACCTGCTATTATATTACGCTACCTCTGAGCAAGATTTATCAGAGGGCGAAAGTAATATTGTCAGTGACAATGGGAGTTGTCGACAGCTTTTTTGTCTTGCTCTATACATCAAATTGTCACTACGATAAATCTGCTGACTGTGTCTTGGGAAACTGATTTCACAAGTGTTGTGGCTGCACTGGTGCCAAAGCAATACCTGTTCAGACTAGAGATGAGCGCCTGAAATTTTTCGGGTTTTGTGTTTTGGTTTTGGGTTCGGTTCCGCGGCCGTGTTTTGGGTTCGAACGCGTTTTGGCAAAACCTCACCGAATTTTTTTTGTCGGATTCGGGTGTGTTTTGGATTCGGGTGTTTTTTTCAAAAACACTAAAAAACAGCTTAAATCATAGAATTTGGGGGTCATTTTGATCCCAAAGTATTATTAACCTCAAAAACCATAATTTACACTCATTTTCAGTCTATTCTGAATACCTCACACCTCACAATATTATTTTTAGTCCTAAAATTTGCACCGAGGTCGCTGTGTGAGTAAGATAAGCGACCCTAGTGGCCGACACAAACACCGGGCCCATCTAGGAGTGGCACTGCAGTGTCACGCAGGATGTCCCTTCCAAAAAACCCTCCCCAAACAGCACATGACGCAAAGAAAAAAAGAGGCGCAATGAGGTAGCTGTGTGAGTAAGATTAGCGACCCTAGTGGCCGACACAAACACCGGGCCCATCTAGGAGTGGCACTGCAGTGTCACGCAGGATGTCCCTTCCAAAAAACCCTCCCCAAACAGCACATGACGCAAAGAAAAAAAGAGGCGCAATGAGGTAGCTGACTGTGTGAGTAAGATTAGCGACCCTAGTGGCCGACACAAACACCGGGCCCATCTAGGAGTGGCACTGCAGTGTCACGCAGGATGTCCCTTCCAAAAAACCCTCCCCAATCAGCACATGATGCAAAGAAAAAGAAAAGAAAAAAGAGGTGCAAGATGGAATTGTCCTTGGGCCCTCCCACCCACCCTTATGTTGTATAAACAAAACAGGACATGCACACTTTAACCAACCCATCATTTCAGTGACAGGGTCTGCCACACGACTGTGACTGATATGACGGGTTGGTTTGGACCCCCCCCAAAAAAGAAGCAATTAATCTCTCCTTGCACAAACTGGCTCTACAGAGGCAAGATGTCCACCTCATCTTCACCCTCCGATATATCACCGTGTACATCCCCCTCCTCACAGATTATCAATTCGTCCCCACTGGAATCCACCATCTCAGCTCCCTGTGTACTTTGTGGAGGCAATTGCTGCTGGTCAATGTCTCCGCGGAGGAATTGATTATAATTAATTTTAATGAACATCATCTTCTCCACATTTTCTGGATGTAACCTCGTACGCCGATTGCTGACAAGGTGAGCGGCGGCACTAAACACTCTTTCGGAGTACACACTTGTGGGAGGGCAACTTAGGTAGAATAAAGCCAGTTTGTGCAAGGGCCTCCAAATTGCCTCTTTTTCCTGCCAGTATAAGTACGGACTGTGTGACGTGCCTACTTGGATGCGGTCACTCATATAATCCTACACCATTCTATCAATGTTGAGAGAATCATATGCAGTGACAGTAGACGACATGTCCGTAATCGTTGTCAGGTCCTTCAGTCCGGACCAGATGTCAGCATCAGCAGTCGCTCCAGACTGCCCTGCATCACCGCCAGCGGGTGGGCTCGGAATTCTGAGCCTTTTCCTCGCACCCCCAGTTGCGGGAGAATGTGAAGGAGGAGATGTTGACAGGTCGCGTTCCGCTTGACTTGACAATTTTGTCACCAGCAGGTCTTTCAACCCCAGCAGACCTGTGTCTGCCGGAAAGAGAGATCCAAGGTAGGCTTTAAATCTAGGATCGAGCACGGTGGCCAAAATGTAGTGCTCTGATTTCAACAGATTGACCACCCGTGAATCCTTGTTAAGCGAATTAAGGGCTGCATCCACAAGTCCCACATGCCTAGCGGAATCGCTCCCTTTTAGCTCCTTCTTCAATGCCTCCAGCTTCTTCTGCAAAAGCCTGATGAGGGGAATGACCTGACTCAGGCTGGCAGTGTCTGAACTGACTTCACGTGTGGCAAGTTCAAAGGGCATCAGAACCTTGCACAACGTTGAAATCATTCTCCACTGCACTTGAGACAGGTGCATTCCACCTACTATATCGTGCTCAATTGTATAGGCTTGAATGGCCTTTTGCTGCTCCTCCAACCTCTGAAGCATATAGAGGGTTGAATTCCACCTCGTTACCACTTCTTGCTTCAGATGATGGCAGGGCAGGTTCAGTAGTTTTTGGTGGTGCTCCAGTCTTCTGTGCGTGGTGCCTGTACGCCGAAAGTGTCCCGCAATTTTTCTGGCCACCGACAGCATCTCTTGCACGCCCCTGTCGTTTTTTAAAAAATTCTGCACCACCAAATTCAAGGTATGTGCAAAACATGGGACGTGCTGGAATTTGCCCATATTTAATGCACACACAATATTGCTGGCGTTGTCCGATGCCACAAATCCACAGGAGAGTCCAATTGGGGTAAGCCATTCCGCGATGATCTTCCTCAGTTGCCGTAAGAGGTTTTCAGCTGTGTGCGTATTCTGGAAAGCGGTGATACAAAGCGTAGCCTGCCTAGGAAAGAGTTGGCGTTTGCGAGATGCTGCTACTGGTGCCGCCGCTGCTGTTCTTGCGGCGGGAGTCCATACATCTACCCAGTGGGCTGTCACAGTCATATAGTCCTGACCCTGCCCTGCTCCACTTGTCCACATGTCCGTGGTTAAGTGGACATTGGGTACAACTGCATTTTTTAGGACACTGGTGAGTCTTTTTCTGACGTCCGTGTACATTCTCGGTATCGCCTGCCTACAGAAGTGGAACCTAGATGGTATTTGGTAACGGGGGCACACTGCCTCAATAAATTGTCTAGTTCCCTGTGAACTAACGGCGGATACCGGACGCACGTCTAACACCAACATAGTTGTCAAGGACTCAGTTATCCGCTTTGCAGTAGGATGACTGCTGTGATATTTCATCTTCCTCGCAAAGGACTGTTGAACAGTCAATTGCTTACTGGAAGTAGTACAAGTGGGCTTACGACTTCCCCTCTGGGATGACCATCGACTCCCAGCGGCAACAACAGCAGCGCCAGCAGCAGTAGGCGTTACACGCAAGGATGCATCGGAGGAATCCCAGGCAGGAGAGGACTCGTCAGAATTGCCAGTGACATGGCCTGCAGGACTATTGGCATTCCTGGGGAAGGAGGAAATTGACACTGAGGGAGTTGGTGGGGTGGTTTGCGTGAGCTTGGTTACAAGAGGAAGGGATTTACTGGTCAGTGGACTGCTTCCGCTGTCACCCAAAGTTTTTGAACTTGTCACTGACTTATTATGAATGCGCTGCAGGTGACGTATAAGGGAGGATGTTCCGAGGTGGTTAACGTCCTTACCCCTACTTATTACAGCTTGACAAAGGCAACACACGGCTTGACACCTGTTGTCCGCATTTCTGGTGAAATACCTCCACACCGAAGAGCTGATTTTTTTGGTATTTTCACCTGGCATGTCAACGGCCATATTCCTCCCACGGACAACAGGTGTCTCCCCGGGTGCCTGACTTAAACAAACCACCTCACCATCAGAATCCTCCTGGTCAATTTCCTCCCCAGCGCCAGCAACACCCATATCCTCCTCATCCTGGTGTACTTCAACACTGACATCTTCAATCTGACTATCAGGAACTGGACTGCGGGTGCTCCTTCCAGCACTTGCAGGGGGCGTGCAAATGGTGGAAGGCGCATGCTCTTCACGTCCAGTGTTGGGAAGGTCAGGCATCGCAACCGACACAATTGGACTCTCCTTGTGGATTTGGGATTTCGAAGAATGCACAGTTCTTTGCTGTGCTGCTTTTGCCAGCTTGAGTCTTTTCATTTTTCTAGCGAGAGGCTGAGTGCTTCCATCCTCATGTGAAGCTGAACCACTAGCCATGAACATAGGCCAGGGCCTCAGCCGTTCCTTGCCACTCCGTGTGGTAAATGGCATATTGGCAAGTTTACGCTTCTCCTCCGACAATTTTATTTTAGGTTTTGGAGTCCTTTTTTTACTGATATTTGGTGTTTTGGATTTGACATGCTCTGTACTATGACATTGGGCATCGGCCTTGGCAGACGACGTTGCTGGCATTTCATCGTCTCGGCCATGACTAGTGGCAGCAGCTTCAGCACGAGGTGGAAGTGGATCTTGATCTTTCCCTAATTTTGGAACCTCAACATTTTTGTTCTCCATATTTTAATAGGCACAACTAAAAGGCACCTCAGGTAAACAATGGAGATGGATGGATTGGATACTAGTATACAATTATGGACGGGCTGCCGAGTGCCGACACAGAGGTAGCCACAGCCGTGAACTACCGCACTGTACTGTGTCTGCTGCTAATATATAGACTGGTTGATAAAGAGATAGTATACTCGTAACTAGTATGTATGTATAAAGAAAGAAAAAAAAACCACGGTTAGGTGGTATATACAATTATGGACGGGCTGCCGAGTGCCGACACAGAGGTAGCCACAGCCGTGAACTACCGCACTGTACTGTGTCTGCTGCTAATATAGACTGGTTGATAAAGAGATAGTATACTCGTAACTAGTATGTATGTATAAAGAAAGAAAAAAAAACCACGGTTAGGTGGTATATACAATTATGGACGGGCTGCCGAGTGCCGACACAGAGGTAGCCACAGCCGTGAACTACCGCACTGTACTGTGTCTGCTGCTAATATAGACTGGTTGATAAAGAGATAGTATACTCGTAACTAGTATGTATGTATAAAGAAAGAAAAAAAAACCACGGTTAGGTGGTATATACAATTATGGACGGGCTGCCGAGTGCCGACACAGAGGTAGCCACAGCCGTGAACTACCGCACTGTACTGTGTCTGCTGCTAATATATAGACTGGTTGATAAAGAGATAGTATACTCGTAACTAGTATGTATGTATAAAGAAAGAAAAAAAAACCACGGTTAGGTGGTATATACAATTATGGACGGGCTGCCGAGTGCCGACACAGAGGTAGCCACAGCCGTGAACTACCGCACTGTACTATGTCTGCTGCTAATATATAGACTGGTTGATAAAGAGATAGTATACTCGTAACTAGTATGTATGTATAAAGAAAGAAAAAAAAACCACGGTTAGGTGGTATATACAATTATGGACGGGCTGCCGAGTGCCGACACAGAGGTAGCCACAGCCGTGAACTACCGCACTGTACTGTGTCTGCTGCTAATATAGACTGGTTGATAAAGAGATAGTATACTCGTAACTAGTATGTATGTATAAAGAAAGAAAAAAAAACCACGGTTAGGTGGTATATACAATTATGGACGGGCTGCCGAGTGCCGACACAGAGGTAGCCACAGCCGTGAACTACCGCACTGTACTGTGTCTGCTGCTAATATAGACTGGTTGATAAAGAGATAGTATACTCGTAACTAGTATGTATGTATAAAGAAAGAAAAAAAAACCACGGTTAGGTGGTATATACAATTATGGACGGGCTGCCGAGTGCCGACACAGAGGTAGCCACAGCCGTGAACTACCGCACTGTACTGTGTCTGCTGCTAATATAGACTGGTTGATAAAGAGATAGTATACTCGTAACTAGTATGTATGTATAAAGAAAGAAAAAAAAACCACGGTTAGGTGGTATATACAATTATGGACGGGCTGCCGAGTGCCGACACAGAGGTAGCCACAGCCGTGAACTACCGCACTGTACTGTGTCTGCTGCTAATATATAGACTGGTTGATAAAGAGATAGTATACTCGTAACTAGTATGTATGTATAAAGAAAGAAAAAAAAACCACGGTTAGGTGGTATATACAATTATGGACGGGCTGCCGAGTGCCGACACAGAGGTAGCCACAGCCGTGAACTACCGCACTGTACTGTGTCTGCTGCTAATATATAGACTGGTTGATAAAGAGATAGTATACTCGTAACTAGTATGTATGTATAAAGAAAGAAAAAAAAACCACGGTTAGGTGGTGTATACAATTATGGACGGGCTGCCGAGTGCCGACACAGAGGTAGCCACAGCCGTGAACTACCGCACTGTACTGTGTCTGCTGCTAATATATAGACTGGTTGATAAAGAGATAGTATACTCGTAACTACTCTAGTATGTATGTATAAAGAAAGAAAAAAAAACCACGGTTAGGTGGTATATACAATTATGGACGGGCTGCCGAGTGCCGACACAGAGGTAGCCACAGCCGTGAACTACCGCACTGTACTGTGTCTGCTGCTAATATAGACTGGTTGATAAAGAGATAGTATACTCGTAACTAGTATGTATGTATAAAGAAAGAAAAAAAAACCACGGTTAGGTGGTATATACAATTATGGACGGGCTGCCGAGTGCCGACACAGAGGTAGCCACAGCCGTGAACTACCGCACTGTACTGTGTCTGCTGCTAATATAGACTGGTTGATAAAGAGATAGTATACTACTAATATTATATATACTGGTGGTCAGGTCACTGGTCACTAGTCACACTGGCAGTGGCACTCCTGCAGCAAAAGTGTGCACTGTTTAATTTTAATATAATATTATGTACTCCTGGCTCCTGCTATAACCTATAACTGGCACTGCAGTAGTGCTCCCCAGTCTCCCCCACAATTATAAGCTGTGTGAGCTGAGCAGTCAGACAGATATATAATATATATAGATGATGCAGCACACTGGCCTGAGCCTGAGCAGTGCACACAGATATGGTATGTGACTGACTGAGTCACTGTGTGTATCGCTTTTTTCAGGCAGAGAACGGATATATTAAATAAACTGCACTGTGTGTCTGGTGGTCACTCACTATATAATATATTATGTACTCCTGGCTCCTGCTATAACCTATAACTGGCACTGCAGTAGTGCTCCCCAGTCTCCCCCACAATTATAAGCTGTGTGAGCTGAGCAGTCAGACAGATATATATAATATATTATATATAGATAATAGATGATGCAGCACACTGGCCTGAGCCTGAGCAGTGCACACAGATATGGTATGTGACTGAGTCACTGTGTGCTGTGTATCGCTTTTTTCAGGCAGAGAACGGATTATAAATAAAACTGGTGGTCACTATCAGCAAAACTCTGCACTGTACTGAGTACTCCTAATGCTCCCCAAAATTAGTAAATCAAGTGTCTCTCTAATCTATTCTAAACGGAGAGGACGCCAGCCACGTCCTCTCCCTATCAATCTCAATGCACGTGTGAAAATGGCGGCGACGCGCGGCTCCTTATATAGAATCCGAGTCTCGCGATAGAATCCGAGCCTCGCGAGAATCCGACAGCGTCATGATGACGTTCGGGCGCGCTCGGGTTAACCGAGCAAGGCGGGAAGATCCGAGTCGCTCGGACCCGTGAAAAAAAACATGAAGTTCTGGCGGGTTCGGATTCAGAGAAACCGAACCCGCTCATCTCTAGTTCAGACTTCTACAATTGCTCTAATCAAAGTAATTTAGCAACAGCACATAGGTTAATAAAAGCTGGTGCACACATGTCTGGTTGCAGCCTCCTGAAGTAGCAAGCAGAAAAGTCTGTGGTTTGGGCACCCTAACCAGGTTTAGCACCTATACTTTTGGGTGTGTCAAGTGCAATATTTAATGGGCGCCCAAAACAATTGAATTGGTCCATCCTGCACCCATTCTCGCCGACCGAATAAATTCATTCCCCCCACAGAGAGAGACAAAGGGGGCGATATTCAGTTGTTATATTGCGCCCAATCTCCTGTCTAGAGTGATGAGAGATCGTGGGGCGATATTCAATTGATCTTTTTTATTGCCCTGATCATGCCCATAGAGGTCGGATTTAGCAGCGTAAAACAGCTAAACACGACCAAAGTGCTTGGCACAATTGCGAAAAGTGCCATTTGGGTATCCAAATGGGTCACCCCCGGGGGTGCGAGCTGAAATGCAGACGCTGGCAGCTACAACTGAATAGCTTTGTTTGGGTGCCATCTACTGGCTACCGGCGGAAAAACAATTAAATGACTCCCAGAGTGCTGGAGGAAAGAAACACATTACAGAGAGACATAAACAGTGCTGGAAGATAGTCGCACAAGATAGATAATTAGATACACCAACAGTGCTGAAAGTCAGGCTCACTAGACAGACATATAGACACTATGTAGGCATACCATACTATCCCTTTAAACTGGGACACTCATGAATTATACAGGTTTTGTGGCTGGCTGACGTCAAGTCTGTATTTCACCTGGTTTTAATCAGCCACAGAACCTGTGTAATTCATTAGTGTTCCAGTTTACTTTAAAGGGATAGCATGATAAGCCTACACTATGACCATGCTAGAAGACAAAGTGCTGGAAGACAGGCTCACAAGAAAGACACAGTGACAGTACTGGGAGACAGGCTCACAGGTTAAGGGCCCTACACACTTAAAGATGTAACTGAACGATATGAACGTTCTTGTTCATTAATGAACGAGAACTCGTTCATATCATTCAGTGTGTAGGCACCAGCGATGAACGATGCGCGGCCCAGTGCTCGTTTATCGTTGGTGCCGGATCGCTTATGCATGCAGGCCAATATGGACAATCTCGTCTATATTAGCATACAATGCTATGGAGCCGGGTGACGGGAGAGTGAAGAAACGTCAGGCACCTTGGCGGCACATCGCTGTGTGTTTAGGGCAGTTTAGTCAGACACACTGACAGTGCTTAGCCTCTTTCCCATGTAGGACAGACAGCCACAGATTCTCCTCATGTGCTGTGTGCTGGAGCCTCCTGATGACATGGAGACATTTTGATTCACACGTCCAAGCAGCTGTTAAGTCCATGATTACAGGACATATTTCACCTATGCTTGTGTCCCAGTGACACATTTTCGGCCTTAGAGTTGGGAGTAAAGCTAAAAAAGGAGTAACTTTACCATACCTCCCAGCTGTCCTGATATTCGTGGGACAGTCCTGTTTTTTTGGTACTGTCCCTCTGTCCCACCGATGGCAGCATTGCCTCGCTGTGGGGATGGGGAGGGGGGGGGGAGGGCAGTTTGGAGGCTCTTCTCACTCGCTGCCCTGCTTAGCAGAGCAGCGGTGAATAGATGCTGTATGCATGCGCACAGCGTTTATTCACATGCAACAGAGGGACAGGGGGCATGCCAGTAGCGCACAGAGTGCTGCCCATGCCCCTATAGTGACAGAAAACGGGGGCATGACTCGTGTCAGTGGCATGCCCGTGAAGCCATGCCCCCTTTCCAACAGGTCACACCCCCTTATGAGTGGGTGTGGCTTTGCCACGCGAAGCAGTCCCGCATTGGCGTTAATAGAAATTGGGAGGTATGCTTTACACCTTGGTAAAACTATACCTCCCAACATTGGACCCATCAGAAGTGGTACAG
Source organism: Pseudophryne corroboree (assembly GCF_028390025.1). NCBI lineage: Eukaryota > Metazoa > Chordata > Amphibia > Anura > Myobatrachidae > Pseudophryne > Pseudophryne corroboree. Next base: position 161,904,135 of record NC_086448.1, read on the forward strand.
AAAAAAGGAGTTTGGCCTCAATAAAAGGTGGAGGATCCTTGCTGCACCACTATTTGTATCACTTTGGGAGCGTGCTTAGCATTCTCCGAGATGCTGGGCTGCCCCCAGGCTCTCCTCACACTGTGAATAGATGCTGTGCGCATGTCTGCCTCCACCTTCACCATGGGACACCGTGGCCCTCTGGTGGGACAGCAGGACAGTCCCAGAAAAAACGGAGGTATGGTAAAACCATGTTGCACTGCAAGTCAAGTGTGTACTGTAGATTGAAAATGTGCCGATTTAGATGTGAAAGGAAGGTGTTCAAACACCCAGGCTTTACCCCATTGCCTTGCCCGCCCCCTATGGCTCAGTGGGTGTGGATCATTAGATCGACAGTGTCTAGGTCGACAATGTTTAGGTCGACCACTATAGGTCGAGAGTCACTAGGTTGACAGGGTTGGAAGGTCGACAGGGTTTCTAGGTCGACAGGTCAAAAGGTCGACGTGAGGGTTTTTTTGTGTCGTTTTCTTCGTAGAGTGACCGAGAACCCCAATTAGTGTACCGTGTCTCCTCGCATGGCTCGCGGCTTCGGGTAAGGTGCCTTGCTCCGCTACCGCTTCGCTCGGCACAGATTACCGTTCCAATTGTAGTCCACGATGATTGTTAACTTTGAAAAAGTTAAATTTTTTTTAAAAAACGAATGTCGACCTTTTGACCTGTCGACCTAGCACATGTCGACCTAGCACATGTCGACCTTCCAACCCTGTCGACCTAGTGACTATCGACCTATAGTGGTCAACCTAAACATTGTCGACCTAGACAGTGCCGATCTTCAGACCGGATCCCGACTCAGATTAGAGATACAATTTGTTAATGCTTGAATCTATTACCTGATTCCATTCTGTGACCACCCCTCCCCTCCAGCCCCTTATCTTCCTCCAGACACTTGTTTATCTGATGTCATTGTATGTTCAGAACTATATTACAGTAGGTTTTCTTCCTTCTTTTGGACCTCAAATTATTTGTCATTATATTATTATATATAATTTAATTAGTATCATTTAATTATTATTATTATTTATTATTATATTTATCATTATATACATAAAACAGGTGGAGTCTCCCATATCAGATATGCCATATCTCCCAACTTTGACGTATGAAGACCCGGGACTTCTATGCCCGGTGAAGCCGCGTCTGCCCGAAAAGAGTGTGTGGCTTTTTGGGAATGCCACGCCCGCCTGCCACGCCCCTGTTTTTGTCACAGAAGGGGGCATAACCAGCACTCTGTGAGCTGCTGGCATGTCCCCTCTCCCTCCCATGAATAGACACAGCGTCTATTCACTGCTGCTCTCTAGCAGAGCAGTGTTGACAGAAGCCTCCCAACTGTCCCGTCCCCCCCCACCGCGGGACACTGCGGCCTGCGGGTGGCACAGCAGGACAGTTCCAAAGAAATGGGACTGTCCAGCAAAAATCGGGACAGTTGGGAGGCTTGGGTTTTTCCATATTTTGGAATATTTGTATACCATAATGAGATAGTCTGGGCAGGGCCGGTGGTAGAGTGTTCGGCGCCCCCTGAAAATTATACATTTGCGCCCTCCTATACCGTGGTCTCACAAGGAAGGGGCATGGTCACACAATAGTACCCTCATTTAAAACGCCCCCAGTAGTTGCGCTGCTTACACATAATGCCACAGTTGTAGCACAGCATACACATAACGCCCCAGTAGTAGCGCCGCTTACACATAACGACCCCAGTAGTAGCGCCGCTTACACATAACGACCCCAGTAGTAGCGCCGCTTACACATAATGATCCCAGTAGTAGCGCCGCTTACACATAACGACCCCAGTAGTAGCGCAGCTTACATGTAATGCCCCCAGTAGTGGCGCAGCTTACGCGTAATGCCCCCAGTAGTAGCGCAGCTTACGCGTAATGCCCTCAGTAGTAGCACCACTTACACGTAACACCCCAGTAGTAGCGCAGCTTACACATAACGCCACAGTAGTAGCGCAGCTTACACATAACGCCCACAGAAGTGCAGTTTATTCACATCCCCTCCCCCACACACATACACATACATAAATACATACACACACACATATATATATATACACACACACACACACACACACACACACACTTTCTCACTTGCTCTTCCCGGCTGGCAGGATCTGGAGCAGCATGTCTTCCTCTGTGGCACTGCAGACTGCTGGTCCCGTGCAGCTATGTCTGTTTAGCTCCACCCCCTCCAGTGTGTAGACCCGCCACCTTTTTGGACGATCAGTCACTGCCACTGTCACAGGAGGGGGAGAGGAGGCTTTAAGCTGCTGGCATCACTGCCTGTCATACAGTGACAGGCACAGCAGCCGCCTGTAGTAGGTAGGTCAGGCTCAGCAGCAGGGATGCAGAGCAGGGAGAGCGTCTCTCCAGTCTGGTGCCTACCTGCTCTGCATCCCTTTGCTGAGCGGGTAGCACCAGTACTAATTCTGGGGATGGGACCCAAGTCTAAACACAAAATGCATTTATGTTGCATACACACCTTATACATAGACAGGGTAATTCCAAGTTGATCGCAGCAGGAATTCTGTTAGCAATTGGGCAAAACCATGTGCACTGCAGGGGAGGCAGATATAACATGTGCAGAGAGAGTTAGATTTGGGTGTGTTGTGTTCATTCTGCAATCTAATTTGCAGTGTAAAAATAAAGCAGCCAGTATTTATCCTGCACAGAAACAATATAACCCACCCAAATCTAACTCTCTCTGCAAATGTTATATCTGCCACACCTGCAGTGCACATGGTTTTGCCCAACTGCTAAAAAATGTCCTGCTGCGATCAACTTGGAATTACCCCCATAGTCTGATGGTCATTTTATACAATATTTTTAATGTTTTTGTGCATGAAACAAAGTTTATGTACATACTCGAAATTAAGTTAACTTTCATATACACAGTATACACATAGCCTAAAGGTAGAAAGTGGAAATGATGTAACGATATAGCCACACAATATCATCATATAGCCCTCTAATACTAGCATGCAGTTTCATAATGCCATTAAATGTCACCATATGTTTGTGTCGGCCACTTGGGTCGCTTAGCTTAGCCATCCAGCGACCTCGGTGCACCTCTTTTTTTCTTTGCATCATGTGCTGTTTGGGGACTATTTCTGAAAGTGCCATCCTGTCTGACACTGCAGTGCCACTCCTAGATGGGCCAGGTGTTTGTGTCGGCCACTTGGGTCGCTTAGCTTAGCCATCCAGCGACCTTGGTGCACCTCTTTTTTTCTTTGCATCATGTGCTGTTTGGGGACTATTTTTTAAGTGGCATCCTGTCTGACACTGCAGTGCCACTCCTAGATGGGCCAGGTGTTTGTGTCTGCCACTTGGGTCGCTTAGCTTAGCCATCCAGCGACCTTGGTGCACCTCTTTTTTTCTTTGCATCATGTGCTGTTTGGGGACTATTTTTTAAGTGCCATCCTGTCTGACACTGCAGTGCCACTCCTAGATGGGCCAGGTGTTTGTGTCGGCCACTTGGGTCGCTTAGCTTAGCCATCCAGCGACCTTGGTGCACCTCTTTTTTTCTTTGCATCATGTGCTGTTTGGGGACTATTTTTTTAAGTGGCATCCTGTCTGACACTGCAGTGCCACTACTAGATGGGCCAGGTGTTTGTGGCGGCCACTTGGGTCGCTTAGCTTAACCATCCAGCGACCTTGGTGCGCCTCTTTTTTTCTTTGCATCATGTGCTGTTTGGGGACTATTTTTTTAAGTGGCATCCTGTCTGACACTGCAGTGCCACTCCTAGATGGGCCAGGTGTTTGTGTCGGCCACTTGGGTCGCTTAGCTTAGCCATCCAGCGACCTTGGTGCATCTCTTTTTTTCTTTGCATCATGTGCTGTTTGGGGACTATTTTTTTAAGTGCCATCCTGTCTGACACTGCAGTGCCAATCCTAGATGGGCCAGGTGTTTGTGTCGGCCACTTTGGTCGCTTAGCTTAGCCATCCAGCGACCTCGGTGCAAATTTTAGGACTAAAAATAATATTGTGAGGTGTTCAGAATAGACTGGAAATGAGTGGAAATTATGGTTATTGGGGTTAATAATACTATGGGATCAAAATGACCCCCACATTCTATGATTTAAGCTGTTTTTGAGGGTTTTTTGTAAAAAAACACCCGAATCCAAAACACACCCGAATCCGACAAAAAATTTTCAGGGAGGTTTTGCCAAAAGGCGTCCGAATCCAAAACACGGCCGCGGAACCGAATCCAAAACCAAAACACATAACCCGAAAAAATTCCGGTGCACATCACTAGTATGTAGGTGGACTTTTAGATTAAGTAGTGGGAGCTGAATACTTCAAACCCTCTACAGATTTTCTCAAAAACCGCGTCTCTTTCTCAGTCTGCGACATCCTAGATGAAATCTTGGATATCATTCTCCTTAAAGAATCCACCCATGGGGGTTCGGATACAGAAGGCTGAGACAGCACATTGCAGTCCTGAGTACAGTACATGGAATAGACTCCTCAGGAGAAGATAAACAGTCTGCAGCACAGGACACAAAGGGCCTAATTTAGAGTTGATCGCAGCAGCAAATTTGTTAGCAGTTGGGCAAAACCATGGAGGTCATTCCGAGTTGTTCGCTCGCAAGGCGATTTTAGCAGAGTTGCTCACGCTAAGCCGCCGACTACTGGGAGTGAATCTTAGCATCTTAAAATTGCGAACGAAGTAATCGCAATATTGCGATTACACACCTCGTAGCAGTTTCTGAGTAGCTTCAGACTTACTCGGCATCTGCGATCAGTTCAGTGCTTGTCGTTCCTGGTTTGACGTCACAAACACTCCCAGCGTTCGCCCAGACACTCCTCCGTTTCTCCGGCCACTCCTGCGTTTTTTCCGGAAACGGTAGCGTTTTTTCCCACACGCCCATAAAACGGCCTGTTTCCGCCCAGTAACACCCATTTCCTGTCAATCATATTACGATCGCCAGACCGATGAAAAAGCCGTGAGTAAAATTACTAAGTGCATAGCAAATTTACTTGGCGCAGTCGCAGTGCAAACATTGCGCATGCGCATTAAGCGGAAAATCGCTGCGATGCGAAGATTTTTACCGAGCGAACAACTCGGAATGAGGGCTCATGTGCACTGCAGGGGGGGACAGATATAATGTGCAGAGAGAGATTTGGGTGGGGTGTGATCAAACTGAAATCTAAATTGCAGTATAAAAATAAAGCAGCCAGTAGTTACCCTGCACAGAAACAAAATAACCCACCCAAATCTAACTCTCTCTGCAAATGTTATATCTGCCACACCTGCAGTGCATATGGTTTCCGGTGCACATCACAAATATATATATATATATGGTGATGCTATGCTGTACACATACCTGTTTATATATTATTAGGCAGATCAGGGACATCTTCTGCTCCCATCTCCTGACTGTCACTTTCAGCTGTACGAGGCAGCGATGTGACCAGATACACTGCATTGGGGGGCCTGCTGGATAGAATGAATGTAGCCCGTAGGTAATTAACCTTTTGGCGCTGGATTTTACAGAATTTGAATGTTTTTGTGCTATGAATAATTACTATAATGAGTGCACAGATGCAAGAAGTCATATTTCATTCTGCTTTTGTTTTCTGTACTACTGTTTCATATTTCTTGTGAAGACTGAGGAACTGTCAGTGTGGCAGCACGGTGTCTGTGCGTTTGTTTTGGCAGCGTTGAATACGACTGAGCACCTCTGTCAATCGTGGTTTTATATCTCCCCATATCTTTCAGGTGTGCTCTGGTTTTATCTTCTACAAATAGTTGCAGCGAGAAATATAAACTATCTGTCTAAGCAGCATGCCCTTAATTACAGCCTATTTTCTGAATGCTTTACTTTGTAAAAATTATTTTCAATGAATAATAGTTCATGTTCTATACATTATGCATATTGCTAATGAATATACTGGCGCAATACAAATAAATCTTTATCATAAATAATAACATTAAGTTGATATTTACTCAGTTTGTCCTTTGGTTATAAAAGAATTCATGCCCTTTCAACATCTGATGCAAACTTTTTATAATATACAGTAAAATGACTTTTCACTATAAAAGTAAAAGAAACATGAAAAGTGGATGTTGTATGTTCCAGTTTTTAGATTGCCCCTTTAAAAAAATACCCATCTAAGATCGGCTTACCAGATCTTTAGAGAAAAGATCCAATACATGTATATGTGATTGCAATCAAAAGTCTGTAACATACTGTGTACCAGCAGACATGTGGGCCACAGTGCTATACAATTCTGAAATTTGCTGCTAAAATATTCAGGAATGGTCCAGCCAGTATAGTGCAGGGCTGGCCAAACCAGTCCTCGAGCTTTACCAACAGTTCATGTTTTTCAGACCACCCGTGGATCTGTAGAATGTGTCAGTTAGAAATGGTGCACCACATGTTTGAAAATAGTGATTACTACACCTGTGCACCAGCTAGGTGGTCTGGAAAACATGAACTGTTGGTAGATCTTGAGGACCAGTTTGGCCAGCCCTGGTGTAGTGGATGAACAAAGGACTTGGCAGCAATTCATATCTACTGATCATGTTGAAAACATTGATTTAGCACTGAGAAAGGAAAGACAGTTGGAACAGTCTTAACCTTTGATCTGGCTCATTTTGGGATATTGTTTATTAATATTTAGGCTATTGGCAACTCCTTTGCTTTTCTACTACATTTACCCAACAATTTCCAAATTCCCTGCACTACTTGAGCACATATTAAACATGCATCACATCAGGGCCATAGACTGATGTATACCATCTCAGGATGTATACCTGGGATGCAGTTAATATACCTCAAAGGATGGGATCCCGGTGGTCGATATACTGATGCCAGAATCCTGAAGGGTGCCAGAAGCTCCTACCAGAGGTCAGGATCCCGGCGTCAAAATACCGACAGACGGAATTTCTGATCATTCTTCCAGCGTGATGCGCTCAGGTCCTGCAGCGGATATGGGGGGGGGGGGGGGGGGGGCTGGGTGAGGCTTGGTTTAGGCATCAGGAGGGCGGATTAGGGTTAGGGTGCAGGGACGGGAAAGGTATACTTAGGTACCGGGGAGGGAGGGTTTAGGCAGCGGGGAAGGGAGGGTTAGGGTTAGGCAACACCAGGGAGGGTTAGGGTTAGGCACCACCGGAGAGAGTTAGGGTTAGGCATCACCGGGGAGGGTTAGGTTTAGGCACTCACAATGGAGGGTTAGGGTAGGGTGCAGGGGTGGGTTAGGGTACTTTCCAAGCAGCTGTCAGTATTCTGATTGTCGGGGTGCCACTGTCGGTATTCTGACCGCCGGCATCCCGTCCATCGGCATATCATACTGAACCCGTATACCTTAACAATGGGTGATACAAAAATTAATAGAAAATGCACTTCTCATTTACTTTTTATTAATGCTATGTGTGTACCCTTATCCTGGGATTGTGAAAATGGATGGGGAATAATTTAGCTGAATTCTGATTTGCCTGCTAGATGTAGCAGTAAAAAAAAAAAAAAAAAACAGATGCCCTGAGTCAACGAACAGCCCAGGGGGTGGTTTATTTCATAGCAATATGACTGTACAGCTGTACTCACAGTTATGCTCAGCATACAGGTCATACAGGTCACTAGCCAGTGACTGTATTTGGTATGTAAATGGTACCAGCATCTCTAGCTTCATGGTTAATGGTAACTCGCAGGGTCTCTCTGCCCCTGTGGTGCTCTAACATCGTGACAAGATGGTGCCACTCATGTGCAGATCTAAGGTCGTGGACATCTTGGTTAGAGATTGAAGCCTCCCTGAAGGAGCCAATATGGAGTATATACAGTAGAGCTCTCCGGCTTCAACACTGACTTTACCTTGGATAGATAGATAGATAGATAGATAGATAGATAGATAGATAGATAGATAGATAGATAGATAGATAGATAGATAGACAGACAGACAGACAGACAGACAGACAGACAGACAGACAGACAGACAGACAGACAGATAGATAGATAGATAGATAGATAGATAGATAGATAGATAGATAGATAGATAGATAGACTGACAAATCCTCCAACCATCCAACTCGATTAATGGTTGTAATGAAAATCTGGTAATGTATGTGAGCAAATGACAATCAGCCATTTGCTCCCACAAACCGGAAAACAGACAATAGCTGTGTATCTGACAAATTGTTTATAATAAACAGATTTAATCGACTTGACTGAATGACCATTTTATGGCATTTGGGAGCAAATGGATGATTGGCAGTTGCTCCAAGACATTACCATATTTTCATTCCAACCAGCCAAATTGTCAATGACAACTGTTTGCTGTTGAATTTGTTTTTGTCTTCTGTTATCAGTTATGTGCTTTACAGTGTGTGCATTTAATAAATGCTGTTATCAAAATGATTCCACTTCCAACATCATGTAATGTGTGTGCCTATTTCTCTTAGCCCGATTATAGCAAGTAGCCATGTTGGTACTGTACTGGGCAAGACTTCTGTGACAGAGCCCGATGAAGCTCTATTGAATTGCACTGGAATTTAGTTCTCCCGAGTTGACCACAATGCAATCAGCATCCTGGCTGCAGGTAAAAAGAGGGGTCCTATGGGAGGGAGTCAGACCAAAAAGTGGGGAAGAGTGTTAAAAACTTGACATCCGGTCCAACATATTTTCCCTCCTACCCCAAAGCTCACTAAAAAAGTAATACAATGCAACTACAACACATAGTAATCAGGGCCGGTTCTGGGGCTTTGCGCGCCCCGGGTGGCAATGGGGGGCGTGGCTTTGTACAGGGGCGTGGTCATTTACGCCCCCTGTACAGACTACTGTAGCGCTCTGAAATGTGCCCCCCACTGCCGCTGGCCGCTGTGAAGCCCTTCGTGGAGATGTCCTTTAATGTGCGGTGCGCGATGACGTCATCACGCACCGCACAGTAAAGGACCTCTCCACGAAGGGAAACTCTAGTTTCCCTTCACAGCGGCCAGCGGCAGCGGGGGGCACAGCAGCAGCGGATCTTGCCCTGGTGCGGTGCCCTCTGGATGGCGGCGCCCCGGGCAAAAGTCCTGCTTGCCCGTGGCAAGATCCGCTACTGATAGTAATACCCCTTTCTCTGACGTCCTAAGTGGATGCTGGGACTCCGTAAGGACCATGGGGAATAGCGGCTCCGCAGGAGACTGGGCACAACTAAAGAAAGCTTTAGGACTACCTGGTGTGCACTGGCTCCTCCCACTATGACCCTCCTCCAGACCTCAGTTAGAATCTTGTGCCCGGCTGAGCTGGATGCACACTAGGGGCTCTCCTGAGCTCCTAGAAAAGAAAGTATATTTTAGGTTTTTTATTTTCAGTGAGATCTGCTGGCAACAGACTCACTGCTACGAGGGACTAAGGGGAGAAGAAGCGAACCTACCTGCTTGCAGCTAGCTTGGGCTTCTTAGGCTACTGGACACCATTAGCTCCAGAGGGATCGAACACAGGGCCCGACCTCGATCGTCCAGTCCCGGAGCCGCGCCGCCGTCCCCCTTACAGAGCCAGAAGCAAGAAGATGGTCCTGGACATCGGCGGCAGAAGACTTCGGTCTTCAACAAGGTAGCGCACAGCACTGCAACTGTGCGCCATTGCTCCTCATGCACACCTCACACTCCGGTCACTGATGGGTGCAGGGCGCTGGGGGGGGGGGCGCCCTGAGCAGCAATATTAACACCTTGGCTGGCAAAATAATCACAATATATAGTCCTAGAGGCTATATATGTGAAAAATACCCCTGCCAGGATCCATAAAAAAGCGGGAGAAAGTCCGCTGAAAAAGGGGCGGGGCTATCTCCCTCAGCACACTGGCGCCATTTTTCCCTCACAGCTCCGCTGGAAGGATCGCTCCCAGGCTCTCCCCTGCAGTTTCAAGACTACAAAGGGTAAAAAAGAGAGGGGGGGCACTAAATTTAGGCGCAGCTGTATATATATAAGCAGCTATAAGGGAAAATCACTCAGTTATAGTGTTCATCCCTGTGTTATATAGCGCTCTGGTGTGTGCTGGCATACTCTCTCTCTGTCTCCCCAAAGGGCTTTGTGGGGTCCTGTCCTCTGTCAGAGCATTCCCTGTGTGTGTGCGGTGTGTCGGTACGGCTGTGTCGACATGTTTGAGGAGGAGGCTTATGTGGAGGCGGAGCAGATGCCGATAAATGTGATGTCACCCCCTGCGGGGTCGACACCTGAGTGGATGGTTATGTGGAAGGAATTACGCGACAGTGTCGACTCCTTACATAAAAGGTTTGACGACATACCAAATATGGGACAGCCGGCTTCTCAGCCTGTGCCTGCCCAGGCGTCTCAAAAGCCATCAGGGGCTCTAAAACGCCCGCTACCTCAGATGGCAGACACAGATGTCGACACGGATACTGACTCCAGAGTCGACGACGATGAGACTAATGTAACTTCCAATAGGGCCACACGTTACATGATTGAGGCAATGAAAAATGTGTTGCACATTTCTGATGTTACCCCAGGAACCACAAAAAAGGGTATTATGTTTGGAGAGAAAAAACTACCAGTAGTTTTTCCTCCATCTGAGGAATTAAATGAAGTGTGTGAAGAAGCGTGGGCTTCCCCCGATAAGAAACTGGTAATTTCTAAAAGGTTACTAATGACGTACCCTTTCCCGCCAGAGGATAGGTCACGTTGGGAAACATCCCCTAGGGTGGATAAAGCGCTCACACGCTTGTCAAAAAAGGTGGCACTACCGTCTCCGGATACGGCCGCCCTAAAGGAGCCTGCTGATAGGAAGCAGGAGCCTATCCTGAAGTCTGTATATACACACACAGGTATTATACTGAGACCAGCTATTGCTTCAGCATGGATGTGCAGTGCTGCAGCTGCGTGGTCAGATTCCCTGTTGGAAAATATTGATACCCTAGACAGGGACACTATATTGCTAACCGTAGAGCATATTAAAGACGCAGTCTTATACATGAGTGATGCACAGAGGGATATTTGCCGGCTGGCATCTAAAATAAGTGCAATGTCCATTTCTGCCAGGAGAGGGTTATGGACTCGGCAGTGGACAGGTGATGCAGATTCTAAAAGGCACATGGAAGTTTTGCCTTATAAGGGTGAGGAGTTGTTCGGGGATGGTCTCTCGGACCTCGTTTCCACAGCAACAGCTGGGAAGTCAGCATTTTTACCCCATGTTCCCTCACAGCCAAAGAAAGCACCGTATTATCAGGTACAGTCCTTTCGGCCCCATAAGGGCAAGCGGGTTAAAGGCGCGTCCTTTCTGCCCAGAGGCAGAGGTAGAGGGAAAAAGCTGCAGCATACAGCCAGTTCCCAGGAGCAAAAGTCCTCCCCCGCTTCCTCCAAGTCCACCGCATGACGCTGGGGCTCCACAGGCGGAGCCAGGTACGGTGGGGGCCCGTCTCAAAAACTTCAGCAATCAGTGGGCTCGCTCACGGGTGGATCCCTGGATCCTTCAAGTAGTATCTCAGGGGTACAAGCTGGAATTCGAGACATCTCCCCCCCGCCGTTTCCTCAAATCTGCCTTGCCAACAACTCCCTCAGGCAGGGAGGCAGTGCTAGAGGCAATTCACAAGCTGTATTCCCAGCAGGTGATAGTCAAGGTGCCCCTCCTTCAACAAGGACGGGGTTACTATTCCACAATGTTTGTGGTACCGAAACCGGACGGTTCGGTGAGACCCATTTTAAATTTGAAATCCTTGAACACATATATAAAAAAATTCAAGTTCAAGATGGAATCGCTCAGGGCGGTTATTGCAAGCCTGGACGAGGGGGATTACATGGTATCACTGGACATCAAGGATGCTTACCTGCATGTCCCCATTTACCATCCTCACCAGGAGTACCTCAGATTTGTGGTACAGGATTGTCAGTACCAATTCCAGACGTTGCCGTTTGGTCTGTCCACGGCACCGAGGGTATTTACCAAGGTAATGGCCGAAATTATGAGACTCCTTCGAAAAAAGGGAGTTTTAATTATCCCGTACTTGGACGATCTCCTGATAAAGGCGAGGTCCAGGGAGCAGTTGTTGGTCGGGGTAGCACTATCTCGGGAGGTGCTACAACAGCACGGTTGGATTCTAAATATTCCAAAGTCACAGCTGGTCCCTACGACACGTCTACTGTTCCTGGGGATGGTTCTGGACACAGTACAGAAAAAAGTGTTTCTCCCGGAGGAGAATGCCAAGGAGCTGTCATCTCTAGTCAGAGGCCTCCTAAAACCAAAACAGGTGTCGGTGCATCACTGCACGCGAGTCCTGGGAAAAATGGAAGCTTCCTACGAAGCAATTCCATTCGGCAGGTTCCATGCAAGGACTTTTCAGTGGGACCTGTTGGACAAGTGGTCCGGATCGCATCTTCAGATGCATCGGCTGATAACCCTGTCTCCAAGGACCAGGGTGTCTCTGCTGTGGTGGCTGCAAAGTGCTCATCTGCAAGAGGGCCGCAGATTCGGCATACAGGACTGGGTCCTGGTGACCAGGGATGCCAGCCTTCGAGGCTGGGGGGCAGTCACACAGGGAAGAAACTTCCAAGGACTATGGTCAAGTCAGGAGACTTCCCTACACATAAATATTCTGGAACTGAGGGCCATTTTCAATGCCCTAAATCAGGCAAAACCCCTGCTTCAAAACCAGCCGGTACTGATCCAGTCAGACAACATCACGGCAGTCGCCCATGTAAACCGACAGGGCGGCACAAGAAGCAGGACGGCGATGGCAGAAGCCACAAGGATTCTCCGATGGGCGGAAAATCACGTGTTAGCACTGTCTGCAGTGTTCATTCCGGGAGTGGACAACTGGGAAGCAGACTTCCTCAGCAGGCACGACCTCCATCCGGGAGAGTGGGGACTTCATCCAGAAGTCTTCCAACTGATTGTAAACCGTTGGGAAAGGCCACAGGTGGACATGATGGCGTCCCGCCTAAACAAAAAGCTAGAAAGATATTGCGCCAGGTCAAGAGACCCTCAGGCGATAGCTGTGGACGCTCTAGTGACACCGTGGGTGTTCGGTCGGTTTATGTGTTCCCTCCTCTTCCTCTCATACCCAAGGTACTGAGGATAATAAGGAGAAGAGGAGTAAGAACTATACTCATTGTTCCGGATTGGCCAAGAAGAGCTTGGTACCCGGAACTTCAAGAAATGATCTCAGAGGACCCATGGCCTCTGCCGCTCAGACAGGACCTGCTGCAGCAGGGGCCCTGTCTGTTCCAAGACATACCGCGGCTGCGTTTGACGGCATGGCGGTTGAACACCGGATCCTGAAGGAAAAGGGCATTCCGGTGGAAGTCATTCCTACGCTGATTAAAGCTAGGAAAGAAGTAATCGCAAACCATTATCACCGTATTTGGCGAAAATATGTTGCGTGGTGTGAGGCCAGGAAGGCCCCAACGGAGGAATTTCAGCTGGGCCGTTTTCTGCACTTCCTACAGTCAGGGGTGACTATGGGCCTAAAATTGGGTTCCATTAAGGTCCAGATTTCGGCTCTATCGATTTTCTTCCAGAGAGAACTGGCTTCACTACCTGAAGTTCAGACTTTTGTTAAGGGAGTGCTGCATATTCAGCCCCCTTTTGTGCCTCCAGTGGCTCCTTGGGATCTCAACGTGGTGTTGGATTTCCTAAAGTAACATTGGTTTGAGCCACTTAAAACCGTGGAATTAAAATATCTCACGTGGAAAGTGGTCATGCTGTTGGCCTCGGCCAGGCGTGTGTTAGAATTGGCGGCTTTGTCATGTAAAAGCCCTTATCTAATTTTCCATATGGATAGGGCAGAATTGAGGACTCGTCCCCAGTTTCTCCCTAAGGTGGTATCAGCCTTTCATTTGAACCAACCTATCGTGGTGCCTGCGGCTACTAAAGACTTGGAGGCTTCCAAGTTGTTGGACGTAGTCAGGGCCCTGAAAATTTATGTTTCCAGGACAGCTAGTGTCAGGAAAACTGACTCGTTGTTTATCCTGTATGCACCCAACAAGCTGGGTGCTCCTGCTTCAAAGCAGACTATTGCTCGCTGGATCTGTAGTACGATTCAGCTTGCACATTCTGCGGCTGGACTGCCGCATCCTAAATCAGTGAAAGCCCATTCCACGAGGAAGGTGGGCTTTTCTTGGGCGGCTGCCCGAGGGGTCTCGGCTCTACAAGTTTGCCGAGCAGCTACTTGTTCGGGGTCAAACACATTTGCTAAATTCTACAAGTTTGACACCCTGGCTGAGGAGGACCTAGAGTTTGCCCATTCGGTGCTGCAGAGTCATCCGCACTCTCCCGCCCGTTTGGGAGCTTTGGTATAATCCCCATGGTCCTTACGGAATCCCAGCATCCACTTAGGACGTCAGAGAAAATAAGATTTTACTCACCGGTAAATCTATTTCTCGTAGTCCGTAGTGGATGCTGGGCGCCTATCCCAAGTGCGGATTGTCTGTAATACTTGTATATAGTTATTGTTTAACTAAAGGGTTATTGTTGAGCCATCTGTTGAGAGGCTCAGTTATATTTCATACTGTTAACTGGGTATAGTATCACGAGTTATACGGTGTGATTGGTGTGGCTGGTATGAGTCTTACCCGGGATTCAAAATCCTTCCTTATTGTGTCAGCTCTTCCGGGCACAGTGTCCTTACTGAGGTCTGGAGGAGGGTCATAGTGGGAGGAGCCAGTGCACACCAGGTAGTCCTAAAGCTTTCTTTAGTTGTGCCCAGTCTCCTGCGGAGCCGCTATTCCCCATGGTCCTTACGGAGTCCCAGCATCCACTACGGACTACGAGAAATAGATTTACCGGTGAGTAAAATCTTGTTTTTCCACTAGCTCAAAAAACACGGGTTTTTGTACGGGGGCGCGCATTTACCTATGAATTTTTGCTAGTGAACACGGCTCCCTCTGAAAAAACCCGGGTCAAGTGATCTGGGAATACTACCCGGGGAGCTACCTGGGTAGGACATGGGAATGACCCGGGTAAGGTGTAGTGTAAACGGGTTAACAGTCTCAGCCGACATGGGACCCGTTTACAGCATGTGAAGATCCCATACCTCCCTGACCGCAAGGTCTCGCGGGCTGTTGGGGGGGGACAGCACATGCTGTCAGCGCTGCTGTCTCTCCTGCTAAGCAGACAGCAACGCTGGCCGGGAAAGCGTGTGCCGGAGGCTGGGGGCTGCCCAGCAGAATCCAGAGTGCTGGGCTTGCCCCCAGCATGACGGTGGGCAGCATGGAATTGGGGGCGTGGCCTAATGGGACCGAGGCCATGCCCCGGGGGTCCCGATCTGCCGGTTTTCCCGGCGCTTGGAGATGACGTCATCTCCAAGCGCCGGGCAGAAGACACTGTACCCGGGTGCAGTGTAAACGGCGCCTACACGGGATATTCCCGGTTCGACGCCGTAGTGGAAAAGGGGTTCGTCTCGGGTCTGACCTGGCTTGGAACCGTGTTCCAAATCCCGGGTCAGACCCGAGACTTCTAGTGGAAAAGGGGTATAAGTGTAAAGCTGAGTACACACTAGATGATATGCTTCATAAGCTATATCATCAGTGTTTGCCGTTGAACTCCCGAGCAAACGAGATAGTGCATACTCACTGAACGATAGTGCTAACGAATAACGATATCGTTCAGTGATGTCATCTTGCCACATCACCAAACATACAGTTTCTGACGATATCGTTAGATTTACCTGCATGTTCGGACAATAGGTAATATTGTTAATGACCCGCAGGAGCGCACATCATTAATGATATTGTGCGTACACACTGGACGATTGTCATAATGATATGTCGTTATTGTTGACAACGTTCAAAAAATGGTCTAGTGTGAGCTTAACATATGTTTATACGTGGGTTTTGTATAATGTGCATTTCTGTGTACAGTACATTACAGTTCATTTTACATGGCTAACGTTTTCAGCATGAAATAATGTAGGTTGCAGACTATGAAATGCTTACTGATTGGACACATACAAAGTTTAATGTCATGCGTTTGCTATAACTGGACATAAAAGGTTAAATGGAAGTGTGTTTGGTCATAGTTCAGGCTCTGTCAAATGAAAAGTCTTGTGACCTTTTGCCATACTGCATTGTGATAATTATACCGACCTGGAAAGGCGATCGCAGAATGCTACAGGCTTCATTGATTCCTGCGCCAAAACACAAGCTTTGTTAGCCTATTTCATGCATGCAGACGTACATTGGATTAGTGGTTTATTGATTTATATGTGGAACAGCAAGAGAGAAAAAATAACCTTTTTTTTTTTCATTTTATAATTAGAGTTGCTGTTATTGTCAGTTTGTGACAGTAAGCTAATTACTCATCTGTCTATTTCTATTATTCCAAAGATTTTTTTAAACTTTAAAAACACAAATGGCTGTAATAGTGTATATGTAATAACCTTTACTAGATAACATCATATCTTATTTGGTTTGCTAGCAAAAGTACAATATTATTTACTTGTTCATTAAACTGATTACATAAGCCGACCTACTGTACTGTATAGTAACATAGTACTTGAGGTTGAATAGAGGCAAATTGCCCATCGTGTTCAACTTGTATTAAGTTGTGATTATTCTACATACCCGCTGAATAATGTTTTATGACTAGTTAACTACTATAACTCATGTTACCCCCGAATTAACCACGTTGATATTTGAAATATTATAACCTTGGATATAATTTTCATTCAGAAATGTATCCATTCCTTTTTTAAATCCAATTACAGAGTCCGCCATTACCACCTTCCCTAGCAGGGAATTCCACATCCTAATTGCCCTAACAGTGAAGAACCCTTTCCTCCGTTGCGTTCGGAAGTTTCTCTCCTCCAGCCACAGCGAGTGCCCACGTGTCCTAAACTGTGTTCTTTTTATAAATAATTCCTCTGATAACTCTTTGTGATGTCCCTTTACATATTTGAAGATATTAATAATATCTCCTCTTAGGCGCCTCTTTTCTAGTGTATACATATTCAACCTACTAAACCTTTCCTTATAATCCAGTCCCTCTATGCCTTTAATCCATTTAGTAGCTCACCTTTGAACCCTTTCGATTTCACTGATGTCTTTTTTATACAATGGTGCCCAAAACTGAACACAATATTCCAGGTGCGGACGTACCAATGCTTTATACAGCGGCAGGATTACATCCGAGTCCCTTGTCTCAATTCCCCTTTTTATGCACGCTAGCACCTTACTTGCCTTCTTTACTATGTTTTGACATTGTGTATGGTTATTAAGCCTATTATCAATGAATACCCCCAAGTATTTTTCCAACTCTGATTCCCCTATGCTTTCCTCATTTAATATGTAGGTTGCGAGTTTGTTTTTAGTCCCAAAATGCATAACCTTGCATTTGTCTGTATTGAACCTCATTTTCCATTTAGACGCCCAGAGTTCAAGTTTAGATAGATCATTCTGCAAGGACTCCACATCCAATTCTGAATTAATTACCTTACACAGTTTAGTATCATCTGCGAAGATTGACACTGTGCTTTCCAGGCCTATTTCTAGGTCATTGATAAATATGTTGAACAGTAGTGGTCCGAGTACGGACCCTTGTGGTATTACGCTGACTACTGGGGACCAGGTTGAGGACTTCCCGTTGACCACTACTCGCTGTACCCTGCTATCCAACCAGTTGCTTATCCATGTGCAAATAGTTTTTCCTAGGCCAAGCTGCTTTAATTTGATCATCAGTCTTCTGTGAGGCACTGTATCGAAGGCTTTTGCAAAATCTAGGAAGACCACATCCACTGCTTTTCCTTGATCAAGATTATTGCTCACTTCCTCGTAGAAGCTAATTAAGTTAGTCTGACATGACCTGTCCCTCACAAACCCATGCTGGTTCTTGTTAATAATCCTAGCTGACTGTAGATACTCCTGTATGCTGTCCCTTAGAACTCCTTCAATATTTCCCCCACTATAGATGTCAAACTAACTGGTCTGTAGTCCCGGAAGATTTTTGGATCTCTTTTTAAATAATGGCACTACCTCAGCTATACGCAAATCCCTCGGTACCATGCCTGATCTAATTGAACTATTGAAAATCAAGTATAGGGGTCGTGCTGGTTGTGAACTAAGCTCCATAAGAACCCTCGGGTGAAGTCCATCAGGACCAGGTGATTAATTAATCTTAATTTTGCTTAGTCTCTCCCGGACTACTTCTATGCTTAAACAAGTATCTAACCATGAATCATTACTGTCACAATTGTTATGCTCTACTCCCATCATCAGTTCTTCCCTGGTGAATACTGATGAAAAGAATTTGTTCGGTATTTCTGCTTTTATTTCGTCATCATTTATCAATTCTCCTAATTCATCTTTTAATGGACCATTTAACCTTTTACCATTTATGTATTTAAAAATCTTTTTAGGATTGGTTTTACTCTCTATAGCAATTTGCTTTTCATTTTCCATTTTAGCTGCTCTTATTGCTTTTATGAATTTCTTATTACACTACTTGTAATACTTGAAAGACTCCTTCTTTCCATTTGACTTAATTGCTTTGAAAGCCCGCTTTTTTTTATCCATTACTGCCTTAACCTCCTTGTTAAACCACATCGGTTTGAGTTTAAGACTCCTGCGTTTACTGCCCATGGGAATAAAGTTCTGACTATTGCTATTCAGCAACCCTTTTAAAACATCCCACATTTCCGAAGTGTTCTTGTTATTAAACAGAACCTCCCACTCTATGTCATTAAGTGTACATCTAAGCATACTGATATTGGCCTTCCTAAAGTGAAAAGTTTTGGTGGAACCCCTGTAGCTATGTTTCCTGAAACTGATGTCGAATGTGATCATATAGTGATCACTGTTACCCAACGTCTCCCCCACTTTAGTATTTGATATAATGTCCACATTATTAGTAATTACTAGATCCAGGGTAGTTTTACCCCTAGTTGGGTCCTCGACTAATTGAGACAAGTAGTGATCCTTAAACATATTTAAGAACCTGTTGCCCCTCGCTTTAGCACATGACTCGCTACCCCAGTTTATATCAGGGTAATTAAAATACCCAATCACAAGGATGTATCTAACAGCTGATGTCTTATATGAAAAAGATTTATATCTATGAAAAAAACTGGAGAACGTATCAGATTTTTAATTAAAAGTATAGACAAGGCAGTATTCTCATGCCAATTTAGTGATTGTTAGTGGGCAAAATTATTATTTGTGTCCCCTGCATGTTCATGACCCTGTACAAAACACAATACATCATTAACCACTTAAATGGCATGGTCAGATCACATGCGACCAAGCCGCCCCACTGTGTCCCCCAGTTTTTTATGAGGATATCTGTTATGTAGATGTGCATAATATAATATTTAAATATTTAAAAAAAATACTTTTTAAACTACATTAATTAAAAAAAAATAATAATAAAAAAAAGTTATGAACAGTTAAGTGGTTAATTTTACCAGAAAAAAGGAGTTTGGTAATAGATGAGCGTAATTTTTGAAATTATTCTGTAAATTGTTCATGCCACATTTGGCCTTTAAGATTTGCATGATTTGCATGGTAGCTGCCTAGGGGCGCTGGCCACTAGGGGGCACAGCTGTATTAATCTAGCAATAAAAACCTGAAGGATGTCTCTTTATGCGGGTTAGTAATAAACTTACAGATGGGGGAATGGAACACAATAAGGAGCAATGGTAGGATCCCTATCACTCTCTGCTCTGCTCAGTTCTGAGCAGAGCAGCAGTGTGAGCCAGAGGGACTGGGGGCATGGCCAGCAGCTCACAAAGTGCAGCCCGTGCCCCCACTGTGACGAAAATGGGAGGCGTGGCTTGCAATCGCTTCATTCACGTGAAGTTACGCCCCTTTTCAACAGGCCATGCCCCCTTTTCGGCGTGTGAAGTCCCGACTTGAAGCATCAAGATGTTGGGAGGTATGATACAGTACATTAATGAAAGTGCCAGATAAATAAGACAGTGTGTTTGTATCTGGATATTGTCATTTATAAATACTAAAGTTGCATTTACCATGTGAAATTCAATTAAATGCATGTACGAATACAAAAGCAAAGTACTAATTAATTTCAAATAATTGCAGACATCCATTTTTCCCAGTCTGTTGATGATTGGATAAGAGATATAAAACACTGCCTCTGATTGGCTGCCCAGCTACTAAATAGATTGTCTCACCAAACATAAACTTATTTAGCATCAGGAAGAATTTGTGTGCTGGGTTTTCTTTTTTAATACCCATATGGATTACAGTACATCAGGAAAAGAAAATAAACATTTTTAATTATACATTCTGGTGGACATTTTTTTTAAATGGAGCCAGCAATATAACTTTAATTCTTTATGCAATGGACACTACAAATACAGAGAGCACTACATTGTATTTATTTAGAGAACCGGGGCACAATTTCCTTTAATCTGGGTTGGAAGTAAAGCCAAAAATAGCAAGTAATTATGTACCTGGACAAAGCATGCTGCGATGCAAGGGGAGCAAACACATTTTTTTTTATTTGCATGCTGGGTAAATACTGGCTGCTTTTGCATGTTGCCCACAAATGTTAGACAGCTTTATTTTTACACTGCAATTTAGATTTGAGTTTGGATACACCCCTCCCAAATCTAAATCTTTGTGCACATTTTACATCTGCCCCACCTGCAGTACAACATGGTTTTGCCAAGGTACACAGGGCCTAACATCTCTTATCCACACGCATTACTTGTTCACACTCAAAATTACAGGACTTTATCCGGGCTTCACCCACTCTGTGGAATGTCCTCCCACGCACAATAAGACTCGCCTCTAGTCTCCAAACCTTTAAATGTTCCCTGAAAACTCACCTCTTCAGACAAGCCTATCAAATTCCAGACCCACCCACATAACCTTCAGTGTTCCCCTATCTAATTACATCCTCTCCGTACAGTATACATAACATCACATATCTTGTGATCTCTTTACTCTTTACACATATCTTTACTCTGACACCCTCCTGACACTTGGCCAACTTTGCGGGGTATCATCATACAACCCATTAAGAACCTAGCAATCTGGTGGACCATTATGCAATAGATAGCATCTATCCTTGTGTATCTACTGTATGCCTATTTCCATATAGATTGTAAGCTTGCGAGCAGGGCCTTCCTACCTCTATGTCTGTCTGTTTTTAGCCAGTTTTGTTCTATTACTGTTGTTCTAATTGTAAAGCGCAATGGAATATGCTGCGCTATATAAGAAACTGTTAATAAATAAATAAATAATTCAGATCTGATCGCAGCAGCAAATTTGTTAGCTAATGGGCAAAACCATGTGCACTGCAGGGAGATTTGGGTGGGTTATTTTGTTTCTGTGCAGGGTAAATACTGGCTGCTTTATTTTATACTGCAATTTAGATTTCAGTTTGAACACACCCCACCCAAATCTAACTCGCACTGCACGTTATATCTGCCCCCTCTGCAGTGCACATGGTTTTGGCCATTAGCTAACAAATTTGCTGCCGCAATCAGATCTGAATTAGGCCCACAGTTTCTTGCTCTTTTTTACTTTACTCCCAACTCAGAATCAGATTCAACTGCCTCCCGCACCCCCTCCCGTGTGACACTGCGGGACAGTATTTGAATAGCAGAAATGTCCCGTTGGAATCGGGACAGTTGGGAGGTATGGGCAAACTAGGTAAATGCCTAGGGCATTTGGAATGCTTAGGGGCATGCCTTTCAAGCCTAGGGCCAGCTCAGCTTGGCAGTGAGAAGCTGAGGTTTGTGAGGCATCTGACAGTGCTGGCGGCTTTCGCTGCCTAACACGATCAGAACTCTCATCTCCGATCAGTCGGCAGCAGGAGAACCGGAGTGGGAAGCAGAGACAATGGGGTATATTTACTAAGGTCCCGATTTTGACCGAGATGCCGTTTTTTCATCAAAGTGTCATCTCGGTAATTTACTAAGCAATAATCACGGCAGTGATGAGGGCATTCGTAATTTTTTGGAAGTCCAAGAAAAAAATTACGAATGAATACACCATCGGTCAAAACGCGGCTGTTTAAGTATGAATCTCGGTCATTTACTAAGAAGTGCAAAGCAAAAAAAAAACAAACACTGCCGTGAAAAAATACAACTCGTAAAAAAGTGCTAATAAAAAACAGACCTGCTTTTTTAATCCGTGATTGTATAGGCATACAGGGATCCATGAGATCCGTGCATGTATATCAGTGGGAAGGGGTGGGAAAGTGGTTATTTTGTTAAAAAAAATTGCGTGGGGTCCCCCCTCCTAAGCATAACCAGCCTCGGGCTCTTTGAGCCGATCCTGGTTGCAGAAATATGGGGAAAAAATTGACAGGGGTTCCCCCATATTTAAGCAACCAGCATCGGGCTCTGCGCCTGGTCCTGGTTCCAAAAATACGGGGGACAAAAAGAGTAGGGGTCCCCCGTATTTTTAAAACCAGCACCGGGCTCCACTAGCTGGACAGATAATGCCACAGCCGGGGGTCACTTTTATATAGTGCCCTGCGGCCGTGGCATCAAAAATCCAACTAGTCACCCCTGGCCGGGGTACCCTGGGGGAGTGGGGACCCCTTCAATCAAGGGGTTCCCCCCCCCCAGCCACCCAAGGGCCAGGGGTGAAGCCCGAGGCTGTCCCCCCCATCCAATTGGCTGCGGATGGGGGGCTGATAGCCTTTTGTGAAAATGAAAAGATATTGTTTTTAGTAGCAGTACTACAAGGCCCAGCAAGCCTCCCCCGCATACTGGTACTTGGAGAACCACAAGTACCAGCATGCGGCGGAAAAACGGGCCTGCTGGTACCTGTAGTACTACTACTAAAAAATACCCAAAAAAAGACAAGACACACACACCTTGAAAGTAAAGTTTTATTACATACATCCACACAAACATACATACATACTTACCTTATGTTCACACGAGGGTCTGTCCTCTTCTCCAGTAGAATCCATGGGGTACCTGTTGAATAAATTCTACTCACCAGATCCAGGGTCCCAGGCTCCTCGTAGCATCCATTTGTAATCCACGTACTTGAATAAAATAAAAAAACGGAGAGCCGAGCCACGCACTGAAAGGGGACCCATGTTTGCACATGGGCCCCCTTTCCCCGAATGCCAGAAACCCACTCTGACTGATGTCTAAGTGGGTTTCTTCAGCCAATCAGGGAGCGCCACGTTGTAGCACCCTCCTGATCGGCTGTGTGCTCCTGTACTGTCTGACAGGCGGCACACGGCAGTGTTACAATGTAGCGCCTATGCGCTCCATTGTAACCAATGGTGGGAACTTTCTGCTCAGCGGTGAGGTCACTTTCGGTCAACCGCAGGGCAGAAAGTTCCCACCATTGGTTACAATGGAGCGCATAGGCGCTACATTGTAACACTGCCGTGTGCCGCCTGTCAGACAGTACAGGAGCACATAGCCGATCAGGAGGGTGCTACAACGTGGCGCTCCCTGATTGGCTGAAGAAACCCACTTAGACATCAGTCAGAGTGGGTTTCTGGCATTCGGGGAAAGGGGGCCCATGTGCAAACATGGGTCCCCTTTCAGTGCGTGGCTCGGCTCTCCGTTTTTTTATTTTATTCAAGTACGTGGATTACAAATGGATGCTACGAGGAGCCTGGGACCCTGGATCTGGTGAGTAGAATTTATTCAACAGGTACCCCATGGATTCTACTGGAGAAGAGGACAGACCCTCGTGTGAACATAAGGTAAGTATGTATGTATGTTTGTGTGGATGTATGTAATAAAACTTTACTTTCAAGGTGTGTGTGTATTGTCTTTTTTTGGGTATTTTTTTAGTAGTAGTACTACAGGTACCAGCGGGCCCGTTTTTCCGCCGCATGCTGGTACTTGTGGTTCTCCAAGTACCAGCATGCGGGGGAGGCTTGCTGGGCCTTGTAGTACTGCTACAAAAAACAATATCTTTTCATTTTCACAAAAGGCTATCAGCCCCCCATCCGCAGCCAATTGGATGGGGGGGACAGCCTCGGGCTTCACCCCTGGCCCTTGGGTGGCTGGGGGGGGGACCCCTTGATTGAAGGGGTCCCCACTCCGCCAGGGTACCCCGGCCAGGGGTGACTAGTTGGATTTTTTATGCCACGGCCGCAGGGCACTATATAAAAGTGACCCCCGGCTGTGGCATTATCTGTCCAGCTAGTGGAGCCCGGTGCTGGTTTTAAAAATACGGGGGACCCCTACTCTTTTTGTCCCCCGTATTTTTGGAACCAGGACCAGGCGCAGAGCCTGATGCTGGTTGCTTAAATATGGGGGAACCCCTGTCAATTTTTTCCCCATATTTCTGCAACCAGGATCGGCTCAAAGAGCCCGAGGCTGGTTATGCTTAGGAGGGGGGACCCCACGCAATTTTTTTTAAAGTTTTACAGTGTTTATTTAAAAAAAATAAAAAATGAACCCCAGCACGGATCACACAGATCCGGCCGAGATTCATTGTGATAAAGTCGGCAGTGTTTTGCTAATCACTGCCGTAAAAAACGGGAAAAAACACGAATGACATCGACATCGGAACAAATGAAAAATCCGAATACGACAGCTTAGTAAATTAGGCGTAATAAATTCAAAAAGTTGCAGTTTTACACTTTCGATGTCATTCGTGATTGAACTTTGACCTTTTTCCGAAAATTACGAATGTTAGTAAATTTACCCCAGTGGGAGCAGCGGTGGCCAGTAACAAAAATGGCCACTAGTCCTGGAGGAGGGCTGCTGCGCCTGCGGGGAGACTTGCTTAGAACATACTCACTTCGGAAGCATTAAATAAATTAAATGTGTATTTCATGTTCCTCCAACATTCCAACATTATTTAAAGCAATTCTCACATGATACTAGAGCTTGAACAATGGCAGTAATTGCATTGAGTCTGAACAATGATGGTAATTGAATGTCACATATTTTGTATAGGACAATCCACCCTCCTCTAATATCATCCAGTGTTTTATCACATTTTGAAACTAAAATAATATTAATGCCATTCTTATGTAAAACACTATAATTAACGATTTATTGTACTACCTTTGTGATCTTTTCTTCTTTGTTGCTTAATAGAGGCAAAATATGGTAGGTTTCATTACAGTATATTTGGTCTGAGTGTAATTTCCATTTGTGCTGAATACCATTGACCTTTCTAACGCATTTCACCTACATTCATGCATTAACTGTGCATTTGGTATACAGCCTATAAATCTGACCATAGTACTGTAGCTTGGCATTTCTCTCCATCCTGTTATAGCACACCATGGTTAATTATCATAATCCCTTCATCTGTTGTTTTCAGATGCAATACAATACAGAGAGAACAATGCATCAGGGGATTAAATCATTATAGCAGGGGATTAAGTCGGACTGCCCTGGCTCAGTTAATCCTATTAAAGGTCAAGATAAAGGTGGCTCCATCTGTGCCTCCCAACTCTCCCGATTTTCTCCCTTTTTGGGACTGTCCCGCTGTCCTCCCGCAGCCCCAGTGTCCCGCGGTGGGGTGGGGGAGCAGTTGGGGAGGCTCCTGCCACTCACTGCTCTGCTTAGCAGAGCAGTGGTGAATAGACGCTGTAGAGCGTCTATTCACTGGAGACAGAGGGAGAGGTAGCATGCCAGCAGCTCACAGAGCGCTGGGCATGCCCCATCAGTGACCAAAACAGGGGCATGGTTCGCAATCGCAGCACTCCCGTGAAGTCACATTCCCTTTTCCATAGACCACACCATTTTTCAAAATCGAGCGCAGCTTCGCCGCGCAACAGTCCCGCATACCCTTTTATAAATGTTGGGAGGCATGCTGTTAATACTTACAGATGTGTCCACACACACCTTTTCTATTTTGCTCAATTTGGCATGCCATGCATGGCACGGCTAACCTTTTTCTACGAGTAGCGAGTGGATGAATTTTAACATTTTTGTTTGCCATAACAGAATATGTATAAAGTACAGTAGCATATTAAAGAAGCAAATTACAAAGCATGGCTAGATCTCTGAGTCTATGGCATGCCAACCGTGCAATACATGGCAGGTGTCAAAGTCAGAAAAATATCTGTATGCACACTACCATATTTGCACCTCACACAGGTCCGTGCTGCGCATGCGTACGCTCTCCCGTACGTGCGCATACTCACAGTCGCGGGCACCCGCAGGCGCACGGTATGCGTATTTACGGTAGAGTTTATGTGATCGTAGCGTGCGACTCAATCGTTACATATTTTCACTATATGATGTGCTTTGTAGATCATGGTCCCTTTGATAGATTCTGAAAGTTTGGTTAATATAGAATGTTCGTGAACAGAGAAATCCCTCTTTGTTTGATACGAAGGGTCAGACAGGAGTAATACAGTGGTGTTTAGTACCCATCGGAAGAGTATTTAATTAGCAATATTCCGGTGTTGGTTTGAAGCAGATTAATCGCTCGTGCGAATAGTTATGGACATAAGAAGTTTATGAACATTTACTTTATTTTCACTTACTTATCCATGCGGCGGGAAACCCAGTTTCCCTCCCACCTGAGCTGTTGGAAATAGTCACAGTCCACCTGTATGAATCAACCTATGACCTTTTGTTATAATGCGATGAGGAATTCCTGTGTCCAATGAACAATGAGATTGTAGGGACCATTGAATTGCATTGTGTGTGGGGCATAAATAGAAAGGCCGATCACATCCAGCTCTCACTCTTCAACGGTTATCATTGCTGAAAATCGGGAGCTGGATGTCCAGAGGCGCATGCGATCGTTTCCTTTGTGCGTAAGTTTTTCTCCGCAACTATATTGATCTTCTTGTTATTGTGGGCCAATTTCTCTCTCTCTCTCTCTCTCTTCTCCTCTTTCTCTCTTATTCTCCTTTAAATAGTAATTGTATTGTATTTCCTGTGTAGTTATCTGGTTAGGTAGTCTATGTTATATTGTAGTGTATGATTTGTATTTGTATTTATTCTTTTGCAAGTATATCATTCAAAATATATATATATTAGGCGTTGGACCCTAAGCCCAGGTATCTGTGTATTCCTTATAGTGTTAAGTATTCTCAGAGCGTCGGTGACGCTAGAACAGCTTTAAAGGTAATAAGGTTATACTGTGTTGCATTTACACTCTATCATTACACTAAGGTTTTATTGCACAATACATTGTTTAAGGTTTAGATTCAAAGGTTTAACATTGTGAGCGTCAGCGCCGCTGGTGATCTCCTCGTGGTCCCGAGCGTCCGCTACGCTATAGCGAATCATTAAGTTAGTCGGCAGCCAATAGCGTGCCTGCCTGTGATCTCTTGGCCGTGAGCGAACGTGACGCTTGAGGGTCTCGACTACGGCTAAGCGATTGTTACGCAACGTGCGTACCCTTACGGTACTTCATACGTAGATAGCGTACAGTGTTCTTAGACCTCATAAAGGGTATTATATAAGATAAATATTCTGCTTTAACAATTGCGGGCTCGTCCTGTCCTTCACATATCTGCACTAGGTAATTACAGCAGACATTATCCAGCAGCAAAGGGCGGGAGATCATATTCCTCGTAGTGCTGTTTGGATAAGCGTCTGCTTCTCTTAGTAAAGGGTGCTGAAGGAATCCGGGAACCGGAGGTAAGAACAACACGCTAGTCTCTTTTAAAACTGTTTTTTTCTGTCTTGCGTACACACACACGCATATCTGCATTTCTTTTCATTCGTGTATTTTCGTATATCACTCTCCTGTTTGCTATTGTATAGTTGATAAACGTGCTAAGAGAGATTTGCCGCTATTTCAAAGTGTAAAAGTAAAGGTAATATAGTTAAAGTATAGACAAACACACAGCTCTGCCTGAAAGATAAGGTGAAGTCAGTGTGGTGCGCGGTAGATGATCAAGGATCATCTACATTGATAAACGTATAAATTGTGTTACGGTGGATCTTTGCTTTGCGTACACGTGTCTCTAACAAAGGACTGGGACTTGCGTACGCAATCCAAGGGCCGACGCACGCAGCGTATATTACGCAACGGAGCGTACGGGTACGCCCACGTAACTCAAATCACAAGTGTTAATTTTTTTTTTCAACGTGATAAATAGCGCAACGCGGTAAATAACGCAAGGCGATAAATCGCGCAAATCTATTTTAACATTCGAAATTTAAATTAACAGATCCTTCTCCTAATTTGTAACACATCTGGTCTAAAGAGAAATTTCTGCGCAGAAATAGAAATAGAAACAAAAAGTGTACATGTGGTGAGTGAGTGTTTGTTTTTACAATTTTGAGGTTGAACCACAAGAATAGTCGAGTTCTCGTGAGGTACATGCGTGTAAGTGACGTACATGGTGGCTAGGGAGGCATCCCTGGTTAAAACATACAATTTGAGCATTAGAGTGTAGCAGACCAGGAGGTCATACTGTAACAGACCAGGAGGTCATAGCAGACCAACAGGTTCAGGTACAGCAGACAAGGAAGTCCGCTATACAGTCCACAGGCACAACACCAAGAAATGGTTGGTGCAACACCCATATAGGCCATACAAGCTCTGGCTGAAGGAATTCGCAGCCGCAATTTTCGATTCCACTGGTCGCTCCGTACATAAGATTAGTTGCTTATGTGCTGAACGATTGTACCGCACGTAATTGTGTACATTAGTAAACCTGACCGGTACTATTTGTGTACGAAGGTCATAAACGCTATTTGTACATTCTAACGTGATTTGTGTAATTTTTTTTATTTTAAGGGAGGTTCGCTGCTCACTCAGGAACTATCCAACAACCAATAGTTACTGGAAAGAGTAAGTGTTCTTCGGATCACCCTCACAGGTTCCAGTAAATAGAGGTTCAGGTCGCAGGGGCCCTGGGTCGAGTACGCCAGCACCATATCGGTGTGATCAGGTCGTATTGGTCGGCGTGGGCGAGTGAGTGGGGTACTCGGTAAACCGCCACCGTCAGCCTATTTTGAACATTTTGGTTTGCGTAAGGGTTGGCTGAATAAAGCAACACCTTCGAACTATGGGGGCCACTTGTTCAGGTAGGGGGCGATCAACCTCGGTTCGGGTTGATTCAGTGAACCGACCAGTTGGGTCGGCAAGGTACGTGATGTGTGAAAAATACGGTTCACACACAGAGGTTTTATGTGATGAATGGGAGAGAATGACAATACATGACGGGGAGAAATTCCCAAGAGTAGGTAGCTTCAGCACAGAAGTGTTAACGAATTTAAGGAGAAGGATATGTCTCATTAAATCAGCAAAGAGACGAATCAAGCATTATGATTATTTGCAGTTGTGGCAACAGGAGGGTGACATACAGAGAGGATTGGCTCAGGCGGCGGGATCTGGCTCAATCAGAAAACTGATAGCCACGGCCCCACCGCCACCATATATATCGGGAGAAAAATTGGTTGCGGAGAATGACGCACTAAGGTGCAACACACAAACACTTAGCAACTGTGTAAATGTTAAAGATAATGTTAACCAATTAACCAATGCAAGTATTAACCCGTGCAAGTTGTACCCTGTTTTGAACTTTCCTCAGGAGTGTGATCAAGAGGACGAATCGGCAACAATTTCAGCGCTCTCTCTAGCAGCCACCATAGCAGAGACCACAGTAGGCACAGCTCCACCCCCGAGATTAGTAACAAAGGCCCCTAGCGGAGGGATAGGTGAGGTCGTATCAACGGGTAAGTACGGCACCATACACTATGCTGAAACTATTTCACCACAGCCTGTAGAATCTACACAGAATGAGGTTGTTAGAGTTAATCCTGTTAAGGTAATAGTAGTTCCAAATGGGAAAACAGACACTTCAGGAGTCACTCCTGTTAGGAACATTGCCATGTACAGCCCATTTTCCCGAATGGAATTAAGGACCATAGTGTCTGAATTCCCCGACCCTAGAAAAGACTTAGTTGCTAGCCAAAAATACATCAGAGACCTAGGAAACACTTTAGAGCCCAATAATAAAGATTGGCAAGTATTGCTAAGAGCATGTTTACCCTCCAATGTCGACGCAGCTCAATTTTTAGCTGACTGTGGATTAGATCAAGATGTACCTCTTACAGATGTGTACAACAAAGACAATGTAAAAAGAATAAGTTTACAGTTAAAGGAGTATTTCCCAGCCGTAGTTAAATGGAACAAAATATTCTCCATTAAACAGAAGGAGTCAGAAACAGCTGCAGAGTATTTTCACAGAGCATTATCAGAAATGGCAAAATACACAGGCATAGAGGACATTAAAACAAACATAAACCATCGAGAAGTAGCAGTATCGGTACTGATGGATGGTTTAAAAGAATCATTAAAGACTAGGGTACAGACCACACAACCATGTTGGCGAGGTCTGTCTGTGGCTACTTTGAGAGAGGCTGCTATTGATCACGATAGGAACATCACCAGACACAGGGAACAACAAGGTGATAAGTTAATGGCAGTAAGTATACAGGCCCTGACCACAAGGCAGCCTTTGTTTATATCACCAAACCCTGTGGGTAAGTCAAATGTGGTTACTTGTTATTCTTGTCATAAACAGGGACACATGGCACGAGACTGTAGAGCGAAAAATTCACGAAACTCATACCAACCCCCTAGACAACGAAACGACACACGACATTGGGAGCAGGGTCCGCAGAAACGGAGTTATGAGCCACATGCAGGGGAAACAAAAAGATACCCCCCGAACAGAGACTGGCAAGCCTCTGGTAGCTCCCAATTAACTCCATCACAAGTAGTTGCTGCCAGCGGGATTCAGGGAGGTCACCATACCCAATAGGGGTGTGGCCATACCTGTAATCTACAGCCAGTAAAATTGATTGCAAGCCTTGGAAATGAACCAGAAATTGCAATCAATGTAGCTGGTAAATCATTAAACTTTCTTGTAGACACAGGGGCGGCCAAATCAGTGATAAATTCGACAGTGGGCATGAGAACCACTGGTAAGACAATTCCAGCCATAGGGGTAACAGGAGTAGTCCAGCACTACCCTGTTAGCAAACCAGCCGAGATTACAATAGGGCCTTTACATACCAAGCATTCTTTTTTGCTGGCTGCATCGGCACCGACCAATCTCCTGGGAAGAGACTTACTGTGTAAAATGGGGTGCGTCATTTATTGTACTCCTGAAGGTGTATTCTTGGACATACCTGAGAATCACGCTCAGGAAGTGCGAGACATGTTAGACTCCCCGTCAAAATTAATGTCACATACCATTATGACAAATAGGACTCCCTCCCAAGTAGAAGAAATGACATCTCAGATACCAGAGTCACTTTGGACAAAAGATGGACAGGACACTGGATTAATGGCAAACGTAGCTCCGGTAGTTGTACAAGTAAAAGATGGTAGGATAGCTCCAAAAATCCCACAGTACCCTCTGAAGCCAGAGGTGGAGTTAGGAGTGTATCCCGTAATAGAGCGCTTGCTACAACAGGGCATTCTGGTAAGAACGTCCAGCACAGCCAATAGTCCCATCTTCCCTGTTAAAAAGAGTGGGGGGAGGGGTTACCGGCTAGTGCAGGATCTAAGGGGGATTAACAAAATAGTTGAGAGTCAGTTCCCCGTAGTGCCAAATCCAGCTGTCATCCTAATGCAAATCCCTCCCACTGCGAAATTTTTCACTGTTATTGACCTCTGCTCCGCTTTCTTTTCGGTACCTCTGCACCCTGACAGTCAATATTTGTTTGCATTTACATACAGAGGAGTCCAATACACATGGACTCGATTACCACAAGGATTCATAGATAGTCCAAGTATATTTTCCCAGGCTTTGCATGATTGTTTACAGTCTTTCCAACCAGTGAGTGGATCAGTATTAATACAGTACGTGGATGATCTACTGTGTTCTGATTCATTGGAAGCATCCCTGAAGGATACGAAACAGCTCCTGTTTCATCTTTCAGACACAGGACACAAGGTTTCCAAAGACAAGTTGCAATTATGCCAAACTAAGGTAAAATATTTGGGACACTGTCTAACACAAGGACTGAGACACCTGACCGCTGATAGAATTCAAGCAATTAGAGACATGACTCTGCCACAAACCCA
This sequence comes from Pseudophryne corroboree, assembly GCF_028390025.1. Lineage (NCBI taxonomy): Eukaryota > Metazoa > Chordata > Amphibia > Anura > Myobatrachidae > Pseudophryne > Pseudophryne corroboree. Next base: position 161,936,019 of record NC_086448.1, read on the forward strand.
GCAACAGATCAGAACATTTTTAGGAATGTGTGGGTATTGCCGTAACTGGATCCCAGGGTTTTCCATCCTAGCGTTACCCTTGCAGGAAATGGTCTCCTCAAACAAACCTGATCGGATTTCGCATACAGACGAGTCTGAGACAGCATTTGAGAGACTTAAACAGTGCCTAACGCAGGCACCAGCATTGGGTATGCCAGACTATGGGAAACCCTTTGAACTATACGGAACAGAAAGTGCTGGTTGCGCGGCAGGTGTACTAACCCAAAAGCACGGTGATGCCAGCAGGCCAGTAGCATATTACAGCGCTCAGCTAGATACGGTAGCGCGATCCCTCCCCACATGCTTGCGAAGCGTTGCTGCGATAGCATTGCTAGTAACGAAAAGCGAAGACGTCGTGCTAGGTCACAACCTCACAATTCATACACCACATGCAGTGTCAGCCTTGTTAAATTCTGCCCAAACCAGACACGTCTCATCAGCGCGGTTTACAAGATGGGAATTGGCACTAATGGCCCCCATAAACATCACCATAAGGAGATGCAGTGCATTAAATCCGGCAACATATCTCCCAGGTGTGCCTGGACAGGCACAAAGGGTGGAGGATGAGAGTGGTGGGGAAGGAGAATTTAATACAAAGGAAGACACTCATGATTGTATGGAATATTTGACCCAAAATTTTACCGCAAGGCCTGACATCAGTGACAACCCACTGGAAGATGCAGAACTTACGTTCTACACGGACGGTAGTTGTCATAGACAGTCAGACTCGGGAGACTTGTGTACTGGATACGCAGTCGTAGATGACCAAGGCACCATAGAAGCGGAACCGCTAGGCCCACCTCACTCAGCCCAGGTTGCTGAACTGGTCGCCCTAACCAGAGCATGTGAATTGGCTAAGGGCAAATCAGCCAATATCTACACCGATTCTAGATACGCATTCGGGGTAGTCCATGATTTCGGAGCCCTATGGCGCCTCAGAAATTTCATGACGGCAGCTGGTACACCGGTAGCGCATGCAGCTCACATAAAAAGGCTTCTAACAGCGATACAGGAACCCGACAGAGTGGCTGTTATCAAATGTAAAGCACACACATATAGCCAAGACCCAGTATCACTTGGTAACAGCCGAGCAGACGAAGCAGCTAAGTTAGCAGCTGGTACCCCCAGACAGACAGACACCACACAACTGATGGTATTTAATACCATCAACACACAGAAGTTGTGTGAGATGCAAAATTTGTGTTCCACACAGGAAAAGGCAGTCTGGAAGGCAAAGGGATATGGCCAGGAGTCCTCAGGACTCTGGACGGATGGACAAGGTAAACCGGTGGCCCCCAGAGCATACCTTCCATGTTTAGCTGAGGCAGCTCACGGGCTGACTCATCTGGGCAGGGAAGGGATGTGCAAGTTGGTAAGAGCATATTGGTGTGCCCCAGGATTTTCATCTCATGCGAGTAAAAGGGCAATGTCATGCCTTACCTGTCTGAGAAAGAACATCGGAAAGGCAATACCTACAGAACCATCTCATATCCCACCTGCCGGCGGCCCTTTCCAGGTAATACAGATTGACTTTATTCAATTACCCCCTTGTCGAAATTTGAAATATGTACTTGTTTGTATAGATGTTTTTTCAAATTGGGTCGAAGCATTTCCTGCGGCCACAAATACCGCTATGTTTACTGCTAAGAAAATTGTGCAGGAATTTGTATGTAGATATGGTATCCCTAGAATTATCGAAAGTGATAGGGGTACCCATTTTACAGGTGATGTCTTTCAAGGAATGTGTAAATTGATGGGAATTGATAGCAAGCTGCACACTCCATACCGTCCACAGGCGAGTGCGAAAGTGGAAAGAGTGAACAGCACTATTAAAAATAAACTGAGTAAAGTGATGGCAGAGACAGGATTGACATGGCCAGAAGCTTTACCCATTGTACTGTACAGCATCAGAACCACTCCCAGGTCCCCTCTTAATCTGTCTCCCTTTGAAATCTTGTTTGGTCGACAACCGCATGTTATGATTAACCCTCAGGATGATTTGAAGTGTAACAATGAAGTGACTGTAAAATACTTGATTAACATGAGTAAGCAGTTAAGGAATCAAAATGATAATCTGAAGTTAGTGATTCCTGATTTACCAGATAGTAATTGTCATGACATTGAACCTGGGGATTATGTAATGATACGGAATTTTCTACGCTCAGGTTGCCTTATTGACAGATGGGAAGGACCATACCAGGTCTTATTGACTAGCACTACAGCATTGAAGGTTGCTGAGAGAGAGACTTGGGTTCATTCGTCCCACTGTAAGAAGGTTGCTGATCCAGAGAGACCCCGTGATAAGGAACAGACGGTAGAGGTTGTATCACTGGAGTGTCTGTTCCAGGAGGATTGAGGCGGCACCTGAGCATTGAGAATCACAAGACCAAAAGCAGTTGTCGATCCCCTGTTCCCTTTTATTGTTTTTCTCCAACTTCCCATCCCCTCTCCCTCAAATTATTTTTTTCCCCCTTCTCATTCTTCTCCGTTTCCTCCTACAAGATGGACTTGCCCCAAGAGACTGTGATCCGGATTTTCCTGTTGACCATGATGTTGACCAGAGCAGTCTGTTCCGGCGAGAGTACCATGGAGGTCGAGAGAGGTTCTGGAATGGGTTCTGATGACAGAGAAGGAGGCGTAGTTTTCCAAGAACAACTTAACCAACAAGTAAAGGCGAGTATCAGAAAACGATCCGATAGCATTGACCATAGAAGGAATTGTGAAGGATTGTTAGCTGAAGAAAACTGTATCTGTCGGCTTTGTAACAATGTCATTGAGGATGGGTGCATAAAGAAATGCCAATCCAGTTTTAATATCCATATGGACCGGCATCCATTGAGTGACTATCACTCCTTAGTGGGTAGTGTGTTAAATAAAACAGATTATTGGGTATGCTCTCAAGTACCTCAAGGTCATAGCAAATCAGGGCTAGTACCATTTCCTTTAACGTTAGGGGAGGTACTTGAGTTAAGTGGTGGGAGACCGGTGGACAGGAGGTTTAATATCTCCAGCCCTCCTAGTTTGAAGCTCCACCAATACCATGTGGATAGGTCCCTATTATACTTTAACATCTCCAATCCCCGAAAGCCGGGAAATTGGGAAGTGTCATGGAGTAATCAAACCATGACCTTTTCGCATAGAGCAGATAGAATGCCTACAGATACAGAGCTTATACGCCACATAGCCAGTAGAGGAAAATCTTTCCGGTATAGGTATACCTTAGGAAATAGGATTACGAGAGTTGGAGAAGTATCACCAGGATACTGTGCACGTATCGTACAACCTGATACGTGTACTAAGCAGATGGAAGAATTAGGGTTAGGAGATTTCACATGGAAGGTGTGTAATATGGTTATGTCCTACTCCGTCCCATATGTTCTCCCCGATGATGCATATTTCATATGCGGGAGAAAGGCGTATAAGTGGCTTGCCCCAAACTCTGAAGGATTGTGTTATATTGGAAAAGTACTGCCTGAAGTAATGACTGTATCACATGACAAAATGAAAGACATACACCGTGTTGCCCAAACTCCTTATACTCACACCCATTACGAGCACGTAGTTAAACGGCACCTGATAGAAAGAACAGAGCATCCGGCCTCTGACATGATCCATGAATCCACCGGGATTCAGTTTCTAATCTCGTTAGATATCACTCGCACCACTAGAGGAGTGTTGAATTATAAATACATATCTGCGCTCGCCAATTTGTTAGATAATATCACTGAAATGTATGATGACACGTTTAGGTATACTGGAAGAGAACTTCAGGCTTATAAAACAGAACTGGTACAGCATAGAATGGTTCTTAATTACCTCACAGCAGTGACAGGCGGATATTGTGTCACACTGGCAACACAATACGGCGTGAAATGTTGCACATATATTACGAATAGCACCGAGGACCCGGTCGAGGTCATAGACCAAAAGATGGACGATATTCTCCAACTGAAGTGGGAATTTCGCAGGAGACACAATCTCACTCTTGCTGCTGTAGGTAATGAGCTGACTGGTTGGGTGTCATGGTTGAACCCGCGAAATTGGTTCTCTGGTTTAGGAGACTGGGCTCAAGGAGTCATAATGGATGTTGGGAAGTTTCTCCTATGTATCTTAGGTGTTATCATAACGATTGGTTTGATATTTAGATGCGGTCAGGCTTTAATGAGGTGCAATCGTCGTACTAGGGTAATGAGTTTAAGGAGTGAGGAAACTGTAATTCCAATGGACTTGATTTATGACCCAAATGTAGAAACAATGATGTGATGAAAATGCGATTTCTACGGTCCGTTTCTTTCACCTGTTTTTCCGTTTCCTCCAAGGTAAAAAGACCCACTTGGACGAGGAATTTGATGAGCCGATATACAGACAACAGATGGATTAAAGAAGAAGTTTTGACAACCTAATACACAGATTTTTGATGAACTATGCCATGGATCCCCAGTTTCCCTAGAAATTTTAAAATTATGCTAGCCCAACACTTTTGTAAATCTATGGACATTGACAGCTTTTGCTCGCACCTTATGAGCAAAAGCACAAAGAAGACTGCATTCAACAGACACCAAACAAGACCTCAATCGACGAATGTACATTTACCTGACATAGAATACCACCGCATTTACCGTAATTATGTCTTTTCTTCATTTCTACAACCCTCAGGTAATGACACACATAGTCGATAGGGAATACAGGCACAGATATCAGCAATCACATATCTCCCCCATTCATGTATCATCAACTAAAATGTGCTCCCCCATTTTGTTACAACCAAAGCCGAAAAGAGCTCGGTAAAGTTTGACAGCCCATCCACAGACCCGTACCACGGGATAAGAAGGAATTCAAATGTATACTTCGCAATACCTCGAAGCTTGATTTAAAACACGTACGGCACGATGATACATGACCCCCAAGCACGGATTCATACACACATGCTTCTGCTATCTCACTAGGTCATACCCTTTTCCTACCTTCTCCTCTCCTCCCCTACCCAACCATGTAAATGTATTAACCCCTGACATATATTTTTCTCCTTTTGAAATGTTTTAGAAGGTGGCAGTTATGGTTGACTGCCAAAGGGTGGACTGTCAAAGTCAGAAAAATATCTGTATGCACACTACCATATTTGCACCTCACACAGGTCCGTGCTGCGCATGCGTACGCTCTCCCGTACGTGCGCATACTCACAGTCGCGGGCACCCGCAGGCGCACGGTATGCGTATTTACGGTAGAGTTTATGTGATCGTAGCGTGCGACTCAATCGTTACATATTTTCACTATATGATGTGCTTTGTAGATCATGGTCCCTTTGATAGATTCTGAAAGTTTGGTTAATATAGAATGTTCGTGAACAGAGAAATCCCTCTTTGTTTGATACGAAGGGTCAGACAGGAGTAATACAGTGGTGTTTAGTACCCATCGGAAGAGTATTTAATTAGCAATATTCCGGTGTTGGTTTGAAGCAGATTAATCGCTCGTGCGAATAGTTATGGACATAAGAAGTTTATGAACATTTACTTTATTTGCACTTACTTATCCATGCGGCGGGAAACCCAGTTTCCCTCCCACCTGAGCTGTTGGAAATAGTCACAGCCCACCTGTATGAATCAACCTATGACCTTTTGTTATAATGCGAGGAGGAATTCCTGTGTCCAATGAACAATGAGATTGTAGGGACCATTGAATTGCATTGTGTGTGGGGCATAAATAGAAAGGCCGATCACATCCAGCTCTCACTCTTCAACGGTTATCATTGCTGAAAATCGGGAGCTGGATGTCCAGAGGCGCATGCGATCGTTTCCTTTGTGCGTAAGTTTTTCTCCGCAACTATATTGATCTTCTTGTTATTGTGGGCCAATTTCTCTCTCTCTCTCTCTCTCTCTTCTCCTCTTTCTCTCTTATTCTCCTTTAAATAGTAATTGTATTGTATTTCCTGTGTAGTTATCTGGTTAGGTAGTCTATGTTATATTGTAGTGTATGATTTGTATTTGTATTTATTCTTTTGCAAGTATATCATTCAAAATATATATATATTAGGCGTTGGACCCTAAGCCCAGGTATCTGTGTATTCCTTATAGTGTTAAGTATTCTCAGAGCGTCGGTGACGCTAGAACAGCTTTAAAGGTAATAAGGTTATACTGTGTTGCATTTACACTCTATCATTACACTAAGGTTTTATTGCACAATACATTGTTTAAGGTTTAGATTCAAAGGTTTAACATTGTGAGCGTCAGCGCCGCTGGTGATCTCCTCGTGGTCCCGAGCGTCCGCTACGCTATAGCGAATCATTAAGTTAGTCGGCAGCCAATAGCGTGCCTGCCTGTGATCTCTTGGCCGTGAGCGAACGTGACGCTTGAGCGTCTCGACTACGGCTAAGCGATTGTTACGCAACGTGCGTACCCTTACGGTACTTCATACGTAGATAGCGTACAGTGTTCTTAGACCTCATAAAGGGTATTATATAAGATAAATATTCTGCTTTAACACAGGATATAGGAAAGGTGTGTGTGACACATCTGTATATCCTGCCATGTATGGCATGGCTTAGAATGCCATAGACTCAGAGATTTAGCAGTGCTTTGTGATTTTTATTAATTTGCTTCTTTTACATATTCTATTATGGCAAATGGTGGTGACATGTGAGGGGTGATGCTGCCACCATGGTTACACAGTATACCTCTGGTGCTGCCCATGTGAGGTCACTTCTACAAATTTTTCCAGGGCCCTTTCAGTTCCCAATCCTCCCCTGCCTGACTTTGAAAGAAAGTGCAATGGAATATGCTAGTGCTACATAAATGTTAATTAATAAATGAATAAATCGATGTTACAGCCAAGACTCAAAAAAACACCTTGGTGTCAAAGGGCCTTTCAAACTGCAGTGGAAATTTGAAACAGATTGTAATACCAAAATCTATATTATACATTTATTTATTCTTTCTTTCTTTCTCCTGTGCGGGCCAATTTGTTTTATTGTTTTCTGTGAAGGCCAATGTGTGTGTTTTTCCTGTGGTGTCCAATGTGTTTTATTTTTTTCTTGTGCAATGTTTTTCATCTGCGCTTGCGTCTGAGTTGCTCTGTGCATGCATTTACCACAATGGTGTTCGTACAGAGTTGCTGTACAGAATCAGGCACACGCACCAAAAAGTGTATTAGAAATGTGTTGGGCATTCCTTTGTGGTTACAGGGGGTTGGCTAATCAGATGCAGATGTAATGTAGTGTGGGCCACAACTGCGTTCAACTCAATCAGACCCTATGAGGATCAATCCCGTCCCCTCAACAGACCCCACCCCCAAAACAGCCCCAGCCCCAATTAGGGCTGCTTTCATAAATTTCCCGGGCTGGTTTTGCATTCTAATCCGTCCCTGTGACATACTATAGTTGTGTATAGATAATTTTGAAAAATAGAAACATTTTCATCATCACACCTACCTGTTTGTAGGTGGGATGATGTTTCAGTTTGTAGGTGAAATAATATACAGTGCTACTTCATCTGTGAATGTAAGCATTCACAGATGAATGTAAAGCATAAGAAGCATATAGGGACTCATTTGCACCAAACGTGAATGGTTGTATGTCCTAATGCAAAATTTGATGCATCTGAAACTTGTTACTCCTTGGGGATGCTGGCGGTCACATGACCGACCCCGGCATCCTCAAACCGAGAATCCTGACACGTTTGGGGGATAAGTGTGCTAACCCTCTCCCCCTTACCCTAACCTCATTTGAGGGGTGACAGCTAGAACTAAATTTCTGGTGGGTGGCGGCTACGACTAACCATCCCTCTAGAGCCTAACCCTAACCCACCAATTCCTAACCCTACCCCCCGGGCCTTAACCCTAATAACCACAGTGATACCCTCGGGATGTTGGCTGTCGGTGTCCCGGTGTCACATGACCACCGGCATCCCAACCACCAAGATGCCAAGTGCATACCGTATATACACCTGTTATGAGCTGCATCTCTTGTGGGTGCTGGAGGTGTATTGCAATGATACACAATGATAATGATGGTGATCACCAGTGTTATATAGCTGCTTCTAATATGCTGATTGTGGTTTTACACCATAAGCTGTTACCACTGTCCTGTGACATTATCTCTACATTTTCACTATGATGTGTATACACTTGTTATGCATGAGGTAAACCCCTAGATCACATTGTAGTTGAAGAGCTAGTTGCATCGTAGGATGTATCCAAATGCAGGTTTGCTAGTACATGTGGGTTTTCATGCGTGTGTCTGTTGCTGCTTAGGTTCAAGGCACAAATATGTCATACTGAGGCCCATAATGTCAGACTCACTGTCACATACACAACAATTATTTATGTAATGGATTGTCAAATAGAAACATAATATCCTTGCATTTTTATTTTATTTTTGCTCTCTAGCTTGGTTTTCATCTATTTACTTTTCTAATTAATAATAGTATTGTTTAACTAACTGATTGTAAAATAATAAAATGTGTATATGACTGTCACAATACACATGGGATTAGCTTGCATGTCATCAGCTAACTTTCTAAACGTAGAAAGGGCTAGATATTGAAGTTCTACGGAGTACTGGTTTCATTTTGTGCCGGTGTTCAGTGACTGAATAAAATATGGTCACTCATAGCAATTATACTAATTAGTCCCTTATAAAGAGAGAATGTGTCCTAGGCAGTGTCTAGGTCAACATGGTCAAATCGTCAACATGTGACATGTGACGTAGGTCGCCGCAATCAAAAGGTCAGCATGGAAATGGATTCCAGACGAAAAGGTCAACATGAATACTTATTTATTTATTTTTGGGTGTCAAATTGTAGGTTTCAGCACATGAAACCCCAATCATTGTAGTGGTCGGCACAAGTTTTTGGGTGAATTTTTCGCATTTTTTTATACTTTACCATCCATGTGGACTACGAATGGGAATGGTAAACTTGCCCGAAGCATGGAAAGTGAAGCAGTAAACCAATTGGACACCCCACCAAAAAATATAAAATTCTTGTGTCGACCTTTTCATGTGTCGACAATTTCCATGTAAACCTATTATACCTAGACATTGTTGACCTTTTCACTGTCTACCTATTATACCATAACCTTTTTGAGCTATCAGGGTTAAAGCAATAGGCTTTAAGAACACCCATTAATTTTGAAATGTTGTGTATGAGACCAAACTAGCCATCTTGTTACCTTATGTAAAAATGTCTCCTTCATGTAATTGTTGTACTTCATTTCTTTGATATGTTAATAAAATGTATTTTCAGTCGGTTTATATATTGAGCCTTATATTACAGGAACTGTCCCGATGCTTTCCTCCTGCATTCGAACAACTCCCAGTTTCTTTACATCGTGAATGTGATTAATCTGCAAAGGAAACAAGTTAATTTGATTCCTACATACAGTATAAAAGAGTAATCATTGAAAATTGTCTACACAATTATAAAATGTTAAACTGGTACAGACCTTTCTTTATGTCCCAGCCTGAAACCCATGTTGGTATTATTTTTTTTATTTACTATTATATTTTATAATACCAACATGGGTTTAACATCTTATAATTGTGTAGACAATTTTCAATGATTACTCTTTTTTTCTTTGGGATATATATATATATATATATATATATATAGCCCAGATGGTTGTCCGACACTCCAACACCTCTAGCACCTGCTGTGGTGCCCGCTCTGTGTAATTGATATGCACCAGGAAAATGAGCCGCACTCACAGACTTGTAGATAAGATAAATACTCCGGCGTAAGACAAAAAGAGTCACATAGCCTGGATGTAGTTCCGGGCTATGTGACTCTTTTTGTCTTACGCCGGAGTATTTATCCTATCTACAAGTCTGTGAGTGCGGCTCATTTTCCTGGTGCATATATATATATATATATATATATATATAAAAAATTATATATATATATATATATATATATATATCTTTCAAAAAAGGCTGCGGCACTCAAGGTCTTAAGAAAAGTCAAGTGTATTTAAATCATTTAAATACACTTGACTTTTCTTAAGACCTTGAGTGCCGCAGCCTTTTTTGAAAGCTATTGGAACTTATACTGAGGGCACCAGGGCAACGTCTGGATCCAAAACAGAGTGCTGGGCTGATATTATCGTATATATATATATATATATATATATATATATATATATATATACAGTGGGGATTGAAAGTTTGGGCACCCCAGGCAAAAATTCATTTTAATGTGCAAAAAGAAGCCAAGGAAAGATGGAAAAATCTCCAAAAGGCATCAAATTACAGATTAGACATTCTTATAACATGTCAAAAAAAGTTTGATTTTATTTCCATCATTTACACTTTCAAAAGAACGGAAAACAAAAAATGGCGTCTGCAAAAGTTTGGGCACCCTGCAGAGTTAATACCTTGTACTGCCCCCTTTGGACAGCTGAGACCTGGCAGTGTCATAGATTGTTCTCAATCATGGTCTGGAAAGACCAGGTGATGTCAATCTCAAAGGTTTTAAAAGCCCAGACTCATCTGACCTTGCTCCAACAATCAGCACCATGGGTTCCTCTAAGCAGTTGTGTAGAACACTGAAACTGAGAATAGTTGACGCTCACAAAGCAGGAGAAGGCTATAAGAAGATAGCAAAGCGTTATTAAATGCCCATATCCTCTGTTAGGAATGTAATTAAGAAATGGCAGTCATCAAGAACAGTGGAAGTTAAAGCAAGATCTGGAAGATCAAGAAATATATCAGACAGAACAGCTCACAGGATTGTGAGAAAAGCAAGTCAAAATCCACATTTGACTGCACGATCCCTCCAGGAAGATCTGGCAGACACTGGAGTTGTGGTACACTATTCCACTATAAAGAGATACTTGTACAAATATGGTCTTCATGGAAGAGTCATCAGAAGAAAACCTCTTCTATGTCCTCACCACAAAAATCAGCGTTTGAAGTTTGCAAATGAACATATAGACAAGCCTGATGCATTTTGGAATAAAGTTCTGTGGACCGATGAAGTTAAAATAGAACTTTTTGGCCGGAATGAGCAAAGGTACGTTTGGAGAAGGAAGGGCACAGAATTTAATGAAAAGAACCTCTGTCCAACTGTTAAGCATGGGGGTGGATCAATCATGCTTTGGGGTTGTATTGCAGCCAGTGGCACAGGGAACATTTCACGAGTAGAAGGAAAAATGGATTCAATAAGATTCCAGCAAATTTTGGAAGCTAACTTGATGCCATCTGTGAAAAAGCTGAAGTTAAAGAGAGGCTGGCTTCTACAAATGGATAATGATCCTAAACACACCTCAAAATCCACGGTGGATTGCATCAAGAGACGTAAACTGAAGATTTTGCCATGGCCTTCACAATCTCCTGACCTCAACATAATTGAAAATCTATGGATAGACCTTAAAAGAGCTGTGCGTCACAGACAGCCCAGGAATCTCAAAGAACTGGAAGACTTTTGTAAGGAAGAATGGGCGAAGTGTTACGCACACCGGTGCTAACAGGAGTATACCGGTGTATGAACAGAGAGGGAAGCGAAGCAAATGAACTCACAGACAGTATAACATAACATACACAGGAGGTGATGGAATAACTAATAAACACAAAGTGAACGGAGAAGCCCAAAGGCTCAGGAATTGGGGTGTCTCCCTAGTGTCAGGAATGCTCAGATGGAATAGAGCGGACAATGAAGCGATGTGTAGTGATTTAACATGTGGAGCACCTGAAATGATGTTGCTAAGAGCAACAGAAAAAACCCCAAAGGGTTACCAACGGGTGTGGGAATAAACTCCTTGGTCAGAGATAGAAATATAGACACAAGGAGAGTATCCACAATCCTAACCCCCACTTGCAGGGCACAGGTTCAGCTTACTGCCACTAAACTGACACCTGGACGCCCTGCACAGTGAGGGAGGATTAAGCAAGCAGGTCTGAGAGTACAGCCGCAAACCTGCTGGGTTCACAGAATAGCAAAAGAACCCCAGCAGGTCAAACAACTGACTCCAGTCTTACTGCTAGGTCCGGATTGGCAGAATGAAGTACTGAATCCCAAGGCCTATTCGCAGTAAGCAACAAGTAAATAAAAAGTCACACAGTACTAGCTAACTCTCTGGAACTGACTAACAAACAAAGATTCAGCAGCATTTGCCTAGCCTGAGAGGATGGCTTATATAGCAGGTGCTGTCCACGCCCCACTCAGACCTCACAGACTGTGAGCACAAAACCAGCGCCGGATTCCCTGCCGTGCACAGAGCCTGTACCCACTACACAGTAAAAACCCGGACCGGAGTATCAGCTGCGCTCAGGTTACTTCGCTAACACTTGCCTCCCGGTTGCCATGGCGACGTGGCAACACAGAGCAGGAGATCCTAACACGAAGATACCTCAAACAAGAATTGAAAGACTCTTGGCTGGCTACAAAAAGTGTTTACAAGCTGTGATACTTGCCAAAGGGGGCAGTACAAGGTATTAACTCTGCAGGGTGCCCAAACTTTTGCAGACGCCATTTTTTGTTTTCTGTTCTTTTGAAAGTGTAAATGATGGAAATAAAATCAAACTTTTTTTGACATGTTATAAGAATGTCTAATCTGTAATTTGATGCCTTTTGGATATTTTTCCATCTTTCCTTGGCTTCTTTTTGCACATTAAAATGAATTTTTGCCTGGGGTGCCCAAACTTTCAATCCCCACTGTATATATATATATATATATATAGATGGACATACGTAACAGTGATAGTATAGAGGAGATGCAGTAGAAAGAGGAAACACTATACTTTGATAATAAAAATATAGTAAACTTTGAAGGTGATGCTTAGACGATCAGATTAGTAGAGACCTTTGACCCACATGCAATTGATAGACCAGTTGCAACCATTATACATGCATCCAGGGATTAATATAGCTAGAAATGTCAAATGCAATTGCATGACCGTTAAGGGGGGTACTTGCGGAGCGATAATCTAAGCAATCTGACTAGATTGCTTCGATTTTAAGCATGATCTGTCCGTGTGTACCCCCCCACAGCGATAGCGATGCGCGCGTCGCTATCGCTGGTGCTAGATTGGCCTGCATGCAGGCTCGATCTAGCAGGTCACTCATTTCACCCGCTGGGTGAAATGAGCGCCCCTCATCTTCCCCTGCATGCTCAGCACACATCGCGCTGTGCTGAGCGGGGGGAGAGATGTGTGCTGAGCGGTTCAGCACACGTCTCTCCCTACATCTCCCCGTATATATGGCCCTTTACAGTCCTACTATGTGGGACACAGTGATAGCATCAAAAGTTAGCTTTTGTTCTGGAGTATTGTACCTGTATTATCTTTAGTTGTGTAAAACACAGAACTGGCCATTGTGTTTAGTGGTGCACAGCAGATACTGTAGAATAGTGAGATACACAGTATAGCTGGGATTCGCTTAATCTAGATACTGGATTAGCTCCAGAAGACAGAATTCACTGCCACGTGTACAAGGTTACCTCACAGAAGTCTGCATGTGCCAACGCGGCTTGGTAAATAAGATTAAATGAACCCTTAAACACACCCAATGCAGGTAAAGTACAAAGATATTATACACATTGAGGATGATTCTGAGTCGGTTGCAAGTGCATTTGATATTTATTTTGCATGCTATGAACATTTGTCACTGTCTTCAGTGTTTTATTCTGTACAGTATGTATCTAATATTAGCAAGCTAGGCATGACCCCTTGAGCTATGCCTTAAGTAACATGTCTCACCAGTGTAAACTCTACTTCTACTCAAGATAGGTGTATGTCTTGAGTTAGTGATAATATACGGCTTCTGAATACATCTGTACATTAGATTTTATGTTTCAAATTTACGTTTATTGAAGCATGACAATTCCTAACTTTATACAGTTACAAAATAAAACGTATCCATTTGTACATAAATTGCATATAATATACAGTATAAGCAATATTTTGTTACACAATACATGCAGTGACATTATCTATTTGCATTAGGACATACAGAAAAGCATGTTAAGCAAAATATATTTATGTAATGTGATGTGACGAGAACCCAGGTCCACGTCTGCATCCTCCAGGATAATTCCTAAAGGAGAAAAAGAAAAACAATCGGCCCAAGGTTATACGTTAGACAAAGAAATGGGGGGGATCCTGCTCCTGTACGTTAGATTTAAGGTCCGTACACATTAGACGATGTCGCTCTGTGAGCGGCGTCGTCTAATGTTTCCCCTCCCGGACCGGCCAGTCGGCGGCCGACTGTACACACTGAGCGATATGACCGCTCATATCGCTCAGTGACGTCACGCCTCCGCCAGCCCTGCATGCAGTTCGTGTACGACAGTCCAGATCCTGCATGCATGCACTGGCGACATACAGGGCCGCGCATCGGTCGGCACTGGCGGCATACACACTTGCCGATAAAATGAGCGACGTCGCTCAGGGAGGGGGAAAATGAGCGACGTCGTTCAGGGAGGGGGAAAATGAGCGACGTCGCTCATTTCATTGGCAAGTGTGTATGGGCCTTTAGGGTTACATGTATCTCAAGGGGTTCTTGTTAAGAAGAAAGACGGAGGATGTACAAAATACAGATGAGGGCAGCAAGTGTGCTGATTCATATTTCTGTATATACAAGTGGGCATTTGTTTTTTTATTTACATTCAACGCTATATCATCCTCTGTATGCTAGACACTGCTTTCTCTGAAATAAGTTTTACCTCTGTAGTGATTCTGTAGGAAACAAACCTTGAGAGAAGGTTCATGTCCCTCAATGATCCACTGACATCACTGCTAATATTAAAGAAGAAGTGCAGGATGTCATATTGTAGCACGGCCAATCACTATTATACATGCAATAAGAAACACGCAGTAATATCATAAGGTGTACTAATATTAATACTTTGTTGTTATTACAGGGTTTCCCACCTTCAGCTGATATGTATTTCTTATTTTCTTTTTGTGATGCAAATATGTATTCAGAACATGCTGGATCTGCAAGATAATTAGGCTCAAGATAAAAAAAATGATTTTTTTTTTTCAAGTGAATCTTGGCGCAGGAGTCAACAATCACTCATGGCCTATTTCCCCCCTATTTACAATGTGGACCCTGTTCATAACAAGTGAGGCATCATTCAAGAGGCACATACTACCTAAATTCTCCTGGCTCCTTCCCATTCAAACTACTCTCTGATAGGTGAGGGGGAATCCAATCAGATGCCACCATGCTTAAGGCCCATACACATTTTGCCCATTTTGAGCTCAAAGTCGCCTAGTGTGTATGCTCCAGCAACGAAGATGAGCGATGATGTGCGCTCCCGCATCATCGCCAGCGAGGTGGTCCGTCGTCTCATTTTCTAGTATGTGTTGCAAAAATCGCTAATTTTTCATCCATCATTGCTCAATGTGTACAGCGCGAGCGATGATGGATGAAAGACGCATACTTTTCGGCACTGCGGCCCCACCCTGCTCCGTCCCCAAGCCCCATTTCTCTATCGTCCTAAGTGGATGCTGGGGTTCCTGAAAGGACCATGGGGAATAGCGGCTCCGCAGGAGACAGGGCACAAAAAAGTAAAGCTTTACTAGGTCAGGTGGTGTGCACTGGCTCCTCCCCCTATGACCCTCCTCCAGACTCCAGTTAGATTTTGTGCCCGAACGAGAAGGGTGCAATCTAGGTGGCTCTCCTAAAGAGCTGCTTAGAGAAAGTTTAGTTTAGGTTTTTTTCTTTACAGTGAGTCCTGCTGGCAACAGGATCACTGCAACGTGGGACTTAGGGGGAAAGTAGTAAACTCACCTGCATGCAGAGTGGATTTGCTGCTTGGCTACTGGACACCATTAGCTCCAGAGGGATCGAACACAGGCCCAGCCGTGGAGTCCGGAGCCGCGCCGCCGACCCCCTTGCAGATGCTGAAGCGTGAAGAGGTCCGGAAACCGGCGGCTGAAGACTCCTCAGTCTTCATAAGGTAGCGCACAGCACTGCAGCTGTGCGCCATTTTCCTCTCAGCACACTTCACTGGGCAGTCACTGAGGGTGCAGAGCGCTGGGGGGGGGCGCTCTGAGAGGCAAATATAAACCTTATACAAGGCTAAAAATACCTCACATATAGCCCATAGGGGCTATATGGAGATATTTAACCCCTGCCTGACTGGAAAAATAGCGGGAGAAGAACCCGCCGAAAAAGGGGCGGGGCCTATCTCCTCAGCACACGGCGCCATTTTCTGTCACAGCTCCGCTGGTCAGAACGGCTCCCAGGTCTCTCCCCTGCACTGCACTACAGAAACAGGGTAAAACAGAGAGGGGGGGCACATTAATGGCTATATATATATATATTAAAGCAGCTATAAGGGAGCACTTAATATAAGGATATCCCTTGTTTATATAGCGCTTTGTGGTGTGTGCTGGCAGACTCTCCCTCTGTCTCCCCAAAAGGGCTAGTGGGTCCTGTCTTCATTAGAGCATTCCCTGTGAGTTTGCGGTGTGTGTCGGTACGTGGTGTCGACATGTATGAGGACGATATTGGTGTGGAGGCGGAGCAATTGCCAAATATGCAGATGTCACCCCCCAGGGGGTCGACACCAGAATGGATGCCTTTATTTGTGGAATTACGTGATGGTTTATCTTCCCTTAAACAGTCAGTTGAGGACATGAGGCGGCCGGACAATCAATTAATGCCTGTCCAGGCGCCTCAAACACCGTCAGGGGCTGTAAAACGCCCTTTGCCTCAGTCGGTCGACACAGACCCAGACACGGGCACTGATTCCAGTGACGACGGTAGAAATTCAAACGTATTTTCCAGTAGGGCCACACGTTATATGATTTTGGCAATGAAGGAGACGTTACATTTAGCTGATACTACAGATACCGTAAAACAGGGTATTATGTATGGTGTGAAAAAACTACAAACAGTTTTTCCTGAATCAGAAGAATTAAATGACGTGTGTGATGAAGCGTGGGTTGCTCCTGATAAAAAGTTGATAATTTCAAAAAAGTTATTGGCATTATACCCTTTCCCGCCAGAGGTTAGGGCGCGCTGGGAAACACCCCCTAAGGTGGACAAGGCGCTCACACGCTTATCCAAACAAGTGGCGTTACCCTCTCCTGAGACGGCCGCACTTAAGGATCCATCAGATAGAAAGATGGAAGTTATTCAAAAGAATATATACACACATGCAGGTGTTATACTACGACCAGCTATAGCAACTGCCTGGATGTGCAGTGCTGGAGTAGTTTGGTCAGAATCCCTGATTGAAAATATTGATACCCTAGATAGGGACAATGTTTTACTGTCGTTAGAACAAATAAAGGATGCATTTATCTATATGCGTGATGCACAGAGGGATATTTGCACACTGGCATCTCGGGTGAGTGCTATGTCCATTTCAGCCAGAAGAGCCTTATGGACACGACAGTGGACAGGCGATGCGGATTCAAAACGTCACATGGAGGTTTTGCCGTATAAAGGGGAGGAGTTATTTGGAGTTGGTCTATCAGACTTGGTGGCCACGGCTACTGCCGGGAAATCCACTTTTTTACCTCAAGTCACTCCCCAACAGAGAAAGGCACCGACCTTTCAACCGCAGCCTTTTCGCTCCTACAAAAATAAGAGAGCAAAGGGCTTGTCGTACCTGCCACGAGGCAGAGGAAGAGGGAAGAGACACCAACAGGCAGCTCCTTCCCAGGAACAGAAGCCCTCCCCGGCTCCTGCAAAAACCTCAGCATGACGCTGGGGCCTCTCAAGCGGACTCGGGGACAGTGGGGGGCCGTCTCAAAAATTACAGCGCGCAGTGGGCTCACTCGCAGGTAGACCCCTGGATCCTGCAGATAATATCTCAGGGGTACAGGTTGGAATTAGAGACGGATCCTCCTCATCGTTTCCTGAAGTCTGCCTTACCAACCGTCTCTTCCGAAAGGGAGAGGGTGTTGGAAGCCATTCACAAGCTGTACGCTCAGCAGGTGATAGTCAAAGTACCCCTATTACAACAAGGAAAGGGGTATTATTCCACTCTATTTGTGGTACCGAAGCCGGATGGCTCGGTAAGGCCTATTCTAAATCTGAAGTCCTTGAACCTCTACATAAAAAAGTTCAAGTTCAAGATGGAGTCACTCAGAGCAGTGATAGCGAACCTGGAAGAAGGGGACTTTATGGTATCCTTGGACATCAAGGATGCGTATCTACACGTTCCGATTTACCCCGCACACCAGGGGTACCTCAGGTTCATTGTTCAAAACTGTCACTATCAGTTTCAGACGCTGCCGTTCGGATTGTCCACGGCGCCTCGGGTCTTTACCAAGGTAATGGCCGAGATGATGATTCTTCTTCGAAGAAAAGGCGTATTAGTTATCCCATACTTGGACGATCTCCTAATAAGGGCAAGGTCCAGAGAACAGCTGGAGACAGCTTTAGCACTATCTCAAGAGGTGCTAAGATAACACGGGTGGATTCTGAATATTCCAAAATCCCATTTAATCCCGACAACTCGTCTGCTGTTCCTAGGAATGATTCTGGACACGGTTCAGAAAAAGGTTTTCCTTCCAGAGGAAAAAGCCAAGGAGTTATCCGATCTGGTCAGGAACCTCCTAAAACCAGGAAAAGTGTCAGTACATCAATGCACAAGAGTCCTGGGAAAAATGGTGGCTTCTTACGAAGCAATTCCATTCGGCAGATTCCATGCAAGAATATTCCAAAGGGATCTGTTGGACAAATGGTCAGGGTCGCATCTGCAGATGCACCTGCGAATAACCCTGTCACCAAAGACAAGGGTGTCACTTCTGTGGTGGTTGCAGAAGGCTCACCTATTAGAAGGCCGCAGATTCGGCATTCAGGATTGGATCCTGGTGACCACGGACGCCAGCCTGAGAGGCTGGGGAGCAGTCACACAAGGAAGAAACTTCCAGGGAGTATGGACGAGTCTGGAAAAGTCTCTTCACATAAACATTCTGGAACTAAGAGCAATCTACAATGCTCTAAGCCAGGCGGAACTTCTCCTGCAAGGAAAGCCGGTGTTGATTCAGTCGGACAACATCACGGCTGTCGCCCATGTAAACAGGCAGGGCGGCACAAGAAGCAGGAGTGCAATGGCAGAAGCTGCCAAGATTCTTCGCTGGGCGGAGAATCACGTGATAGCACTGTCAGCAGTGTTCATCCCGGGCGTGGACAACTGGGAAGCAGACTTCCTCAGCAGACACGATCTTCATCCGGGAGAGTGGGGTCTACATCCAGAAGTCTTCAACATGTTAATAGACCGTTGGGAAAGACCAATTGTAGACATGATGGCGTCTCGCCTCAACAAGAAACTGGACAAATATTGCGCCAGGTCAAGAGATCCACAGGCAATAGCTGTGGACGCACTGGTAACTCCTTGGGTGTACCAGTCAGTGTATGTGTTTCCTCCTCTGCCGCTCATACCAAAGGTATTGAAGATCATACGGCAAAGAAGAGTAAGGACAATACTAGTGGTTCCGGATTGGCCGAGAAGGACTTGGTATCCGGAACTTCAAGAGATGCTCACGGACGAACCGTGGCCTCTACCTCTGAGAAGGGACCTGCTACAGCAGGGTCCCTGTCTTTTTCAAGACTTACCGCGGCTGCGTTTGACGGCATGGCGGTTGAACGCCAGATCCTAAAAGGGAAAGGCATTCCAGAAGAAGTCATTCCTACCTTGATTAAGGCACGGAAGGAAGTCACCGTGAAACATTATCACCGCATTTGGCGAAAATATGTAGCGTGGTGCGAGGATCGGAGGGTTCCGACGGAGGAATTCCAACTGGGTCGTTTCCTACATTTCCTGCAATCAGGATTATCTATGGGTCTCAAATTGGGATCCATTAAGGTTCAAATTTCGGCCCTGTCAATATTCTTCCAAAAAGAATTGGCCTCTGTCCCTGAGGTCCAGACTTTTGTCAAGGGAGTACTGCATATACAGCCTCCTGTGGTGCCTCCGGTGGCACCGTGGGATCTAAATGTAGTTTTAGATTTCCTCAAATCCCATTGGTTTGAACCATTGAAAAAGGTGGATTTGAAATATCTCACATTGAAAGTGACTATGTTACTAGCCCTGGCCTCTGCCAGGAGAGTATCTGAATTGGCGGCTTTATCTTATAAAAGTCCTTATCTAATCTTCCATTCGGATAGGGCAGAACTGCGGACTCGTCCGCATTTTCTCCCTAAAGTGGTATCAGCATTTCATCTGAACCAACCTATTGTGGTGCCTGCGGCCACTAGCGACTTGGAGGACTCCAAGTTGTTGGACGTTGTCAGAGCCTTAAAAATATACATTGCAAGGACGGCTGGAGTCAGAAAATCTGACTCGCTGTTTATATTGTATGCACCCAACAAGTTGGGCGCACCTGCTTCTAAGCAGTCGATTGCTCGTTGGATTTGTAACACAATTCAACTTGCACATTCTGTGGCAGGCCTGCCACAGCCTAAAACTGTAAAAGCCCACTCCACAAGGAAGGTGGGCTCATCTTGGGCGGCTGCCCGAGGGGTCTCGGCATTACAACTCTGCCGAGCAGCTACGTGGTCGGGGGAGAACACGTTTGTAAAATTTTTACAAATTTGATACCCTGGCAAAGGAGGACCTGGAGTTCTCTCATTCGGTGCTGCAGAGTCATCCGCACTCTCCCGCCCGTTTGGGAGCTTTGGTATAATCCCCATGGTCCTTTCAGGAACCCCAGCATCCACTTAGGACGATAGAGAAAATAAGAATTTACTTACCGATAATTCTATTTCTCGGAGTCCGTAGTGGATGCTGGGCGCCCATCCCAAGTGCGGATTATCTGCAATACTTGTACATAGTTATTGTTAACTAATTCGGGTTATTGTTAAGGAGCCATCTTTAAGAGGCCCTTTCTGTTGTCATACTGTTAACTGGGTTTAGATCACAAGTTGTACGGTGTGATTGGTGTGGCTGGTATGAGTCTTACCCGGGATTCAAAATGCCTCCCTTATTGTGTATGCTCGTCCGGGCACAGTACCTAACTGGAGTCTGGAGGAGGGTCATAGGGGGAGGAGCCAGTGCACACCACCTGACCTAGTAAAGCTTTACTTTTTTGTGCCCTGTCTCCTGCGGAGCCGCTATTCCCCATGGTCCTTTCAGGAACCCCAGCATCCACTACGGACTCCGAGAAATAGAATTATCGGTAAGTAAATTCTTATTTTTGTGTCTCAACCCCACGGAGCACAACGCAGCAGCACAGGGGGAAAAACAAACGTCATGTACAAAGTGAGTAGCCAGCATCCACTGCCACCAATGTTGAATGTGACTGTCCCCCAGTAAAAAGGCCCATACACACTAGCCGATTTTGAGCTCACTTTTGGCGTTTTGAACTACTTTGAGTTCAAACTCGGCCAGTGTTTATGGCCGGATGATGAACGCTGATGTGCGCTCCCGCATCATCGCTGGCTGCCGCCGTCCGCCAGGCTGTTTGAACAGCCAAGCAGTGGCATCATGAGGTGGGTGCGGGGGGTGCGGCCCGTACCCGGGTGTCACCCTTCAATAGGGTGACACCAAAGCGAGCCGCACACTCACACGCACGCACCCCCATCCCCTGACATGGCAAAGTCTGGTCCACGGCTATGGCCACACCCCCTCCTCCCAGGCCCCGCCACCTAAAGCCCGACATTCTCACCTGTCAGTGAGATCAGCAGGCAGCAGCCACAGAGCCGTGCAGGCAGTGGTCTGCCCGCCCCTCCCCTCTCTTCCAGAGTCCACTCGGGTCCTGACTGAGCCTGACAGTGACACACACAAGCTCCGCCTCCCACACTATCCTACAGGAGGAAGGAGCTGCTGCTGCTGATATTGATGCATGATGCCAGTTAACTTCTGTAAATGCTCCACGATGAGCAGAATCGATTTATGAAATGTATGTGTGTGTGTGTGTCTGTATGGGGGTGAATGTGTTAATGGGCATTGGGATGTACAAATTGTTGAGTTGAGTGCTAGGTGGGGGAGCTAATTGGGGTTGTGTGAGTTTAGTATGAGTGCTGTGTGAGCGTAGTGTAGTATGGCTGCTGTGTGAGAGTAGTATTGGTGCTGTGTGAGCATAGTATGGGTGCTGTGTGAGAGTAGTATCGGTGCTGTGTGAGCATAGTATGGGTGCTGTGTGAGAGTAGTATGGGTGCTGTGTGAGCATAGTATGGGTGCTGTGTGAGCATAGTATGGGTGATGTGTGAGCGTAGTATGGGTGCTGTGTGAGCGTAGTATGGGTGATGTGTAGTATGGGTGCTGTGTGAGTGTAGTATGGGTGCTGTGTAGTATGGGTGCTGTGTGAGTGTAGTATGGGTGCTGTGTGAGAGTGGTATGGGTGCCGTGTGAGTGCAGTATGGCTGCTGTGTGAGCATAATATGGGTGCTGTGTGAGCATAGTATGGGTGCTGTGAAAGAGTGGTATGGGTGCTGTGTGAGTGTAGTATGGGTGCTGTGTGAGAGTGGCATGGGTGCCGTGTGAGTGCAGTATGGGTGCTGTGTGAGCGTAATATGGGTGCTGTGTGAGAGTGGTATGGGTGCCGTGTAGTATGGGTGCTGTGTGAGCATAGTATAGCCGCTGTGTGAGCGTAATATGAGTGCTGTGTAGTATGGCTGCTGTGTGAGAGTAGTATGGGTGCTGTGTGAGCTTAGTATGGGCGCTGTGTGAGCGTAGTATGGGTGCTGTGTGAGCGTAGTATGGGTGCAGTTTGAGTGTAGTATGAGTGCTGTGTGAGCATAGTATGGGTGCTGTGTGAGAGTAGTATGGGTGCTGTGTAGTATGGGTGCTGTGTGAGCGTAGTATGGGTGCAGCTGTGTGAGCGTATTATGGGTGCTGCTGTGTGAGCGTAGTATGAGTGCTGTGTGACGTAGTATGGGTGCTGCTGTGTGACGTAGTATGGGTGCTGCTGTGTGAGCGTAGTATGGGTGCAGTTCGAGCATAGTATGGGTGCTGTGTAACATAGTATGGGTGCTGCTGTGTGAGCGTAGTATGGGTGCTGTGTGACGTAGTATGGGTGCTGCTGTGTGAGCGTAGTATGGGTCCTGTTTGAGCGTAGTATGGGTGGTGCTGTGTGAGGGGAGCTTTATGTGAGCTGATAGTGTGGGTGGATTAATGTGCTAATGGGTGTTGGGAGGAGGGATTGATAATGAATTGGGGAGAGATGGGGTAATGAATGCAAGGAAACAAGGGGGGGGGGGGGGCTTCAGTAATGAGTACTTGGACAGGTTCATGTCCCTCAATGATCCACTGACATCACTGCTAATATTAAAGAAGAAGTGCAGGATGTCATATTGTAGCACGGCCAATCACTATTATACATGCAATAAGAAACACGCAGTAATATCATAAGGTGTACTAATATTAATACTTTGTTGTTATTACAGGGTTTCCCACCTTCAGCTGATATGTATTTCTTATTTTCTTTTTGTGATGCAAATATGTATTCAGAACATGCTGGATCTGCAAGATAATTAGGCTTAGAAAGGAAATAAGATAAAAAAAATGATTTTTTTTTTTTTCAAGTGAATCTTGGCGCAGGAGTCAACAATCACTCATGGCCTATTTCCCCCCTATTTACAATGTGGACCCTGTTCATAACAAGTGAGGCATCATTCAAGAGGCACGTACTACCTAAATTCTCCTGGCTCCTTCCCATTCAAACTACTCTCTGATAGGTGAGGGGGAATCCAATCAGATGCCACCATGCTTAAGGCCCATACACATTTTGCCCGTTTTGAGCTCAAAGTCGCCTAGTGTGTATGCTCCAGCAACGAAGATGAGCGATGATGTGCGCTCCCGCATCATCGCCAGCGAGGTGGTCCGTCGTCTCATTTTCTAGTATGTGTTGCAAAAATCGCTAATTTTTCATCCATCGTTGCTCAATGTGTACAGCGCGAGCGATGATGGATGAAAGACGCATACTTTTCGGCACTGCGGCCCCACCCTGCTCCGTCCCCAAGCCCCATTTTGTGTCTCAACCCCACGGAGCACAACGCAGCAGCACAGGGGGAAAAACAAACGTCATGTACAAAGTGAGTAGCCAGCATCCACTGCCACCAATGTTGAATGTGACTGTCCCCCAGTAAAAAGGCCCATACACACTAGCCGATTTTGAGCTCACTTTTGGCGTTTTGAACTACTTTGAGTTCAAACTCGGCCAGTGTTTATGGCCGGATGATGAACGCTGATGTGCGCTCCCGCATCATCGCTGGCTGCCGCCGTCCGCCAGGCTGTTTGAACAGCCAAGCAGTGGCGTCATGAGGTGGGTGCGGCCCGTACCCGGGTGTCACCCTTCAATAGGGTGACACCAAAGCGAGCCGCACACTCACACGCACGCACCCCCTGACATGGCAAAGTCTGGTCCACGGCTATGGCCACACCCCCTCCTCCCAGGCCCCGCCACCTAAAGCCCGACATTCTCACCTGTCAGTGAGATCAGCAGGCAGCAGCCACAGAGCCGTGCAGGCAGTGGTCTGCCCGCCCCTCCCCTCTCTTCCAGAGTCCACTCGGGTCCTGACTGAGCCTGACAGTGACACACACAAGCTCCGCCTCCCACACTATCCTACAGGAGGAAGGAGCTGCTGCTGCTGATATTGATGCATGATGCCAGTTAACTTCTGTAAATGCTCCACGATGAGCAGAGTCGATTTATGAAATGTATGTGTGTGTGTGTCTGTATGGGGGTGAATGTTTTAATGGGCATTGGGATGTACAAATTGTTGAGTTGAGTGCTAGGTGGGGGAGCTAATTGGGGTTGTGTGAGTTTAGTATGAGTGCTGTGTGAGCGTAGTGTAGTATGGCTGCTGTGTGAGAGTAGTATTGGTGCTGTGTGAGCATAGTATGGGTGCTGTGTGAGAGTAGTATCGGTGCTGTGTGAGCATAGTATGGGTGCTGTGTGAGAGTAGTATGGGTGCTGTGTGAGCATAGTATGGGTGCTGTGTGAGCATAGTATGGGTGATGTGTGAGCGTAGTATGGGTGCTGTGTGAGCGTAGTATGGGTGATGTGTAGTATGGGTGCTGTGTAGTATGGGTGCTGTGTGAGTGTAGTATGGGTGCTGTGTGAGAGTGGTATGGGTGCCGTGTGAGTGCAGTATGGCTGCTGTGTGAGCATAATATGGGTGCTGTGTGAGCATAGTATGGGTGCTGTGAAAGAGTGGTATGGGTGCTGTGTGAGCGTAGTATGGGTGCTGTGTGAGAGTGGCATGGGTGCCGTGTGAGTGCAGTATGGGTGCTGTGTGAGCGTAATATGGGTGCTGTGTGAGAGTGGTATGGGTGCCGTGTAGTATGGGTGCTGTGTGAGCATAGTATAGCCGCTGTGTGAGCGTAATATGAGTGCTGTGTAGTATGGCTGCTGTGTGAGAGTAGTATGGGTGCTGTGTGAGCTTAGTATGGGCGCTGTGTGAGCGTAGTATGGGTGCAGTTTGAGTGTAGTATGAGTGCTGTGTGAGCATAGTATGGGTGCTGTGTGAGAGTAGTATGGGTGATATGTAGTATGGGTGCTGTGTGAGCGTAGTATGGGTGCCGCTGTGTGAGCGTATTATGGGTGCTGCTGTGTGAGCGTAGTATGAGTGCTGTGTGACGTAGTATGGGTGCTGCTGTGTGACGTAGTATGGGTGCTGCTGTGTGAGCGTAGTATGGGTGCAGTTCGAGCATAGTATGGGTGCTGTGTAACATAGTATGAGTGCTGCTGTGTGAGCGTAGTATGGGTGCTGTTTGAGTGTAGTATGAGTGCTGTGTGACGTAGTATGGGTGCTGCTGTGTGAGCGTAGTATGGGTCCTGTTTGAGCGTAGTATGGGTGGTGCTGTGTGAGGGGAGCTTTATGTGAGCTGATAGTGTGGGTGGATTAATGTGCTAATGGGTGTTGGGAGGAGGGATTGATAATGAATTGGGGAGAGATGGGGTAATGGATGCAAGGAAACAAGGGGGGGGGGGGCTTCAGTAATGAGTACTTGGACAGGTTCATGTCCCTCAATGATCCACTGACATCACTGCTAATATTAAAGAAGAAGTGCAGGATGTCATACTGTAGCACGGCCAATCACTATTATACATGCAATAAGAAACACGCAGTAATATCATAAGGTGTACTAATATTAATACTTTGTTGTTATTACAGGGTTTCCCACCTTCAGCTGATATGTATTTCTTATTTTCTTTTTGTGATGCAAATATGTATTCAGAACATGCTGGATCTGCAAGATAATTCGGCTTAGGAAGGAAATAAGATAAAAAAATGATTTATTTTTTTCAAGTGAATCTTGGCGCAGGAGTCAACAATCATTCATGGCCTATTTCCCCCCTATTTACAATGTGGACCCTGTTCATAACAAGTGAGGCATCATTCAAGAGGCACGTACTACCTAAATTCTCCTGGCTCCTTCCCATTCAAACTACTCTCTGATAGGTGAGGGGGAATCCAATCAGATGCCACCATGCTTAAGGCCCATACACATTTTGCCCGTTTTGAGCTCAAAGTCGCCTAGTGTGTATGCTCCAGCAACGAAGATGAGCAATGATGTGCGCTCCCGCATCATCGCCAGCGAGGTGGTCCGTCGTCTCATTTTCTAGTATGTGTTGCGAAAATCGCTAATTTTTCATCCATCATTGCTCAATGTGTACAGCGCGAGCGATGATGGATGAAAGACGCATACTTTTCAGCACTGCGGCCCCACCCTGCTCCGTCCCCAAGCCCCATTTTGTGTCTCAACCCCACAGAGCACAACGCAGCAGCACAGGGGGAAAAACAAAAGTCATGTACAAAGTGAGTAGCCAGCATCCACTGCCACCAATGTTGAATGTGACTGTCCCCCAGTAAAAAGGCCCATACACACTAGCCGATTTTGAGCTCACTTTTGGCGTTTTGAACTACTTTGAGTTCAAACTCGGCCAGTGTTTATGGCCGGATGATGAACGCTGATGCGCGCTCCCGCATCATTGCTGGCTGCCGCCGTCCGCTGGGCTGTTTGAACAGCTGAGCAGTGGCGTCATGAGGTGGGTGCGGGGGGTGCGGCCCGCACCCGGGTGTCACCCTTCAATAGGGTGACACCAAAGTGAGCCGCACACTCACACGCACGCACCCCCATCCCCTGACATGACAAAGTCTGGTCCACGGCTATGGCCACACCCCCTCCTCCCAGGCCCGCCTCCTAAAGCCCGACATTCTCACCTGTCAGTGAGATCAGCAGGCAGCAGCCACAGAGCCGTGCAGGCAGTGGTCTGCCCTCCCCTCCCCTCTCTTCCAGAGTCCACTCGGGTCCTGACTGAGCCTGACAGTGACACACACATGGGTGCTGTGTGAGAGTAGTATGGGTGCTGTGTGAGAGTGGTATGGGTGCCGTGTAGTATGGGTGCTGTGTGAGCTTAGTATGGGCGCTGTGTGAGCGTAGTATGGGTGCTGTGTGAGCGTAGTATGGGTGCAGTTTGAGTGTAGTATGAGTGCTTTGTGAGCATAGTATGGGTGCTGTGTGAGAGTAGTATGGGTGCTGTGTAGTATGGGTGTTGTGTGAGCGTAGTATGGGTGCCGCTGTGTGAGCGTAGTATGGGTGCTGCTGTGTGAGCATAGTATGAGTGCTGTGTGACGTAGTATGGGTGCTGCTGTGTGACGTAGTATGGGTGCTGCTGTGTGAACGTAGTATGGGTGCTGCTGTGTGAGCGTAGTATGGGTGCAGTTCGAGCATAGGTTGGGTGCTGTGTGACATAGTATGGGTGCTGCTGTGTGAGCGTAGTATGGGTGCAGTTTGAGTGTAGTACGAGTGCTGTGTGACGTAGTATGGGTGCTGCTGTGTGAGCGTAGTATGGGTCCTGTTTGAGCGTAGTATGGGTGGTGCTGTGTGAGGGGAGCTTTATGTGAGCTGATAGTGTGGGTGGATTAATGTGCTAATGGGTGTTGGGAGGAGGGGTTGATAATGAATTGGGGAGAGATGGGGTAATGGATGCAAGGAAACGGGGGGGGGGGCTTCAGTAATGGGTTCTTGGACAGTGATATGTTTGCGGTTGCTGTTTAGGGGAAATTGGTTTATCAGTGCCACCACCAAGTAAATCCCATGCCACCTCTAAGACACCACATGATACCCCATGTCACCTTTAAGACACCACATGATACCCCATGTCACCTCTAAGACACCACATGATACCCCATGTCAGCTCTAAAACACCACATGATACCCCATGTCACCACCAAGACACCACATGATACCCCATGTCACCACCAAGACACCACATGATACCCCATGTCACCTCTAAGACACCACATGATACCCCATGTCAGCTCTAAAACACCACATGATACCCCATGTCACCACCAAGACACCACATGATACCCCATGTCACCTCTAAGATACCACATGATACCCCATGTCAGCTCTAAAACACCACATGATACCCCATGTCACCACCAAGACACCACATGATACCCCATGTCACCACCAAGACACCACATGATACCCCATGTCACCACCAAGACACCACATGATACCCCATATCCCCACATGATACCCCATTTCACCACATGATACCCCATATCCCCAAATTTCACCAGATGAGCTGCGGTTTAGTATGCTAAGGGGGCTATTCAATTGTTTGAAAAGTCAGTTGGGAGTCTGTTTTTTCCTATCTAATAGACAGGAAAAAACAGACACCCAACTGACTTTTCAAACATTCGAATCTCCCCCTAAAAGTATCAAAACTACAACTGCTTTCTCTAGAATGGGGGGGGGGGCGCCCAGCACAGGGCAAGGCCGCCCCACATGCTGGGTCCGCCCCCCGCTGAGACACGAGTGCATTGCTATACAGAGATGCGCTCGCATTTTAAGGGTAGCCCTCTGCTTCTGCAGCCTAGCTGTGAAGGCAGTCGCCGGGCCACCATCTTTTGGGTCACAGCTGCTGCGTGTGCCGTCATGCAACCGCTGTGGCCTGCCCGACAAATGGTCCAGAAACGCCTGTGTTGTCCGGACCACGCCCCTCAAATGGTGCGTCGCAGCCCCATCACCTCCCCCCGCCAGGATTCCTTATGGTGTGATAAGGGAGGAGGTCCATGGAGGGTGACACCATGAGTTACCACACCGGGTGACACCAACCCTAGTGACGCCTCTGCAGCCGAGTGAAGCACTTTTCAGTCTCCTACTGTGGAAAGTGGTTTACCCGCCGTGAACATCGCTGGGCACAGGGAAAATTGCTCAGTGTGTATGCACTAAGCGGTTTTCCTGCCAGCGATGTTCACATCATTGCTGTGCATACACGCTGGGCAAAAATGCCCAGTGTGTATGCATCTTAATATATACATGGCTTGCACAGGCCTTTATGTAAATAGGCTTTCTAATGAAAGATTTTCAGCGAAGTCTTTTGCCTCCTGAAAAACTCTTGCTCTTTGGGAAAATAGCTCAGTGTGTATGCACTACTTTTGTGGATGATATATCTTTCAGAGACTTTGTCAAAATCTTTTTTAAATGAAAATATGAAAATCTCCTAGTGTGTATGCACCTTACGCAGACATTCTCCATATGTAACGTCTACTGTGAAGTGCCATCTTGAGGTACTGTATTTGGTTGCTTATAACTGTTGTTAGCATTGAGTCGCCTCCCGCGTGTGAATGGAACACATTAAAAATTAAACTTCTTATTCAGAAATAATTTTGTTTACCACAAAAACCTCAAAACAAAATCCAAAACAAGTAATGTATGTTTTATTTACAGGTGAAAATGAATTCATTTCAGGAGAACCATTTGTGAACACAGTTCCAGTCAACAAGAAAGTCAAGAAAATAAAGGCATTTAAAGAGCAGACCCCTGTAAAAGAGGTCACTCTGGAATTGCTGGATAAGAGCTACCTAAAGGAGAGGAATGGCACATGGCACGCACACCTGAACATCCACCGCATGGTGCAGTTGGATTGTCAGCGCGCTCTTAAAAAAGGGACAGGAGAACAGGAGAAGGTAATTGACAAAAGTTTATTGTTTGACCGGCTGCTCAGTTCTGGAAGCCAGCCAACTAAAGAGCCGGAACACAGTACAGGAGACATGGGACCAAGCGAAGGGACTGAGGGTAACAACTCTGTCAGCAGTACATACAGGAAATCTTCTCTGAAGCAATCAGCTCCTGCATTATGGAGCCATTACCAGTTTCCCTCCTCCAAGCCCACTTCCCCCACAGAGAAAGTGTTTTACTATCCATTCCCTCAAAAGAAAAATCCACGGATATCAGAAACAGCCAGAAAACTAGGTTTATATGTAACACATTAACATTATTATCGGGAAATCCTTTCAAACGAAATGTGACCTTCATGTGACCTTGTTTCATATGAGCTTGCACCTTACTTTTCCACTGTGAATAATTCACCTTGGACTGAACAATGATATCTTTGTTGAAGAGAAATAAAAACACTGGCCCTCATTCCGAGTTGTTCGCTCGGTATTTTTCATCGCATCGCAGTGAAAATCCGCTTAGTACGCATGCGCAATGTTCGCACTGCGACTGCGCCAAGTAACTTTACTATGATGAAAGTATTTTTACTCACGGCTTTTTCTTCGCTCCAGCGATCGTAATGTGATTGACAGGAAATGGGTGTTACTGGGCGGAAACACGGCGTTTCAGGGGCGTGTGGCTGAAAACGCTACCGTTTCCGGAAAAAACGCAGGAGTGGCCGGAGAAACGGTGGGAGTGCCTGGGCGAACGCTGGGTGTGTTTGTGACGTCAACCAGGAACGACAAGCACTGAAATGATCGCACAGGCAGAGTAAGTCTGGAGCTACTCTGAAACTGCTAAGTAGTTAGTAATCGCAATATTGCGAATACATCGGTCGCAATTTTAAGAAGCTAAGATTCACTCCCAGTAGGCGGCGGCTTAGCGTGTGTAACTCTGCTAAAATCGCCTTGCGACCGATCAACTCGGAATGAGGGCCACTGTACTTACATTTCAGGAACTATGGCCTTCATTCCGAGTTGTTCGCTCGCAAGCTGCTTTTAG
This sequence comes from Pseudophryne corroboree, assembly GCF_028390025.1. NCBI lineage: Eukaryota > Metazoa > Chordata > Amphibia > Anura > Myobatrachidae > Pseudophryne > Pseudophryne corroboree. Next base: position 161,966,913 of record NC_086448.1, read on the forward strand.
CAGCTTTGCACATGCTGAGTCGCCGCCTACTGGGAGTGATTCTTAGCATAGTAGATTTGCAAACGAAAGATTAGCAGATTTGCGAATAGACAGTTCTTAGCAGTTTCTGAGTAGCTCGAGACTTACTCTGCCACTGCGATCAGTTCAGTCAGTTTCGTTCCTGGTTTGACGTCACAAACACACCCAGCGTTCACCCAGACACTCCCCCGTTTCTTCAGACACTCCCGCGTTTTTCCCAGAAACGGCAGCGTTTTTTCGCACACACCCATAAAACGGCCAGTTTCCGCCCAGAAACACCCACTTCCTGTCAATCACACTACGATCACCAGAACGAAGAAAAAACCTTGTAATGCCGTAAGTAAAATACCCAACTTAATAGCAAATTTACTTGGCGCAGTCGCACTGCGGACATTGCGCATGCGCATTAGCGACTAATCGCTCCGTTGCGAAAAAAAAAAAATAACGAGCGATCAACTCAGAATGACCACCTATGTTACATTGGTAAATACTGTGTCTTAGACTGTAGGCGGCCAGGAGTAGGGCCCTCTCCTCCTGTGTTCCTGCCTGCTCCCACCTGTGCATCTCTACGTCCTTGTACTATGCTTCTTGCATATTTAGGACTATGGGGCTAATTCAGATTTGATTGCAGCAGCAAATTGGTTAGCTAATGGACAAAACCATGTGGACTGCATGTGGGGCAGATATAACATGTGCAGAGAGCGTAAGGTTTGGGTGTGTTATATTGTTTCTGTGCAGGGTAAATAAATACTGGCTGCTTTATTTTTACACTGCAATTTAGATTTCAGTTTGAACACATCCCACCCAATTTTAACTCTCTCTGCACATGTTATAAATGTCCCCCCCCCTGCAGTGCACATGGTTTTGCCCATTAGCTAACAAATTTGCTGCTGCGATCAGATCTGAGGGGGTCATTCCGAGTTGTTCGCTCTGTATTTTTTTCTCGCAACGGAGCGATTAGTCGCTAATGCGCATGTGCAATGTCCGCAGTGCGACTGCGCCAAGTAAATTTGCTATGCAGTTAGGAATTTTACTCACGGCATTACGAGGTTTTTTCTTCGTTCTGGTGATCGGAGTGTGATTGACAGGAAGTGGGTGTTTCTGGGCGGAAACTGGCCGTTTTATGGGAGTGTGTGAAAAAACGCTACCGTTTCTGGGAAAAACGCGGGAGTGGCTGGAGAAACGGAGGAGTGTCTGGGCGAACGCTGGGTGTGTTTGTGACGTGAAACCAGGAACGACAAGCACTGAACTGATCGCAGATGCCGAGTAAGTCTGGAGCTACTCAGAAACTGCTAAGAGGTGTGTGGTCGCAATTTAGAGAATCTTTCGTTCGCAATTTTAAGAAGCTAAGATTCACTCCCAGTAGGCGCGGCTTAGCGTGTGTAAAGCTGCTAAAAGCAGCTTGCGTGCGAACAACTTGGAATGACCCCCTGAATTAGGCCCTTTGCTTCATTACATGTTATGCTTACTTCCTTGGTTTTATTGTATCTAAGCTACTGGAAATGTTCTTTGCTTTTGCTTGTTGTGTACGTTACATTTTGACGTCTACAGTTTATATACTAGCTATGCTATATTCTCCACTGTATTCCATTGCAGAATTCTGTGGTGCCTTATAAATACTCTACGTAATCATACATTCATTATGGCAGAATATATGTCAAGTGTCAACATTTTGTCAATGTTCCAACTGTTGTACAGTGCACCTGTTTTACAGAGCCAAAGTAGGTGACAGGTGCACGCTAAGCAGAATCATAGTTCTCTGCATTGGTAAATAACCAATAAGCAATATAAACCTGAACAGACCTAATATTGTAGCAGCCAGTTTAAGCTCTATTGCATTCAAGAAATGTTGAGCAGAGCGTGAAATTGGGATCACTGAGCTCCATTAAAAAAAACACACTATGCACATCAGTTTTGTTATAAATAGAATGACTGTCCACTAACACAGCTTATCCTATTTGGTTGTGGTCATGATCTCACTTCTTACAAAGCCACTGTGCACAGAATGGGCATTGTTTCAGTATGACCCCGTCAATAAGCTTATCCTCATTCTTGCAAGTTCAAACATATTTACTGGCTTGAGCCATGAAAATGAAAGGCAGCGTCCACTCTTGATGATGTGTTTCTTTGCCCTACCACTTGTCCTGTCTGCAATCCTGCTCCCTCCGTACAGCTAGGATATAGCTAACAAGCTAGGAAAGACTGTACCACTGAAGTTATACAATATAAAACTGTGCATTTAAAATGACATTAATTTATAAGTTAAATAATACATTTGTATTTTTTCCATTTACCATGTGAGCACCATTGTATGTGTGTGTGTATATATATATATATATATATATATATATAGTGGAACAAACGAGGCGGCACTCAGAGGCTGTCACTCCAAAAGTATAATTGGTGGAAACAGTGCAAAAAAGGTCACATCAACGTTTCGGGGACCTAGTCCCCTTCTTCAGGATGAAGAAGGTCCCCGAAACGTTGATGTGACCTTTTTTGCACTGTTTCCACCAATTATATTTTTGGAGTGACAGCCTCTGAGTGCCGCCTCGTTTGTTCCACTACATACCACCGGATCCCGGTTGGGGAGGGCACCTGAGCAATACGAGTCCAGCACAGGACTCTGTGGAGTGCCGGAGCAGCCACACTTTCTATATATATATATATATATATATATATATATATACGGTCAAGTCACATTACTATGACCACCAGCTATTAGCCAGAGTAACATGCAGGGCCGTCAAGAGGAGTGTGTGGGGGAAGGGAGGGGGGGGGGGGGAGGGAGAGATGGCGGGTACAAATTACCCAGGCCCAGGACTACTGGAGGGACCCGAATCAGCCTCCCCTCCCGGGTAGCAACAGTGGCAGCATAAGCTCTCATCTTGCTGCTGCTGACGACCCTCTACAAAGACTTTCTTTTTTCTACTTTTCCCTAAGGGGGCGATTAGGCCATGTCCCCAAAATTTTACCAGGGCCCAGCAGACCTCTCAGCAGCACTGCCATTGTGTGCAGCACGGACAGCAGCTGGGAGTGACTCAATAAGGTGCTGGTGGGTTGGCACAGGTACATTTTGACAGCGAGCTGCTCTACTGTAGCTTGACTGTCGGCCCTCATGCACCTTCATAGCTGACATTCACCTCTCACATCAATGGCACGTGGTGCTCCGTTAATTATTCGTAATGGTGCCATTTGTCCAGTCACAATACACCTTCACCACAGTAGCACGCAAACTGCGCTGAATCACAAATACTGCCGATAATCATCCCTTTTTGCAACTCGGATAAACTGCGCCTTTTACCCATGACAGCAACAAGTGATGTGTGTACAGACGGCCTATTGCACACCTAATATACCCCCAAACCAGTGCATGGCACACAACGTACTTCATGGACTATGCTCTGTCGGCGTCAAATATAGGAGGTGCCCATAATAATGTGACTCAACCATTGTGTGTGTGTGTGTATATATATATATATATGTATATTTATGAATTTGGTAGTAATGAATATAAAGTTAGGGAGAATCTTTAGTATAAACATGATTTCAAGTGCATCCGTCACTTACGCACAGCACAGACTGCCACCTTGGGGGCAGATCAACATTCATGAGAATTTCTGGAAGCAGTAATAACACTGAGACACCGCAGTGGGCATCGAGCCCATAAGAGAGCTGCCGTGTAAGCAACGGGTTCACTTTAATAATTTAGACAGCAGTATACAGTGAATGACTTATGCATATTAGAATTGCAACAGTGTAATCTTACTGTAATGTATAGTAATAAACCTGTTTAATCATCAATAAAATCTAAACAAACACAAATAAAATTATAGTGACAGTTAGTTAAAAAGGAAATTGAAGTAGCCTTGTGTATCTTGTTTTTCTGCTCATTCTACTGTACACAACATGTCTGTAATAAAGATATATTTGTAAATACAAATTAACATTGCTTTTCATGAATGTGAGATAACAGCATATAACCCTATCGGTGCAGGACAGTGCACGTTGTCTGATCACATGGCACTTATAAACAATGCTCTTGATTAAACTTCATCTAGTGTGCACTTATAGGAGATGATCCAGAACTGATCGTTGTGCTGCTAATATTGCTGTCCTGCGATCGCATAGGGAGAATGGAAATTCGCCCGTGCAACTGTGCGATCGCATGCGCGCAGCTTCAAATCTGTTCGCAGCTCACTCAGTGTGTGCAGTCTCTGTGCAGCCCAGGGCTTACTCCTCCAGTGCAATGAGCACTGGCTGATCGGGGCCGGAGCTGACGTCAGACACCCTCCCTGAAAACGCTTTGACACGCCTGCGTTTTTTCCGGACACTCCCAGTAAACGGTCAGTTACCCCCCACAAACGGCCTCTTCCTTTCAATCACCTTGCGAACGCCCGTGCGAACTGAATTTTCCCACCATCCTGTCGCTGACCGATGATGCCCATTGTTGTTGGCCGATGCGCGTGCGCATTACGGTGCATATGCAGTTATTACTTAATCGCCCGCTGTGCGAAAACGCATAGCAGCGATCAAGTGTGAATCACCCCCAGAGTGCAGTACAATTATCTTCTTAAAGGTCTAGTAAATCTGAACAGATTAGCTGCATTTGGCTTTAACTAAATTGTGTGTAACCACAAAAATATTAGCTGGATGGGGATTTTGATGATAATGGTCATCTAAAAGTGACCTTTATCAGCCTATGTATGTGCCCATGTTGTGACTTCACTAACATAGGGGGTCATTCAGAGCTGATCGCTCACTAGCTTTTTTTTGTAGCGCTGCAATCAGATAGTCGCCGCCTATAGGGGAGTATATTTTAGTTTTGCAAGTGTGCGATCACATGTGCAGCCGAGCAGGACAAAAAAGTTTTTTGCAGTTTCTGAGTAGCTCAGAACTTGCTCAGACGCTGTGATCACTTCAGCCTGTTCTTGCCTGGAATTCACGTCAGACACCCGCCCTGCAAACACTTCGACACACCTGTGTTTTTCCAAACACTCCCAGAAAACGGTCAGTTGACACCCACAAACGCCTGCTTCTTGTCAATCCCCTTGCGGTCGGCTGTGCGAATGGATTCTTCATAAAATCCATCGCTCAGCAACGATCTGCTTTGTACAGCAGTTCTGACCTGATCGCAGCGCAGCGAAAAATCCTAGCGTGCAATCAGGTCGGAATGACCCCCATAAACCACTATACATAAGAAAAGGGATGGCAATCGACCATCAGTGGTTAACAAATGATCGATGGTTTTGTTATCCATGGTGGAGTTTTGATGTTGCTCTATGATCGATGGCTTGGAGAATACATTTTTTTTCCCCTTGACATCAGGGACCCACTAAGCCCTGCTCCCTTCACTAATTGATCCACTGCCTGACATTTTCTTCTGCAGGAATGGACATCACTATCAACAGTTTCATGCTATCAATGGTAACCCACAGATGGTCATGACCTGCCCCAGAAGTGGTCTGGCTGACTGGCACATACAACATGCAGATGAATCTTGTCAGGTTTGCTAACCATGGGGCAGATGTATTAAGCCTGGAGACAGCATAAGGAAGTGATAAACCAGTGATATATGCAAGATGATAAACGCACAAGCCAATCAGCTACTAACTGTTAATTTACATATTGGAGCTGATTGGCTGGTGCGTTTATCACCTTGCACTTATCACTTATGCCTTCTCCAGGTTAATACATCTGCCCCCATGTACTGTATGTCACCAAATTGGATGCTGATCTGGCATCTTGATGGCAGGATCAACCTCATTAGAGCAGGTATAGCAAACTCAGAATCCCAACTGGGCCGAATAATCAACGTCTAATAGGCCCTACACACTGGGCGATATCACTCAAAGATATGAACGATCTCGTTCATTAATGAACGAGATACCGTCCATATCTTTGAGTGTGGAGGCACCAGCGATGAGCGATGCGCGGCCCCACGCTCGTTCTTCGCTGGTGCCCCGTCTTCTATGCATGCAGGCCAATATGGACGAGATCGTCCATATTTGCCTGCATTGCTGTGGAGCCGGGTGACGGGGGGAGTGAAGAAACTTCACTCCCTCGTCACTGCTCCCACCCGCCGCCGGGTCGCCCGCCGGCCGTCTCTGCCGTCGAGCAGCTCGGCGGCGGATCACCAATTGTGTAGGGCCCTTAAGTTTGTGTGGGCCGCAAGAAAACAAAAAAAAGGAGATTTATGGTAAGACTTACCATTGTTAAATCTCTTTCTGCGAGGTACACTGGATTCCACAGGGAATAACATCAGGGTGTAAAGTTAAATCTTGATCCGAGGCACTAACAGGCTAAAGCTTTGACTGTTCCGAGGATGCACTGCACCGTCTCCTCTATATCCTCACCTCCAGGCACTGGAGCTCAGTTTCGTTAACCAGTCCAATGCAGTAGCAGGTAAAAGAGACGATCGTAGTTAGTAGCCACAGAGAACCACATTCTCACAACAGGAGAAGATACCAGCGGCTAATGCCATGAAAACCCAACAAAGCTAACTGCGTCAGTGTGGGCGCCCTGTGGAATCCAGTGTACCTCGCAGAAAGAGGTTTAACAATGGTAAGTCTTACCATAAATCTCCTTTTCTGCAGTGGGGTACACTGGTATTCCACAGGGAATAACATCGGGGATGTCCTAAAGCAGTTCCTCAAAGGAGGGGATGCACTGTAGCGGGCACAAGAACCCGGCGTCCAAAGGAAGCATCCTGGGAGGCGGAAGTATCAAAGGCATAGTACCTAATTAACGTGTTCACTAAGGACCACGAAGCCGCCTTGCACAATTGTTCTAGGAACGCGCCATGGCGTGCCGCCCAAGAAAGTCCAACAGACCGAGTAGAATGGGCCTTGATAGTAGCAGGAGCTGGAAGTCTAGCCTGCGCATAAGCTTGTGCAATCACCATTCTAATCCATCTGGCCAAGGTTTGCTTATTCGCAGGCCAGCCACGTTTGTGAAAACCAAAAAGGACAAAGAGAGAATCAGATCTCCTAAGAGAGGCGGTTCTCTTCACATATATACGGAGAGCCCGTACCACATCCAAAGACCATTCTTTGGAGGACAACCCGGGAGAGATAAAGGCCGGAACCTCAATCTTTTGGTTAATGTTGAAAGACATCACCACCTTAGGCAGATAACCAGGGCGAGTTCTAAGAACTGCACGGTCACTGTGAAAAATCAGAAAGGGTGACTGACAGGATAAGGCACCCAAGTCTGAAACCCTTCTAGCAGAGGCAATAGCCAGAAAAAAACAAGACTTTAAGTGTAAGCCATTTAAGGTCCACAGACTCAAGAGGTTTAAATGGAGACTTTTGTAGGGCATCCAGAACAACCGACAGGAGCCACTGGAGGACATAGGGAGGTTGAATCTGTAAAACACCCTGGGGTAAATTTACTAAGATTCGTGTTTTCCCGTTTGAGGTCAAAGTTCAATCACGAATGACATCGAAAGTGTAAATATGCAACTTTTTGAATTGATTACGACTAATTTACTAAGCTGCCGTATTCTGCATTTTCGGGTTTTCCGATGTCGATGTCATTCGTTTTTTTAGGCAGTGTTTTACGTGAGTGACTTGTGAAACACTGCCGACTTTAATACAATGAATCTCGGCCGGATCTGAGAGATCCGTGCTGGGCTTCATTGTGCACTTTGTTAAAAAAATAAATAAAGTTTAAATGTAAAAAAAAAATTGCGTGGGGTCCCCCCTCCAAAGCCAAACCAGCCTCGGGCTCTTTGAGCCGATCCTGGTTGCAGAAATATGGGGAAAAAATGGACAGGGGTTCCCCCATATTCAAGCAACCAGCATCGGGCTCTGCGCCTGGTCCTTGTTCCAAAAATACGGGGGACAAAAAGAGTAGGGGTCCCCCGTATTTTTGAAACCAGCACCGGGCTCCACTAGCTGGACAGATAATGCCACAGCCGGGGGTCACTTTTATACAGTGCCTTGCGGCCGTGGCATCAAATATCCAACTAGTCACCCCTGGCCGGGGTACCCTGGGGGAGTGGGGACCCCTTCAATCAAGGGGTCCCCCCCCAGCCACCCAAGGGCCAGGGGTGAAGCCCGAGGCTGTCCCCCCCATCCAATGGGCTGCGGATGGGGGGCTGATAGCCTTTGTGATAAGTGTTTGATATTGTTTTTAGTAGCAGTACTATAAGGCCCAGCAAGCCTCCCCCGCAAGCTGGTACTTGGAGAACCACAAGTACCAGCATGCGGGGGAAAAATGGGCCCGCTGGTACCTGTAGTACTACTACTAAAAAAATACCACAATAAAGACATTACACACACACCTTGACAGTATAACTTTAATACATCCATCCACACCTCCATATACACATACTTACCTTATGTTCCCACGCAGGTCGGTCCTCTTCTCCAGTAGAATCCATGGTGTACCTGTAGAAAAAATTATACTCACATAATCCATGGTTGAAGGCTCCTCTGTAACTCCTTTTGTAATCCACGTACTTGAAAAAATAAAAAAACGAATACCCGACCACGAACTGAAAGGGGACCCATGTTTTCACATGGGCCCCCTTTCCCCGAATGCCAGAAACCCACTCTGACTGATGTCTAAGTGGGTTTCCTCAGCCAATCAGGGAGCGCCACGTTGTAGCACCCTCCTGATCGGCTGTGTGCTCCTGTACTGTCTGACAGGCGGCACACGGCAGTGTTACAATGTAGCGCCTATGCGCTCCATTGTTACCAATGGTGGGAACTTTCAGGTCAGCGGTGAGGTCACTTTCGGTCAACCGCTGACCTGAAAGTTCCCACCATTGGTTACAATGGAGCGCATAGGCGCTACATTGTAACACTGCCGTGTGCCGCCTGTCATACAGTACAGGAGCACACAGCCGATCAGGAGGGTGCTACAACGTGGCGCTCCCTGATTGGCTGAAGAAACCCACTTAGACATTAGTCAGAGGGGGTTTCTGGCATTCGGGGAAAGGGGGCCCATGTGAAAACATGGGTCCCCTTTCAGTTCGTGGTCGGGTATTCGTTTTTTTATTTTTTCAAGTACGTGGATTACAAAAGGAGTTACAGAGGAGCCGAAAACACTGGATTATGTGAGTATAATTTTTTCTACAGGTACACCATGGATTCTACTGGAGAAGAGGACCGACCTGCGTGGGAACATAAGGTAAGTATGTGTATATGGACGCAAGGCACTGTATAAAAGTGTCCCCCGGCTGTGGCATTATCTGTCCAGCTAGTGGAGCCCGGTGCTGGTTTCAAAAATACGGGGGACCCCTACTCTTTTTGTCCCCCGTATTTTTGGAACCAGGACCAGGCGCAGAGCCCGATGCTGGTTGCTTAAATATGGGGGAACCCCTGTCCATTTTTTCCCCATATTTCTGCAACCAGGATCGGCTCAAAGAGCCCGAGGCTGGTTTGCCTTAGGAGGGGGGGCCCCACGCAATTTTTTTCCAGAAAATTTATAACATTTCCCCCCCCTTCCCACTGAAAAACATGCACGGATCTCATGGATCCGTGCATGCCTATACAAACACGGGATAAAAAAGCAGGTCTGTTTTTTTTTAGCACTTTTTCACGATTTGTATTTTATCACGGCAGTGTTTGGCTATTGTCGGCAGTGTTTGTGTTTTGCACTTTTTAGTAAATTCCCGATTTCTAGCAATTTGCAGGCGTATTTGACCGATGGTGTATTGATTCGTGATTTTTTCCTAGGACTTCCAAAATATTACGAATGCCCTCATCACTGCCGTGATTTTTGCTTAGTAAATTACCGAGATGACACTTTGAAGAAAAAACGGCATCTCGGTCAAAATCGGGACCTTAGTAAATATACCCCCCTGAGTGAAAGTATGAACCAGGCCCGGCGCTACCCGCTCAGCAAAGGGATGCAGTGCACTGCATTCCCGCTGCTGCGCCGTCCTGTCCCCCCTGCTGCTGGCTGCTGTGCCTGTCACTGTATGACAGGCAGCGGCGCCGGCAGATTAAAGCCTCCTCTCCTCTCCCTTTGACATTCTCTACGGTAACAGTTCTCCTCCCCCAGGCGGCGCTGCCATACGCTACCCATTGTTTTCTCCCCGGGCCTCCCCTCGCTGGAATTACACTTGCTCCTCCTCTTTTCCGCCGCGCCCACTCAGACATCCCGAGCTGTGGCATGTGCGCATGCACAAGAAAATAGCAAAGGGGGAGCGCGGCATTAGCGATGCTGAGACCTGAGTTGCCGCGGCGGAGCAAGTGTAATACCAGCGTGGGGAAGCCAGGGGAGAAAATAACAGGGAGCGTATGGCAGCGCCGGCTGGGGGAGGAGAACTGTTACCATGGAGAATGTCAAAGGGAGCGCAGTGAAGGCAGCTGAGTACATCCTGACCTAACTGATCGGATGAAGGGGGGGCGGAGCTTCACAGTCGAAAAGGGGGCGGTGCTTCACGGACGAAAAGGGGGCGGGGCTACACGGAACCAGAAGACTGCAGTACCACAGAGGAGCGGGAAGAGCCTCTTCAAATGTAAGTAGTCTCTCTCTCTCCCCCCCTCCCTCTCCCTTCCTCCCCCCAACTTGACACTTGCCTGCCGTACTGTATAAAATGGGGACACCTGCCTGCCGTACTGTATAAAATGGGGACACTTGCCTGCTGTACTGTGTAAAATGGGGACACTTACCTGCTGTACTGTGCAAAATGGAGACTCTTGCCTGCGTAATGTGTAAAATGGGGACTCTCGCCTGCCGTACTGTGTAAAATGGGGACTCTCGCCTGCGTAATGTGTAAAATGGGGACTCTTGCCTGCCGTACTGTGTAATATGGAGACTCTCGCCTGCGTAATGTGAAAAATGGGGTCACTTGCCTGCCGTACTGAGTAAAATGGGGAGTCTTGCCTGCGTAATGTGTAAAATGGGGACTCTTGCCTGCGTAATGTGTAAAATCGGAACTCTTGCCTGCCGTAATGTGTAAAATGGGGACTCTCGCCTGCGTAATGTGTAAAATGGGGACTCTTGCCTGCCGTACTGTGTAAAATGAGGACTCTCGCCTGCGTAATGTGTAAAATGGGGACTTTGAAATCTCGCACTGGGAGCCAAATTGGCTAGAAACAGCCCTGGACCACATCCTTTTATTTAGCGGCGTTGTCCCTTTGTAAAGTACGGGAGGGCGCATATTTATAGTTTGCAGGGGGGCGCCGAACACCCTAGCACCGGCCCTGGTATGAATGTCAGGTAGCGACACAATTTTTCTCTGAAACCATACCGACAAGGCTGAAATATGAACCTTGAGGGAGGCAAGACGAAGGCCTAAGTCCAGGCCCTGTTGCAGAAAAGCCAAAAGTTTTGCAGTACTGAACTTGTATGCATCATAATTCTTAGCCGCACACCAGGTGAAATAAGATTTCCAGACCCTATAATAAATCCGAGCTGAAGCCGGTTTACGGGCTTTCAACATAGTTTGAATGACCGCCTCAGAAAATCCTTTGGCCCCCCAGGACTGAAGGCTCAAGAGTCACACCGTCAAAGCCAGTCGGGCCAGATCCTGGTAAACACAAGGGCCCTGAATGAGGAATTCTGGGCGTTGCGGATGTAGAAGAGTAAGCTCTATCGAGAGACCCTGCAGGTCTGAGAACCAATGCCGTCTGGGCCACGCTGGAGCGATTAGAAGTAGTATTCCTCCTTCTTGTTTGAACTTCCTTATTACCCTTGGCAGGAGTGACACCAGAGGGAACACATATGGCAGCCGAAAGTTCCATGGAATTGCCAGCGCGTCTACGAACGCTGCTTGAGGATCCCCTTGTCTTGCTCCGAAGACTGGAACCTTGTGATTGTGTCGAGACGCCATCAAGTTTACATCTGGTAGGCCCCACTTATCCACTAGGAGTTGATTAACCGCTGCAGAGGGCGAGAATGAAATTGAGCGTACTCTACCATGTCGAAAGTCGACACCATGAGGCTAGTACTTGCATCGCCGAGTGTATCGATACACGTGGGTGAGAGAGGAAGTTCCAGGACCTTCTCCGGAGACAAGAACAACCGTTGGTTGTGTGTGTCCAGTAACACCACCAGGTGCACCATGCTCTGAGCAGGGACCACTGAGGACTTCTTCCAGTTGATGAGCCACCTGTGGGCTTGCAGGAATTGGACCGTCAGTTCCAGATATTGGAAGAGAACCTCTGGAGAGTTTGCCAGGATCAACAAGTCGTCCAGCAGGATCCTGATACCCTGACGGGCCGTCATGACCGCCATGACCTTGGCGAAGATTCACGGAGCCGTGGTCAGTAGAAAAGGCAAGGACTAGAATTGATAATGTAGGTTGCCAATAGCAAACCGCAGATATTGTTGAGGCGACATGGCAATAGGTATATGCAGGTAAGCATCCTGTATGTCCAGGGATAGCATATAGTCCTTGGGTTCCAAACCCAGAACAATAGAGTGAAGAGTTTCCATACGGAATTTGGATACCTTCACAAATTTGTTCAAAGACTTGAGGTTGAGAATGGGCTAGGAGGATCCATTCGGTTTCGGAACTAGGAAAGCATTGAATAGTGACCCCAGCCAGAGGCACCAGCACTATCACTCCTGTGTACAGGAGGGATTGTACCACCAAATGTAGAGTTCTTGCTTTCAATGGATCCGAAGGGATATTTGTCAAGCAAAACTGGTGAGGGGGACATTTCTTGAAAGAGATGGCATATCCGTGAGTGACGACTACCCTCACCCAGGCGTCTGAAGTGGTCTGTAACCATACCTGGGCGAACCGCAGAAGTCGGCCTCCCACACTGGGGTCCCCCAGGGGAAGGCCCGCCCCGTCATGAAGCAGGCTTGTCTGGTTTGGAAGCAGGCTGATGGGCAGCCCAGGAACGTTTAGGTTTGAGCTTAGACGTTTTGGAAGTGCGAGCCTGTTTAGGGTACGCCTGACTCTTTGCTTTACTTGGAGGTTGAAAGGAACGAAAGGTGGTACTCTTAGCCTTCGGAGCCGAAGGATTAGTACTCGGCAGACATGCAGTTTTAGCAGACGCTAAGTCAGCAACAATCTTGTTCAGATCTTCCCCAAAAAGGATGTTTCCCTTAAAAGGGATCACCTCCAATGTCTTTTTAGAATCCAGATCCACAGACCAGGACCGCAACCACAGAATCTGGCGAGCCAGAATGGACGTAGTAGATGCTTTGGCCACCAGCACACCGGCATCAGAGGCCGCCTCCTGAATGTAATGAGAGGCTGCGGTAATATATGAAAGACACTGTCTGGCATTATCAGAAAAATTCAGAGGTAGTTCCGCTTCAACTTCTTGAACCCAGACTTCATTAGCTTTTGCAGCCCAAGAAGCCGCTATAGTAGGTCTATGTACAGCACCCCATAAGAGTGTAAATCGACTTCAAGCAACCTTCCACATGCTTATCCGTCGGTTCCTTCAGAGAGGTGACGGTAGTGACAGGCAGAATAGAAGACACCACCAGACATGCGACATGTGAGTCCACCGGCGGCGGTGTTTCCCAAATTTTACTTAACTCTGCATCGAGGGGAAAACGAGCTAGCATCTTTTATAGACAGGGAGAATAACTTTCATGGAGACTACCAGGATTCCTGACGTATGTCAACTAAATGGTCAGAATGTGGCAAAACTAATTTAGTAACCTTCTGACGTTTGAACTTATCAGGTTTCTTAGACGTATCTGAAGGTTCAGGTTCATCATCAATCTGAAGAATCAGTTTGATAGCCTCCAAGAGGTCAGGAACATCCACCTGTGTTATAGATTCCCCATCAGAAGCATCTGCATCAGTGTCTGATGGGTCAGTATATGTGCCATTTTCATCGGATGAAGTATCTGAAACATGCGTGGATTGTGAGGAAGAAATGGCCTGCTTAGATGACCCTTTGATCCTAGGAGGGTGTGGGACAGACTTTTGTTTGACCAAAGTCTGATTTAACTGCTGTAACTGAGTTAACAGAGTATCCACCCATGGTGGATGTACAACAGGGACAATATGTGATTGTACAGGTACAGAAGGTCCCACAGGGGGCGCATGTCTCGTTACTAGTAAATTAGAAAAAGCAACCTAAGGTGGGCCTTGGTGTGCCACCGGTGCTTCAGGCTGACGATGGAGTGCAGAACACCAAATACCTGGACCCTCAGCTGGAATATTTTCCTCAGATAAATCTGTGGCATCAGCACTGTATGATGCAGGATCAGTCACGGCTCTCCGCCCTGTGACGCAGACATTATTGGCGAATGTAGCCCTAGGGCGTAACAGTACAATATAGCCAGACACAGTACCTGACAAAAAACCCCTTTGGAGTGTGATTGCAATGCAGATCACAAACAGAGGATTTAAGTGGTACAAGGTGACTGAAATACACAGAGAAAAGTACCAAAAGGTATATCCTGTGAATCACTATATAAATAGGACCCTGATGCAGTTAGCCCCCCACGGGGTACAGAATATAGGGATAGCAATATGTGTGAGATACACGTAATAGGAACCACACAGCAGCTACAGTATAGGCACCCACAGTCACATGTACAATGCAGAAATGATTACAAACAATAAAACTGCACTGGACTAGCAATACTATGTAAAGCTATGTATGTGTACAAATATAACAATGCACAGTAAATACTGGATGTATATCATAAAATATTTGTACTAAATATTCCTCTAGTTATGCACTTGTTCTTAACTAACACTGTCTAAACGACATGTAGAATACTTAAGTGTCCTGTAAATGCACAGTGCTGATGAGGCAGGTGGCTTTACAGAGGAGACAGTGCCCAGCAGTCCCAGAATCAGCTCAGCATGTGTGTAATGGCGCCCAAACGCTGACAGGGAGTGAGGGAGAGGGAAATACAGCTCCAGGGTGGGAACATCCGCTGTAGATGGCGCCTGGGGCTGGGGCTGCAGGTCAGCGCCTTATCCCCTCTGCTGGATTTCACCACCGGGTACTATGGAGTCTGTACTAAACGGATTTTAGTAAATCCGACCTGTGCTCCTTGCCCTGGTGGATATAGTGGGGTCCCTGCACGGCCACAGTGTCCACGCCAGCGGTGCGGTCCGTCACTGGAGACCGCGTTTGGATAGCGATTTTGACGGGTCCCGTCTGGGGGACCCTCTCACCTCCTCCCTATCATGCGGCGACGCGACCCAGGAGAGCAGCGGCGGTATGTGTGCCTGATGAAACTGGAGCACCTCCACTCTAAGTACCCGCCAACCAGGGCACGGGAGTATACAGCGCCGCTGGGGGATATGAGGGAGCTGCAGCACGATATGTCAGCATGACATATAGCGCCAAGTGCCTATGCTGTGGCCCTTGAAGTCTTCTTTTTTTAAACATTTTATTATAGAACTGTATATGCAAAATACAGAGATTAGAGAATAGTGACAACATATGTCAGTAAATATAACGAATCGATATTGGTACAGTTAGGGTGAAAACTTGACGGTTACACACAGTCAGGATAAATAATAGAACAGTACAGCATGTGAATATTGTATTTCGTTTCACGAAAAACGTAAAAGGGAGGGCATCCCAATGTCAGGGTTTCTAAATTATACCAGGAAGTCAGGCTTATTGCCGCATGGAGAATATCCTTCCTATATGAGGGTAATGTATGTATAATAGGCAACCAAACACCAAATAATTTATCGGCATTGCTATTCTTGTTGAGAGATGTTACCAACCAGTCCATATGGAACAAGTGTTCTCTTCTAGGCATAAGTATCGTCAGGGACAGGGTACCAGCAGTGACCCATTGCGACAGAATAATTGCTGCTATTTTTGCTGATGACAGTTTCTCCCCTTTAGACAATCTGGAATGAGGATGTGGAGTATAAATGTTCCACATTGCCCACTCCACGGTGATCTGAAACCTTAGCTGAAGAGTGTCATTGATATAAGATTGAACTGATGCCCAAAATGTCTGAACATCTTTACATGCCCACATACAGTGCATAAGACCTGCGTCCGGTTGCATACATTTAAAGCAGTTGGAGTTTGGGGAGGCACCTGTTAAAAACCGCAATCTAGGTGTGATGTTAGAACGATGTAACAACTTGTAATGCATCTCTGCATATGATGTCAAAATGAGGTGTTTATTTAGTTTTATGAATGAGGACAATATTTCTTGTATAGGTACATCAGGAAACTCCCCTTTCCATTTTACCAGACCTGAATTTAACGTGTCTAAGTTTAACTTACTTTTTACAAGAGAATAAATAAAGGAAGTTGAGCAAATCAATGAGGAGTCTCAAGTAATTATGTTATCGAGTTTACATAGCTTATCTTTGTCCAATAGGGCTGAAACCGCTTTCTTTATAAAACTATGAAGATGAAAATATGCAAATAGAGATATAGGGGTATATTCAATTGGTGTTGAAAACTGCCGTCTGTCGAAAAGACGGCAGTTTTCGACTTTTTAAGGTTGAATCGTGATTCAACCTATTCATTCCTATTCGACATGTTGTGAAATTCGACTTGTCGAAAAGCACGGGGATCAGCGGAATAGCTGCTGAGCCACGTGCTTGTGTCGAAAACGGGGCCAAAACCGACAGGTTTTGGCTCCCTTTTTGACCATCTCAGTTCGACTTTAAAAAAAGTCGACTGAGATGGGGACAGTAGCGCCGGAGATGGGGAGACGAGGCGGGGACGGGGTGAGCAGCACTGAAGGACAGCCAACGCACACACCAGCGTCCACCCAGCTCCAGCAAGTGAGACCTTGCTTGCTGGAGCTGGGTGGACACTGCTGTGAGCGGCGGCTGTGAGAGAAGGGGAGACGGGGAGCGGCGGCTGTGACAGAGGGGACAGAGCGGCGGCTGTGACAGGGGGGATGGAGCAGCGGCTGTGAAACAGGAGGGACGAGGGAGAGCCGTGGGCAAATGGAGAGAGCAGCGCTACAGCAGCGGCTATATAGCTGCTGCTGTAGCACTGCTCTCCCCCGTCTGCCTGCGGCTCTCCCCCTTCTCCCTCCCCGTCCAGCATCTCAATTCAACTTTTGTAAAAGTTGAATTGAGATGTCCATTGAATAGGCCAGGTCAGATCCATTCTGACAAATGAATGTCGGAATGGATCTGACTTCAATTGAATATACCCCATAGAAATTTGTGGAAATTATTGTTGTATTTGTTCATATGTACGTATCTGTAGGGTGTTTACGTCTAAACACTGGTGAATCAAGCGAAGACCTTTCCGATACCAAGAGGCAAATACCTCAGAAGATAGGCCTCTAAGGAATCCAGTATTATGGGTTATGAGGATGAAAATTGTTTGAGAGGCGGGGGCCCCTAACTTTTTCCTGGTCAACCTCCAAGCTGTGCATGTAGTAGTCAATAGTAAGTTCTGGGAAACACTGTGAGGGAAGTCAGTAGGTCGCATATGTGTCAAAGTAAAAAATATTACATACACACCACAAACAAACTCCAAACAGATGGGTCTCTAGCATACGCATTCACACAGACAAGCCACAAAGATATATTCAACACATACTGTATTTCATACAACACATAAATTAAACATGTTAAGCACCAGACATTATAATGTATTTATATAAGAGAGGGTAACATCAGATATATATGTATTATTGGAACGGAACAAGTTAAACATATCATGCTTGCAAAGTGATCAGGAGAATGTGTGTGTTAATTTGATAGCTATGGGTAGATTGTAGCACATTGCAACAATTACTTATGACCAAATGTATGAAAACAAAGGATTTCCTGAAAGACAGCATGTGTGCAGAAAGAAACCAGTGGCTAACCCCTATAATTGCATCATCAAACTAGATGTTGCTTGCATATGAACTGACCAATAACACATCATGAATGAGAGACCTCCCTCCCCTGAACCAATAACAGAAGACTCAGTCCCAGACATGTACCTCCCACAATACAGAGTATTGAGGTATTTCCTCTCACCCAGGAAGTTCTGTTAGTTGCTGTTGGTGAAGATTCAAAGATGGAGAGGACTGTGCATTGAGGGATAGGGTAAAGTACGCTGGCTGTAACTGATCCCTATGTAACTACAACTGCTTCTTGTGTAATTGTAACTCTGTAACCATATATATACATATTATAACTGAATGATATACTGTACGTATGTTATATTGTATGCATACCCTTTTAATATCAAATATATACATCTCTGAGCATTGGACCTCAGCCTACAATGTGTGTGACTACTTGCTATCTCTTAAGGGATGTAGTGTTTGTGACGTGCAGCGCACTTTTATCGTATATGGTAATAAGATGCGCCTTGCATCCACAGCATATATTAAAGCTGGCATTTTAAATATTTATTAAAAATAATTTGAACTTTACAGTTGGGGGCTATGTCCGCGATATCACGTACTTAATGATGCGCAGTACAGACGCTGCTGTGTTCTACCAGCTAAGGATGGACACATCTAGATGCTGCTGAAACGCATGCCGTTTTTTTGTGTTATCAGTAAGGCGCTGATATGAATCAAGGGACAATATATTTCTTTGTTGCTGTGAGTGTGACAAAACACACAATATTAGAAATGCTACAGTGTATTTTTATTGTTGCTAAACGAGGTTCAGTAAGTCATATTGTGTTTGATTCAGATTGGATTGTTTATCTGTTAGGTAAATTTAAGAGCGTTAAAAAGTTGGTGCATAGTACGGATGTAGCTGTGTTAGCATGCTGCGTCCTATTCGCATACTGCTAACGCAGGCCTGAAGTAACAAACTTCCGGTGCTTGTATAACTTGGGATTTATTTGTGACAAAAGAGCTAGTGTTTGTATTCTGGCCGCATGGTGTGATCACCATTTTGTCCATGCACATGGCTTGGGAAGGGAGAGGAGCAGTGGCCATTTTAGGTACGTAAGGTCACTCTCTATCCACCTAGCTAACAGCTGACTTTCAGTTTGTTAAACAATCTGTCTCCTTTGTCACAAATAAACAATATATATGTACAAATCCAACACCATTTAAAAGCTACCAATGAATTTAACTAACCCATGCCATAGTCAATTATAAATAGTGTTTCAATTGGGCATAGAGAGAGAAATAGTTAGATAAATACTTAGCTTCATG
The DNA here is from genome assembly GCF_028390025.1 of Pseudophryne corroboree. Taxonomy (NCBI): domain Eukaryota; kingdom Metazoa; phylum Chordata; class Amphibia; order Anura; family Myobatrachidae; genus Pseudophryne; species Pseudophryne corroboree. The sequence continues at coordinate 161,985,930 of NC_086448.1, forward strand.
TAAGAATTACACACAGATGATAGAGGTCCGTCCCCCCCCCAGGATTTGTTAACCCTCTGCTTGCTACAAGATAGGCAATTAAAAATGTTATTGAACCTGTTCAACCACCCTGGAACTACAAGCATGGGAACATCTGAGATGCAAATTAGAGGCTTGGTAGAAACTACATTCATTCAGTATGTGTGTATGTATGAATACATGTGCTGTGTGGGGGTTTTATGAGAGTCAAATAATATATATATATATATATATATATATATGTATATAATATATAGAATATGTATATTTATATCATTATATGTTCTGCAAGATAGCTATCAAATCTGAATCATAGCATTTAAATTATAGTCAATAGCCATATTATATTGAAGTGTTTTAAAATTGATTGTTAAAGTGTTATTGTTAACGAAAATTAGCAAAATATTTGCATTTCGTAAGTGAAGCTCCGTTCCTGCATAAAAGTTTAGGTAGCATGTAGCAGAAGCTTTCCGGCAGGGTACTTCTGGTGCTCAAAGGGAACATGGAAGCATTTATCTAACTACTACAGTACAATACAAATAGTGTTTTTTAAAATTTTTATTGTATTACTAGAGTTGGGTAACAGAGTGTGGCAAGCTGCGTGCAAAGGTACGCATCGATACACATTTGCGTAAGCAAGTATACACGTGTCATAGTACAATAGTACGTGGATGCGTATATAGCGACGCACGGGTACTCACGTGGACGCACAGAAGGTGGAAAACGTGAGTGCATATTTACACAAGCTGAAGTTAGCCGCATAATAGAAATTGATTGTTAAGGTGGGATAAAACACATTTTAACAGGTAACTATCCGATTTTAAAGCACATTACTATAATACTTTGTTTAAAGTGCAATACCTCTAAGGGGATGTTATCAATCACTGGTAAAAATTATTCTTTTTTTTCTGTACAGAAAATCTAAAAGTATGGGGGTGTTGAAAGTAAGTGTGAGTGGATTGAAGCAGGACAAAGCGGGATCTCGTCGGTGAGGCACTGAGTTAGCAGAGGCTCGGTGACGCGAAGGTTAGCGACCTTACGTATTAATTGGTATTTGAGGCACGTAGTGTGTGTGTGTGTGTTTTTTTAAGGTAAAACGTGCGGAGGAGCGTGATATATATTGACCAAAGGGTTGGTGATACGCTCCAGCTGTGGAGTGCAGCTTGTGAATTCGACTCCCGTGATTGTAGGGCATATAGATAACAAGTATCTATAAGCTGTGCGATTGGACTGCACGTCTGTGTGCATGATACGCAGCGCAACGTGATACCATTTGCATAATTCCACGCAATTGCGTCATCATACGCGCTTTGTAAAGCATATGCAGACGTGATTTGTGTAAAGGAATTTTTCGCCGACTCTCTCTCAGGAAATCTTCCTGGTGGACATTCATTGGAAAGGGTGATCGATAAGTTGTTTATCACCCAACAAAATTCCAGTGGATAGAAACCCAAAAGTAGCAGGCCTGTAACCTCCACTGAAAAAGGTGGTGTATTAATTTTTTGCTGTTAATACTTCAATACTTCCAGTGCTGAGGGGTCTGGTAGGGGCCTAGTCTGGGTACGCAGGGCAATCACTACAGGAGTGGATCGTGGTACTGGCCAGCGGAGGCAGGAGTGGGTGAAAAGCACTCGTAAGGAACTTTTCACCGTCATCTCGAGTGGGCCATTTGGTGTGTTGTGAAAAAAGCTCACAATGGGAGCCAAATGGGCATGCGAGAGGCATTCAGGAGCTAGGGTTCAGGCTGAGGAGCAGAGACCAAGAGGGTACGCTTAGTATATTATCGTAGGAAGTATGGTCCCTACACGGAGGCATTTTGTAATGATTGAGTACGTATGAATGGAGAAATATCATTTCCAGTGATTGGTGGTTTTGATCCTGAGGTATTGCAGGTAGTATGTTTAACCAAAGTTATATAAGACAAGAATGAAAACGTAATAACTGTTTGAACTCGTAGCAACAATAAGTAAGTAAAAAGAGAAAGCAAGTACACCACCATATGTGGATGTGGAAGCAGTTACAGCCAGCATACAAACTATAGAAATAATAAAATTAAAAATATGAATGTAACCTATATATGTACTAATGAATGTCATAGTTTTATTTAGGAGGAGATGGTGACTCGACTCTAGTTTCAGCCATTTCTCATACTCTCAGAGGAGTAATATCCAACGGGTAAAAGAGGAGCTATAACCTGCAGAGGAAGTGGAACTGGTAAGTATGGAGCCATTCAAGTACATATATAGCCAAAAATAAAATAAAATCAAGACAGTAATGTGATAAATGGAGAATATCCTGTCCGCACATTTGTATTTCCCAGTAGGAAAGCGGACAGAGATGGGGTAACCCACAGGGTATTTCTTTTTAATTACCACATAAGAAGTATTCATTTCTAGGAATGCCCTTGTCTAGATAAGCTCGGAAATGTTTGTTGGACTATGTACAGACCCTTAATATGGGTTGAGAAGGACTGAATGAATACTTCGCATGACCTAGAAGCTTGTTTTTTTTTTTTTTTTTTGCAGTACTACAAAATTCTCCGTCAGGTAAGATCACTGGTAAACACTAATTTGGCAAATGGGAGGAACGAGAGAAGTGCAACATTACCCTTTGACAAAACCCGGAGAAGTTACGATTGGGCCTCAATGGTGCTAAACCCTTTTCTATTCTCCTAGCAGCAGTGGCTCCTGACTAACTTAATTAGCAGAGATTTTGTTATGTAAATTGAAATGCAAAATACATATATTGTACTCCCGCTCAGGAAGTACAAGGTATGTTAAATACTCCTCAAAGACTAATGTTGCATTCCACTGTTCTAGATTCATGTCCATCACAGGTAGAGGAAATTATCTCACAGATACCGGGTTCCCTATGAACTTAGGATGGACAGGACACTGGATTGATGGCTGAGGTAGTCCCAGTAGTGACACAGCAAGCACAAGCTTTAAGGGGGGTAGACCAAGTATTTAAGAATCAATTCTCCGTATTGCCATTCTCAGCCTGAGAATGGGTCGGTGCTGATACAATATGATGATGACTTGTTGTTATGCACTGATTCATTTGAGTCGTCCCTGGCAGATACGAAACAGTTTCTGTTTCACCTCTTCCAGGCAGGACACAAGGACTCAAAGGATAAACTGCAATTGTGTAGGACAAGGGTCAAATACCTGGGACGTAGTACTGGTACATGATTTGACAATTCATACACCACATGCCGTATTGGTCCTTCAAAGTTCTGCCCGAACCCGGTATATCTCATCAGCACAAGGAAGCTATCACGATGGCACCAGTATATTACTGCAGTGTGCCTTGTAATGCACAAAGGGTGGAGGATGAGAATACTGGTGAAGGGAAATTTTGTATAGACACTGATATGCATGATGGTATGGAATATCTGAATCAGACCTTTACTACGAGACCAGACATAAGTGACAGCCCTTTGGCGAACGCAGACGTGATTTTTTTTTTCTATTTTTTTTCCCTCTTTTTTTTTGAGTTATGCTCATGGTACTCTACATTTGCAAACACACAATTAAATTGAGATGCAAATTTGTGTTTCCTGCAGGAAAAGGAGGTCTGCAAGGCAAAGGGGTATGGTCAGGAGTCCTAAGGACTCTGGAGAGATGGACAAGGTAAGCCAGTGGCCCCCCAGGGCGTAGCTCCCAGGCCTAGCTGAGGCAGCACATGGTCTGACTCACCTAGGGTAAGGAAGGTATGTGCAAATTGGTAAGAGCTTACTGGAGTGCACCAGGGTTCTCTTCTCAGGCAAGCAAGAAAGCAATGACATGTCCTACTTGCTTGAGGAAGAATATTGGTAAGACAATACTAACAGAGCCATCCCATATCCCTCCTACAGACGGACCTTTTCAGGTAATACAAATCGACATTGTACAATTTACACCCTGTAGGAATTTGAAATATGTATTGGTGTGCACTGATGTTTTCTCAAACTGGGTAGAGGCATTTCCTGCCACCACAAATACTGCTGTGTTTACCGCAAAGAAAATTGTGCAGAAATTTGTGTATAGATATGGTATCCTTAGGAGTAGGAGCAAAGTGATAGCTTGAATCTGGACTATTGTGGTCATAGACACTGTCACTAGTGTTATGTAGCATCGGAACCACTCTCAGATCCCCACTTAACGAATCACCCTCTTTGAATTTTTTTTTTTTTGGTAGACAACCTCATGTCATGATCGATCTGCACCATGATCAGAAATACACCAATGAGGTAACAGTACAGTACCTTATCGAGATGAGCAGCATTTGAGAACTTACCAAAAGAACTTGAAACTGCTGATTCCTGATATGCCAACTACTGTCTTGATTGTGAACCAAGAGACTATGTGATTGTTCTTACGCTCAGGTTGCCTAATAGACGGGTGGGAAGGACTGTACCAAGTTTTGTTGACAGCACGATTTCAGTGAAAGTAGCCGAGAGAGAGACATGGGTCCATGATTCCCATCGCAGGAAAGTCGTTAGTCTGGAATTAACTCGTAAAAGGAGTGAGATCGCAAAAGTATCACCCGGGAGTCTGTTCCGTAAAGACTGAGAGGCGGCACTGTTGAACACTACCTGAGCGTACTAAAGGATTACAGAAAGACCAGTCGTAGTAATGGATTTGCTATAAGCAAGATTTATTTTTTTCTATCTTTCTTTTTCCCCGTTGACAAGGACATTCTATTTTTGTGAGGTTTCATGAGGAGTCGAGTGTGGGACTGGAACTGGTTCTGGAGAAAGGAGTGATGTCTTTATAGAATCCCAGGATCAGCCTATCACTTTGTTTAAAGCCAGAGAAAATCAAAGGTCTAGTAGTTACAGAGTTCGGAGGTAACGTGATAGGCTATTGTCTGAGGAATACTGTATTTTGTAGTTATTGTGACCCTATAATTGAAGATGAGTGCATCCAGAGATGTCAGTCTAGCAGTAAGGCAGCATTTGACAGACATCCCTTGAGTGATTACCACTCACTAGTGGGTAAGGTTTTAAATTAACCGGAATGTTGGATGTGCTCACGGTACCTCTAAGGCAAAATAATGCAGGATTAGTGCCATATTCTTTAGAGTTAGCTGAGGTACTTGAATGACACGAAAGGGGGAAGTGGGAACAGGTGGACAAGGAATATAATATAACTAGACCCCCTAGTCTTAAGATCCACCAGTACCATAGATAAATCCCTGGTATGTTTAAATCTCACTAATTTCAGGAAATCAGGAAATTGGGAGGTAATCAGGAACAATCAGACAATGGCTATTCACACATAGCAGATAAAGAGCTCATTAATATATGTGGAAGAGAAGTGTATGAGTGGCTCTCCCCAAACTCCAAAGGTTTATGTTATCTAGGAAGGACACGACCTGAAATAATAACCCTTGTTCAATGATGAAACAGACCTAGCATACGATCCAAAAATGGAAACAATGTTCAGGTAGTGATAGGAATGTATACCATGAAAATTGTATATGTCTCTTCCACGATTTGTTTGTGTTTACTCCCTCTACCCAGTAAAACCTCTATCGAATCTGAACATCAGTGTGCAAAGACGTAGGTACATGTATGTGTGCAACGTTCATTCGAATCAGACATCATAAGCCATAGCACTGTCCCAGCATACTCTATAGGTTGAATGTCATCCCACACCCAACCAGTGGTCTCGTGACCGCCAAGTGAATATAGAGGATGTCTCGTCCTCCTCCCTGTCTTCCCCAACTATAGTCAATGTCTGATTTGCAAAATGAATACATACGTGTGTCTAGGTCACCGGTTATCTGTTTGAAATATATATTTTTTGTAATTATGTTTAGTGTGTCAGTTATGACAGTTATTGTCTACTGACAAAGGGTGGACTGTCAAAGTCAAAAATATTACATACACACCACATACAAACTCCAAACAGATGGGTGTCTGTGCGTGCGCATACACACAGTGTGCACAGCGATATATGGTAGCATACGCATTCACACAGACAAGCCACAAAGATATATTCAACACATATTTCATACAACACATAAATTAAACATGTTAAGCACCAGATATTATAATGTATTTATATAAGAGAGGGTAACATCAGATATATATGTATTATTGGAACGGAACAAGTTAAATGTATCATGCTTAGCGTCAAAATGATCAGGAGAATGTGTGTGTTAATTTGATAGCTATGGGTAGATTGTAGCACATTGCAATGATTAGTTATGACCAAATGTATGAAAACAAAGAATTTCCTGAAAGACAGCATGTGTGCAGAAAGAAAGCAGTGGCTAACCCCTATAATTGCATCATCAAACTAGATGTTGCTTGCATATGAACTGACCAATAACACATCATGAATGAGAGACCTCCCTCCCCTGAACCAATAACAGAAGACTCAGTCCCAGACATGTACCTCCCACAGTACAGAGTATTGAGGTATTTCCTCTCACCCAGGAAGTTCTGTTAGTTGCTGTTGGTGCAGATTCAAAGATGGAGAGGACTGTGCATTGAGGGACAGGGTGAAGTA